>NW_004444122.1:3281785-3282813 GCF_000243295.1 Trichechus manatus latirostris | reverse complement strand
ACTAATGATAAAGAAAAAGATTAGTACATTGGGCTACATTAAGAACGTCTGCTCATCCAAAAACACCTTAAGAGTGTGAAGAGGCATACCACAGAATGGGAGAAGATAATTGCAGCATATATACCTCAGAAAGGGCTTCTATCTAGAATATGCGAAGGACTTCTCTAAATCAGTGGTTCTCAATCATGGGTAATTTTGCACCCTCCCTCAGGAACATTTGGCAATGTCTGCAGACATTTTTGGTTGTCACAACTGGCAGGGGGTGCTACTGGCATCGAGTGGAAAGAGGCCAAGGGTACTGCTAAACATCCTACAGAGCAGATGACAACCCCCCATAATCAAGAATTTTCTAGCCCAGAATGTCAATAGTACCAAAAATGAGAAACCCTGCTCTAAATTCATAAGAAAAAAAGCAGATAATCTGATCGAAAAAATGGGCAAAAGGCTTGAACAGTCACTTCACAGTGGAGGAAAACCTATTGGCCCAAAAACAACCTCATTAATCAAGTGGAAAATACTAATTAAAACCTCATGAGATACCCTGACATGCCCTGAATGGCTAAAATCAAAAAGACTGAGAATTCCAAGTGTTGACAAAGATGCAGAACAATTGGAACTCCCATGTACCATTAACTACAAAAACAGTTGCCATCAAGTGGACTCCAACTCATGGAGATCCCATGTGTGTCAGAGTAGAAACGTGCTCCATAGAGTTTTCAACGGCTGATTTGTTTTTGGAAGTAGATCACCGGGACTTTCTTCTGAGGTGCCTCTGGATAGACTCAAAAGTCCAACCTTTTGGTTAGCAGCCGAGCACATTAATCATTTGCACCACCCAGAGACTCCCATACATTGTTAGTGGGAGTATACATAGGTATAAATACTTTGGCAATGCTATTAATAATAGCCAAAAGGTGGACACAATGTGCATGCCAATTAACATCATACTAGATACTAAGTATATGGTGCTATATTCCTACAAGAGAACACCATGCAGCAATAAAAATGAACAACGGTTATAAGCAACA
>NW_004444122.1:3246455-3280954 GCF_000243295.1 Trichechus manatus latirostris | reverse complement strand
TGTCAAGAAAAGTGAGAGACTGGAGTATTGATTTTCAAGAGTGTATCTGCCTTTTTTGATACTCCTCGCATCCAAAGATGGGGTCTAATTCCCCTCTCCTTGAATATGAGCCGGCTTTAATGACTTGCTTCTAACCAGCAGGATGCAGTAGAAGTGATGCTGTGTGACTTCAAGACTAGGTTAGAAGAAGTGCCACACCTTCCACCTGGGTCACTCTCTCTTGGCACTCTCTCACCCTTAGAGCCCAGCCAGCATGCTGTGAGGATGTCAAACAGCCACATGGAACAGCCACATGTAGCCCCAGGACAGGTTCCAACTGAGAGCCAGACATGTGCACAAAAGTGCCCTCAGATGGTTCCAGGTCCCAGCCTTTGAGCTGATGCAGAGTACAGCAGAGACAAGCTGTCCCTGCCCAGCCAGGCTCACACTGCAGTGTTGTAGCTGTTTTAAGCCACTATGCTTTGGGAAGGTCTGCTAGGCAATCATAGATAACTGGAATATCTGGATTTTAATGCGGACTTTCAGATTTTGAAAACAATGCATAGGTGAAACAAAACACACTGGCAGGCTATGCATGACCTATGGGCTACCGCTTTGAGACCCTCAATTTATAAGCACAGCAAGAAGCTGCCTAGCACTTCAAAAGTGCAAAATCCTGGCACATATGAGGGCCTCAAGCTAGACTGCCCCCACCCACAAAAACTCATTCTGATCTAGCTAAAATAGTGAGCATGCAATCATTTTAAACATAGAAGTGACAGCAGTTACGGAATCCTGCTAATTTGTGAATCTGCAGTTTTGACCAACTTTTGAACCAAACAGAAAAACAAACAAACAAACCCACCACTGTCAAGTCGATTCCGACTCATGGCGACCCCATGCGTTACAGAGTAGAACTGCGCCGTAAGGTTTTTTGGCTGTAATCTTAATGGAAGCAGATCGCCAGGCCTTTCTTCTGCAGCATCGCTGGGTGGGTTTGAACCACCAACCTTTGCGTGACAGTTGAGTGCAAACTATTTGTGCCACCCAACAGACCACAAGCAAATTCAAACAATCAGGACTAGCAATGCCCTGGCCCTGGTGTCTCTCTCTCTTTCTCTGTCTCTCTCTCACACACACACACACACACACACACACACACACACACACACACACACGCACACGATTTTAAACCAGTGCTTCAGAAACTGAAGACGTGTCTGATGTGGTAACTTACAGCCAACATAGATCAAAGAGTGAATTACTCACGACCATGACTACAATCCTATAATCCATTCACACCCAGTGAAATGTTACTGAATGTGATAAGGGCAAGCATTTCGAACCAGGTTTTGCAAAACAAAAGTGGGACAAGTTGGAAACATGCCTCCCACACGGTATATGCCAGGCATTCTAAAGCTGCCTCTGCAAACACATTCTTGTCCTTTATGTCCAGAGCAGGTGATACTTAAAACAGGAGACATTTGAATGACAATGGATGGGAAATGCCTGCAACAGGTTCTTTCCATCTCTGTCTCTCCCTGGCTATCACTCATAATCCACCTTCCTCCTGGAGCCATATTTGTACACAGAGCACCGTGGGGAAGGGCCATGAAGGAATTTGGCACTGCCCCCTGCCTTTGAAAAAGCCCTGAGGCCAGCAGCTGCACCCGAGGCCCTCTGAGAGGAGGGACAACAGGCTGTGATTAGCGGTGGGTTGGGGACACCTGCCTCTCACCACTGTGCCAGCCCAGTTTGAAACTCACTTGACATCGAGAACTGGCACTCTCTCAACTTCCCTCCATAAGAAGACAGCATAGAAGACGCCCTAGGATACTCCAGACTGGGCTTTGGAATCATTAGTGCATGGAGAAGTCATGGGTGCCCCACGATGGTGATCTCCACATGAGACACCAATTCGAAGAGGTTGGCTAGTCCTTGCCTACCCACTAGCTGCTGCTTGATTCTAGAAAGAATATGATTAGCCCTGGCCACAGCTGCCTCGTCCCACAGATCCTGAGTGTACACCCCACACATCCTGCCCCCCAACATAGCCCTAACCCCTATTCCTATGCCTCCCCAGGAGACTAGCAGGATCGATGCTTTTAGAAATGCCTTGAGGGTTGTGTAATGCTTTTAGACGGCAAGGCGTGGTGGATCCAGGCTACCTGGTTCAAACCATGGTTCTACCACCTACTAGATGTGTGACTAGGCAAGTCTGCTAACTTCTCTGAGGCTCAGGTACCTCATCTGTAAAATGGGCGCAATGATATCTGCTTGTATTCATTTAATCATTCAACATTTATTGTTTTATATATTTTTTGTGCATAGTAAACCCGTTGCCTTTGAGTTGATTCTGACTCACAGCGACCCTTGAGTGCCTATAGGACAGAGAAGAAGTGTCCCATAGGGTTTCCAAGGCTGTAGTCTTTATGGAAGCAGACTGCCACATGTTTCTGCCACAGAAAGGCTGGTGGGTTCGAACCGCCGACCTCTCGGTTAGCAGACAAGCTCTTAACCACTGCTCCATCAGGGCTCCCTTGTGTATAGTAATCATGTACTAAGCACAGTGGTGAAAAGACCCAGAACTGTCCCCTCACAGGTCATAAGTAGATGTTGTTCATGCTGTTAAAAAATAAAGATGTTTTTCCTGTTAATACAAAGACTTCCAAAGAAATCACAAAATGGAAGAAATAAAATGTAAGGAATCTCTTAAAAGAAACTAGAGATATCCGTCCATAAGGCGACTCCACAGGGGCCCTTCTCTGCACAAGCTGCCCTTTCAGCAGGAAAGCCACAGTGGTTGGTCCCACTAAGCTCCAGAGCCCCCAAGATTGGCCTTAGCCATGGGCAGAACAGGAGATTGAGAGAAATCATAGTTCTAGAACCGGAAGGACAGACGGACACTCAGGGGTGTCTGTCCCTGGCTCTCACTCCCTGTGGGCTCAGATGGGACACTACACACTCTTACAGGAGTCATAACAGTAGTACAGTTGGTGCTTTATGCTGATTACAGTAACACTGACGACAGTTATATTGTGAATTTTTGTCTTTTTTTGTCTAACAAATGGATCTGAAAGAAACTAAATTACAAAATGTTGAGCAAATGACTAATAAGTGTGTTGAACAAAGAAAGTGCATGGGCAGACGTAAACATTACCAGCCATCAGCCCAAATAGGAAACCTGGCCCATGTATGATTGTGAGACAGAAAGTCTTCAGGCAGAGCTGTCCTAGATCCCCTGAGAAGGCTAAACCAGGGTGTAAGGGGCCAGAACCTCTGGAGCAGTGGCCTGGGTACCTGCTGAGAGAACACACACACACACAAACACACACACACACACACACACACACACACACACACACACCCCTCCCTTGTGAGGTTCTGGCTCAGGATGCTTCTGTTCACAAAGGGTTCTTAGTAAAAGATAACGGCCTGGCCATTGGTGAGAGAGGATTCAGGCACAATAAGATTTTGAGAAATTCCCAAAGCCAGTGCTGGTCTGCCAGTCCTTCCATTGCTTTTGTTGTTGTTAGTGGCTGTCGAGTAGGTCCCCGGCTCATGGTGACCCTACATACTCCCTGCAAAAACTCAAAACTCCTTAAAGGGGTTTGGTTGACCAAATCCCTGCCTCTGCTGTACACTACCCCAGAGATGGCCTTCCAGGTGCATCTACCTGGGGACAAGAGAGAGGAATGTTTCTTACAGGCACAACTGTGGTTTTCAAACTTTATTTGTGAGCAGCAGGCCCCTTCTCTAATAACTCTTCACAAAATCCTAGTACTTACTAGATAAAAGCAGAGTTGCTCAAGTGGGGTGGGGGCTAGCTTGCTATCTCCTGTCCTCCGAATACCCAAGAAACCTCCTGGTGACTTTTGAAAGCAGAGCCCCAGCAGAGCAGTGAAGGTGGAAGTGGGACAGTAGTGAGTTTGTCTAATGGAGCAATGGACAGATTGGAAGCAGCACAGTGGACTGTGGCGTCAGAAAGACCAAGCCCATCTTCAGTCCTACCTCTTACTGGGGGACTTTGGGCAAGTTACATAACCTCTGAGTGGGCCTCGGTTTCCTCATCTATAAAATGTTCTTCATCAAGTTATTCTACGGGTTATATGAGCACGTTATGCTAGGCAAGAGGTGGAGACTCCACCCCTTCAGGGGACAGTTAGGTAAGAAATGGAGGAGAAAGACTAAGTGAGAGACATTAAGGAGCAGCAGGGACTGTGGCCAACTGGAGACCACCCTGGAGAATGAATGACACACTTAAAAGACTTCAAATGATAACAAAGGCCAAGTGTATTACTTTTGTGAGCCAAATTATGCCTCTGACTGTAACATCTGCCCCCAGTCTGGTACATAGTATGCCCTTAGTAATAATAGCTAAAGGTAGATGCTCTGTGATTTTATGTCTGTATAATTTAGAAGTCAAGGGAGCACAGCTCAAGTTTTGGCCTTAGATCTCTCCCAGCCTCAC
Source organism: Trichechus manatus latirostris (assembly GCF_000243295.1). Lineage (NCBI taxonomy): Eukaryota > Metazoa > Chordata > Mammalia > Sirenia > Trichechidae > Trichechus > Trichechus manatus. The sequence goes on along the minus strand of NW_004444122.1, from coordinate 3,276,504 downwards.
CCTGAACAAGCAGTGAGTTTTTGCATAAAGCCACAACTCAGTTTGCACACTGGCAACCCATGAATGCCCTTACTATCATTTCAAAAGTCAGCATCATGAAGTGTTAAGGGACATCCATGGTGCTCACCAGGCTATACTAAAATAGCTCTCTGCTCATCCTAAGGCAAGGCCTGGAAGCACCACAGAATCCAGGGCTGCTAAATATTACCATGCACCGGGAAGGCTGCAGGGGGAGTGAAGCAAAAGCAACTTGCAGAGATAGACCCAAGAAGACAACCAAAATTCCCAACTGGCAACCTGACAGTAAATGAATTTTATAAATAATGCAAACTATGTAGCATCTAGAGAAAAAATGCCTTTGAAGGCAGGATCGTATATATTTTGAATTCCCCTACCACGCACAGAGGTCCCTGGGTGGTGCCAACAGTTTGCTCTCGGCAACGGACCAGAAGGTTGGTGGTTTGAACCTAGCCCACAACACCCCACAAGAAAGGCCTGGCAATCTGCTTCCATAAAGATTACAGCCAAGAAAACCCTATGGAGCACAGTTCTACGCTATAACACATGAGGTCACCATGAATTGGAATTGACTCGACAGCAGAGGATTTTGGTTTTGGACCATGCATAGGGCAGCCTGAGGACCCAGAACGTGCTTGGTTAATGATAAATGAAGGAAAGTGATTGCAAGGTGTTGCTGGGAAAAAGAAAAGACATACAGACAGTGAAGTTCCTGAGTAATGACTGGTGCAGTTACAGGTGAGAATGTCTAAAAGGTGAGTTTCTATACACCATGCAAGCAGGGAGGAAGGCCAGGTTGCTATGGTTCTTTCTTTTATCACTGGTTGTTTAGCTGCCTGGACAATAATGGGCATGAATGCCCCTCAGGCAGCCTGCAATGGACATGAGAAGGTGGGAGCAGGCATGGCTTCATGGAAGGACTACCTGCAGGATCTTAGCTAGGGGAAAAGGGAGCATGCTCAGAGCCTATGGGCCCTGCCATTCCGCCTCTGACCTGTGTGACACCTGAGACATCTGGCCAGCACTGAAACCAGTCGCTTGGCTCCAAAGTGAAATGGCTGATGGAGACTTTGTTTCTCTTATTTTTGTTCTCTTCCCAGATTCTAATGGGAAAGCACAACGGCCTCGCTTACGTGTTTGAACCATGGCCACTTATGCTGTGGATTGGCTGACTGTCAGCATTTGCAGTGGTTTAAATATCAGGTCAGACAGAGGTCTTCCCAGCCCAGCCCTGTCCTGGAAATTCTTATTAACATTTCCAAGAATAAGAGGAGAAAACAATGCCTACTTCTGAGGATAGGGGGAAGAACCTAGGGTTTGGAGTTGGGAATTCTGGTTTTTAATCCTGGATCAGATGTTTCCCCGTGTGAGTCCTTAGGCACATCCCTTAGCCTCCCCGAGCCTCAGTTTCCTCATTTGTAAAGTGAAAGTAATGCCACCATAGGTCTGTTGTGAGAATTATTAAGTGAGATTTTACACACACATACACAAAGTTCAGTGACACTTTACAGTGTACTGTGAAGAAGAGGAGGCCCCTCAGTGAGATGGACTGGCACAGTGGCTGCAACAATGGCTTTAAGCATAACGATTGTGAGGATGGCGCAGGATGGGGCAGTGTTTCTTTCTGTTGTACATAGGGTCGCTATGAGTGGGAACCAACTTGATGGCACCTAACAACAACATGTACAGTGGGCCTGGTACATAGTAGACACCCAATGATTGTCCTCTTCTATAAATGGGGATACCAATACCTCTCAAACCTACATCACAGCTCTGTTATGGCAGCCCATAAGATAACAGATGTGAGTAGTTTGGGGGTGATGGTTACTCCTCCTTCCTTCTCGGGCTCCTGGTTAATGGGAAATACATGCAAACCCAAATGCAGGTCAATGTATCCACTTTATTCTGGCCCTCAGGTAATAACTAGACTGAAGAATGTGCCAGAACATCTTATGTCCCACTCCAAATTGATGAAAGCTGGGCCTTCAGGTAGGACCAACCTGCATACTTCATAGGCCCAGGGAGGTCACTTTCTGAGCTGGAGAAAGGTGGGCCTATTGAATCTGCCCAAGCTGGTCCCGACATAGTGGTTATGGCTCACAGTGATCCTATACACAACAGAGCAAAACACTGCCCACATGGGAAGCAAAAACAAAAGCACTCACCTCATCTAGCTCCAGAGGTCAGAAGAACACAAAACAATGAGTCTTTCCTATTTAGTAATACCCTTTGCCATCGAGTCAATTCTGACTCATAGTGACCCTATAGGACAGAGTAGAACTGCCCCGTAGAGTTTCCAAGGAGCACCTGGTGGATTCGAACTGCCAACCTCTTGGTTAGCAGTCATAGCACTTAACCACTACACCACCAGGCTTTCCAATAGTCTTTCAAAATACTAAATAGATAGCCACTGTCAAGCCAACTCCAACGCATAGCAACTTTATGTACAATGGAACACAATATTGCCCAGTCTTGCATCATCCTCATGATCGCCAGCATGTTTGAGCCCATCGTTGCAGCTATTGTGCCAATCCATCTCACCAAGGGTCTTCCTCACCCTCATTGGTCCTCTGCTTCACCAAACACAATGTCCTTCTATAGCAATTGACCCCTCCTGATGACGTGTCCAAAGCAAGTACACTGGACTATGTTCTGTTGTGATCCATAAGGTTTTCATTGGCCAATTTTTAGAAGTAGATCACCAGGCCTTTCTTCCTAGTCTGTCTTAGTCAGGATGCTCTGCTGAAACCAGTTCACCACGGGTGATCCTGCTGGTATTTAAAATAGCTTCCAGCATCACAGCAACACACAAGCCACCACAGTATGACAAACTGATAGACAGGTGGTGGTTCAAAATATTAATGAAATATAAATCAGTGGAAAGAGACAAAATATGAGGATCTGCACCCTGTCAAGGAGAGCTGGCCAGGCTATAGATGCCAGGATAGGATGGAGGGAGAGGCTGCTGTAGACCACCTCCTCCTCCCCCAGCCGTCGCCAACAAACTGAACCAAAAAGAGGCCAGAAATTCCAGATGTGTTGAGTCATGGTGCAGAGGCTGGGGACATGGACAGCTCCGGGTAGCCCCAGAGAGGGAGGCTACTGGTCTGGAGCAGAGAACTCTCAGGGATGTCTTCACTTGGGTCTTAGGAGGAGAGAACAGACTGCAAGGGATGCCATTGGACACCCTGAAAGAGGTGACTTCCCCAGAGGCCGTTTCAGCTAGAAGCCGGAAAGATGAGACTCTGAGGCCCAAACAAGCACAGACCACGGGCCTCTACAGTCCCAGAGTAGGTGGACGGCAGCAGACGGAGAAAGCACCAGCAGGAGAGGGTGAATGAGACATGGGGTGTGAACAGGGCTGCCGGGGCCCTAGAACAGTCAGCAAAAAGGAAAGCAAACATCCCTCATGTTCCCTTCTGAAACTCCCAGAGGATATCACTAGTCAAACACAACCCCCTTTCCTAGGAATCCACTCAAATTGAGAAGAGATATGAAAGCCATCTGCTATGATCCCAGGCTAGAGGAGATACCTGTAGCCCCAACAAGAGGGAGCATTCAGTGCTGTAGACAGGCCAAGTCCACGAGTCACATTTGTCTGCCCTGTTATTTATGTTGTGCTGGACTGGAGTCTTGATAGCTGCACCAAAACACCAAACCCATTGCTGTAGAGTCGATTTGGACTCATAGTGACCCTATAGGACAGAGTGGAATTGCCCAATAGGGTTTCCAAGGAGTGGCTGATGGACTCGAACTGCTGACCTTTTGGTTAGCAGGCAAGCTCTTAACCACTGTGCCACCAGGGGTCCTGACATCTGTACATCAGGGGTTAAATCTCAGCTCTACCATGTACTAGCTGAGTTTCAGTTCATCATCTGTAAGATGGGGATACTTCATAGGTGGATGCGAGAATCCCAACACTTGGCCCAGTGCTTGTACACATGGCAGATGTTCAAGAAGAGTCAGTCTTTTTTTTTCCTATTGCTCTATCCTTTCACCTTCTGGAAGCTTCCTCATCTTGACTCCAGTCCAAATATACAGCTCACTGAACATTCTTATCATCTTTTCTGCTCTCTTAAAAATCATTCAACCTGGCAAGATTAACTCAGACACTGCTTGGCAGGAGCATATATTATAAGGGGTAGGGTGAGAAAATGGCGCCTCTTCACATCTAGTCTCAGGATGGGAGACCTCAAGGATGGTGTAGGTGGTATGAGGATTACACAAGAAGAAAGAGGTTATCACCCAGCAATCCCATTCCTCCGTATATAACCAGAAGAAATGAAAGCAGGAACACAAACAGAAACTTGCACACCAATGTTCACTACAGCGCTTTTCTCAACAGCCAAAAGCTGAAAACCGCCGAAATGTCCATCAGCAGATGAACGGATACACAGAATGTGGTACATACGAACAATCAGCCATAAAGAGAAATTAAGTTCTGCTGCATGCCACCACGTGGATGAGTCTTGAAGACATCCTGCTGAGAAAAATAAGTCAGTTGCAAAAGGACAAACACTGCATGATCTCACTTACATGAAATAAACAAATATACAGAAGCCAAAGATTATTAGCGGTCATCAGGGGTGGGAGGAAATGGGAAGGGGGGAGTTTTTGCTTAGGGGGCAGTGAGTTTACGTTAACGGTGGTGGAATGATTTGGAAAAGGATAGTGAGAATGGGTGCACAGCTTGAAGAATGTAATCAATGTCACTGAATTATGCATGTAAAAATTGCTGGCGGTGGTATAATTTTTCTTGTGTATATTTTCACCATAATTAAAAGAAGAAGAAAAACAACCCAGAAAACCAAACCCGTTGCCGTCAAGTCAATTCCAACTCATAGAGACCCTAAAGGACAGAGTAGAACTGCCCCATAGGGTTTCCAAGGAGCACCTGGTGGATTTGCCAACCTTTTGGTTAGCAGCCGTAGCTCTTAACCACTACACCACCAGGGTTTCAGGCTTATGGGAGGAAGGACGCCTCTTGGAGAGCTGACCTGGGGCTGAGAAGTCCCTGTAGGGGCCACATCAGGAGGCATGTGTGGTTGCCAGTAAGATCTTGAGTTCTGGTCCCTGTCCTGAGTAATTCTGGCCCAGGGATGCCAGACTGGATTCCCCTCACTGATGGTTCCGTCTCTAAAGGGCCCCACGCAGGCAGACGCTGTGCCTCCTAGCCAACTCTCCACGGAACCCAAGTATGTTTTAGACTGGTTGCCATCAATGGAACAACTTTAACTTAACTCAAGGGGAGTTAACACACACAACTGTCCGTAAAAACCACACAGGCTGACACACTCCCCAGGGAACCGGGAACACTTGTAAACAGAGGCAGGCTCACTTCAACAAGGAACTCAAACAAACCATTTCCCCATTTCCCTTCCTGGAATCCTGCTCTTTCCCATTCAGATCTTACTGTCAGGAGGAATCATGGTTTGTTGCTGTTGTTGTTTTAAAGTGCAAGATCGCTGAGGCCCAGAGAGGTTACGTCGTTTTCTCAGGACCACACAGCCAGTCAGTGGCCCGGCCAAGATTGCCTTTAGGTCCTCTGACTCCCAGCCCAATGTTCTCACTTGGTCTGACTATTTCCCAAACTTGGCTCTCGTTCCTGACCATCTGTGTGAGAAGCTGAACAGTGAGGCATCCTACGTGGCAGCAGATGGAAGTCCATCAAGGCATAGAAACCACATGGCATCATGACAGGGGGAGGGACATTCTCAAATTGGAAATATCCTCGTTTTACACCACAAACAGCAAGAGAGAAGGAAATAAAACCAAACATTCAGCCAAGAAGCTGTGCTTGGTTCTGCAAACACTGAGCCCCCCTTAATGTTCATCATCACCGGGCAAGCACCAGCTTTAAGTGTGGCGTTGACACTGCTAATATCAGAGCAGAGCTTGCTGCGCCCGGCTCATCCACAATCTTCTGTCTTTCCTGTGGAGAATCGAAGGTCTGTGAAAACAGAGGCTGCAGAAGAACCAGCCGGTGGAAGCTTAAAGGGAAGCTGGCAATACCTGTGCCAAGGGGAACTTGGCCCCCGTTTCAGAGACCTGATGCCTGGCCCAGGCTGGGTTTGGCTTGGAAGGGGACCGAGCTGAGACTGCACGCATGAGAGGACCGTCAAAACACCATGAGGTCATTACGAACCTCAATCACCACACTTCCTGCAAGGCCTCTGGAGGGGCAGCTCCTAGGGGCAGGCAGCAGCGAGGAACATGCATCCAGCCAACAGCCCTGCTTTGAGGGGCCTGCAGGGCCAGGCCCTGGGCTCAGCACTGGGACCCATGGGAAGCACACTGCTTGAAAACTCACTTGGCGCCAGGTAGTGGCATACGAGGAGTGTCAAGGTTTCAGCCCTGTCTGGGAGTCTCAGAGGAGTACCTGAGCGGCCAGACAGTTAAGCATTTGACTACTAACCACCCAGAGGCACCTTGGAAGAAAGGCCTGGTGATCTACTTCCAAAAAAAATCAGCCATTGAGAACCCTGTGGAGCGCAGTTCTACTTTAAAACACAGGAGGTTGCCATGAGTCAGAACTGACTCGACGGTAACTGGTGATGTTTGGGAGTCTCAGACCAACCGGGTGTGGAATGGCTTCTTCAGGAACTCAGATTTCACCCAATAGCAGAGATGGGACAAGATTTGGCAAATCGGCACACTTTTGTTGTTTCTTAACTTGAGGATGAAACTTGATTCAATCATTGGACCAGAGTCTTAAGCTGCAACAACCAAGAGGAAAAGGAAGCTGGCTCTGTCGCTCTTCGTGTGCCCAATGGCAAATGGGAGCCTTCCAACATGGTGGTCAAGTGTTTTCAAGAGCTCCTGACATGCAGCCGTTCCCAACCCAAGGTGAGGCAGAAAGGCCTACCTGGGGACAGCTCTGAGATTCCCCTGCAGGGATTTGCCACCCAGAGCTGTATCATGAGTATTCCATCTCCTCGCAGCCCCAGCTGTGGTTCCTGGCATGTCTCAGTAGCCCTGATAGGAAATTCCATGATGTGGAAGGAGACCTAAAAGGATGTTACCAACCAACCAGTTGTTGAGTCAATTCTAACTCATGATAACTCCATGTGTGTCAGAATTGAACTGTGTTCCATAGGGTTTTCAATGGCTGATTTTTCAGAAGCAGATCACCAGGCCTTTTTTCTGAGGCACCTTGGGTGACTCAAATCTCTAACCTTTTGGTTAGCAGGTGAGTGCATTAACCATTTACTTCACCCAGGGATACCGTAAAGTGATATAAGTACCCCTCTTATCCCAAAAGACTTCATCATCATTCCCTCACACTTCCCCACCCTGACCAGGCGGCAGCCCTGCCAACCTGTCTTCACGGATAAAACCTGTCTACTTTATCTCTTCCAGGCCTCTTAAATCTGCCCCCCTAGTTTGGGTCCTTGTTATTTTCACCTGGTCGAGGGCAAAAGCCTGCAAGTTGGTCTCTGCCTTTATCTACCTTCTTCCCCCAGCCCAAATGGGTTTTCTTTCTAAAATGTACTGCTGACTTTCCTCTGCTGAAATTCTTTCCATACTTCTTCGTGGCTAATGGGTCGGTCACAAACTCCTTAGCATGGCACGCCATAACTGGCCTCTGCTCACCTCTCTGACCGCTGACAGCACTGGTGGGTGAAGTCCCTTGGGAGTAAAACAGAAATCACAGTTCCTGAATACAATAAGCTAGGGAAGAATGCGGCTAGGTGGCACCATCTCCCACGTTACTCTGAGCCATCTGCATCCTCTCACTGGACTGACAGCTGCTGTTTCCCTGTGGGATTAGGTGCTCCCAGGGGCTAGAGGCTGGGCAAAGTTCATTGCTTAATCAACCTAGAGCCAGGGATGCGATAGGCACTCAGTAAATGTTGGCTGAATGGAACCTTTGTAATTGAACAGTCCCTTTCCAGCTGCTGCTTTCTTGAAGGTTCACATCCTTATGAGGAATTCCAAATTTAACTACTTGGAAGCAAATACTGTGCTCCAAACTCTGTATTGGATACTTTCACATTATTAGTTTATTTATCCTCACTGCAACCATGTAAACTAGGTAATGTTGTTGGTAGCTGTCATAGAGTGTACCCCCAACTCATGGCGCCCCTGCGCACAACGGAATGGAATGCTGCCCAGTCCTGCACCAGTCCCATGATTGGTTGCAGATTGGACCATTATGATCCATAGCATTTTCACTGGCTAATTTTCAGAAGTAGATTGCCAGGTCTTTCTTCCTAGTCCATCTTAGTCTGGAAGCTCCGCTGAAACCCGTTCAGTGCCATAACAAAACACAAGCCTTCAACTGTCAGACGGGTGGCAGCTGTGCAGAAGGTGCACTGGCTGGAAATCGAACTCAGGTCTCCCACATGGAAGGCAAGAATTCTACCATTGAACCCCTACTGCCCCAGAAGCTAGATAATAACAACCAAATAGTAACATCTAAAATTTATTGAGCATTTATTATGTGTCAGAAACTATACTAAGTGTCCCCTATTTTGATTCATTTAATGTACACAACAACCCAATGGTCTAAGTACTCCTGTAATCTCTGTTCTATAGGTGAGGAAACTGATGTTTCAAGAGGGTAGGAAGTTTGCCCTAAGTTACCTAGTTCTTAAGTGTCTGGGAATCAAATCCAGACCCAACAGTTTCTATAGCCTGTACCTTTAACAACTATTATCACCCGTATCGTACAGATGAGGAAACTGAGGCTCAGAAAGGTCAGGAAGTTAGTTATTCAAAGTCACACAACTTGTTAAGAGGCAGCACCAGCCCTCCTGACTCACATCCCATGCTCCAATCCACCACCACTCTGTATCTAGTGATCATAACTGTGGTTCTGGTTGAAAGAACTGTGACCCGGCAAAAAAACAGTTCCTAAGATAAGAAAGCCCCAAGAAAGCATGAGAATCTGTGAGTATAAAGGATGCACTGTATTAGCAGTCCTCGGAAAAATTAGCAGGCCAAAGGAAGAAGGACTTGGGCTCTGTGTGAATATTTCTGACAGTTGGGAAGACATGTGACTCATGGTATTCGTAAGGAACAGGCTGCCCACTTTCCTCTGACCAGTCTTCCAGCTGCCTGGGTAGCAGCACTACCATGGAATACCAACATCCCAGAGAATTCCAGATTAAACAGAGAAAAGCCACTTAGGGAAATGAAGCACATGCACACATGCGCGCGTGCGCACACACACACACACACACACACAAAAAGGTGGCATGTTTTTGCACAGTCCCCCAGAATTCTGAGACTTTAGATTAGAATTAAGGATTGACAATGAGCAAGAACGGTGAGATTAAGCTTCAGTCTCCCGCCTTTATTGTGCTGGACAGTTTGGGACGCCCTCAATTCATTCCTCAGGCTGAGAGAAATACCTGCAGAAGCCCAGGGGACTCTGGAGTAAGACACACCAGCCTTTGAATCCTGACTCTGCCCTAATGTGGCTGAGTGACCAAGACCTACAACTTGACTGAGCCTTGGTTTCCTCATCCACAGAACAAAGTTCTCAAGACCTATGTCTCAAGGATTATAATGAGGGTCAAATGAGATAATGTACAAAAAGTAACTGCTCAGTCAATGTTCCTTCATTCCCTTCCCTTCCCTCTCATGTAAGAGAAGATCCCTTTCTCTCCCCTTAGGTGGCGCAAACAGTTAAGGGCTTGACTACTAGCCAGAAGGTTGGCAGTTTGAACCTACCCAGAGGCACCTCGAAGACAAGCCTACTGATCTACTTCCAAGAGGTCACAGCCTTGAAAACCCTAGGGAAGACAGTTCTGCTCTGACACACATGGAGTTGCCATGAGTCAGAATCAACTCAGTGGCAACCACATCACCACCATCAACAACGAAAAGAATAAATTAGGCTGAAAAAAATCTAGCCCATCCTTCTGAATGACTAAAGCAGTGCCTGCTGGACTTTAGGCCCCCGATTTCTTTTCATGAACGCTGTGAAGGGTAAGGAAGGAATGTACAAGACGTGCTTCCAGTGGCCTTAAGTGCATATAAATTTGAGGAGTTGAACCAGTGCTCCTGCTCAAGGTCATATCTTGCCATGACCAAGACATATATGGGTATGACAAAAGATCCCAGGAAAAAAAAAACAATTTCTGAACTGTAGCCATTGGCCTCCTGATGAAAGCAAACATAAGCAAGCCCAGCCCAGAAAGACATCAGAGACCATCCCTAAAAGTGGCCATCACTCTAGACAAGACCCAACCCCACCCTGAGGCTGGAGATTTCAAATCCTGTGCCTCTCCATGGCTTCCTGCGGTCCTAGCCCCACGGTGCAGCCATGGCATCTATGCAAGAACGGAAATGGGTGAGTCCAGTTTAAGAATTATATAATCTTCCATTTTAAAAAAGTGTGGGTATTTTTGGAAAGAACTGGCTGGGTGAGTTGTTTAACAGCCTTTCTGGATAGGCTGTGGAAACTCAAAACAGTTGGCTCTTTGGGTGTCTAGAAAGATGTGCTGCCTGGTAAGCCAAAAAGGAGGGAAGATGCCTACGTGGGCTGAATCATCCATAGAAAGGCACTTTACACTGGGACAAAGCAGACTGAGTCTGATCCTTTGTAAGCTATGGAGTCGCTCTGAAATGTACACTGGGATGAGAGGAGTTTGGCAGCAGCATCCAGGATTGATCACTCTAGGCAAATCCTTTCTTTAGCTACTGTGAAGCCCCTTGAGAGATACAACTGATCAAGAATGACAAAGACTTAACAGCTGCTTCCACTCTCCACTTCCTTTACCTGTATTAGACATCACTAATCAATCACAGCTCTCTTACTCTATGAGCCCCAGACCCAATCCTTTACACAACTCTCCTGGCAACCACCAACAAGCAGGAGGAATGGACATGAGGTGACACTTCTTTGCTCTCTCTGCAATAGCTGGTGAGCAGCACACTGCTCAGTTTAGATCCGTGCTATCTCATGGGGCTGACCTGTTGAAATAGAAAAGATCTTGTGACGTTAGGTACATGCTCCCTGCAGCTTAGAGGTCAGAGCTTCTATTGTGATACAAACAGAGCTGGTTGAAGAGTGTAAACATTCATATTTGTTTGGGGGCAAATAATAAATACTTTCAAGTATAAAAACAAACCAACAAAACAAAACTGTTTGCTCTCAAGTCAATCCCAACTCATGGCGACCCCCATGCGTGTTAGAGTAGAACTATGCTCCACAGGGTTTTCTTTTTTCTTTTTAATTTTATTTATTTTGTTGTTGCTGTTGAGAATATATACAACAAAAGAAACACCAATTCAACAGTTTCTGCATGTACCATATAGTGACATTGATTGCATTCTTCGAGTTGTGCAACCATTCTCACCCTACTTTTCTGTGTTCCTCCACCATTAACATAAATTCACTGACCCCTAATGTTCCTATCTAATCTTTCAAGTTGCTGTTGTCAGTTTGATCCCTTATAGATAGTTCTTAAAAGAGCATAATGCTCAAGGAAGACATTTTTTATACTAGTTAAGCTAAACTATTGGTTGGTTTTAAGAAGACTTTAGGGGATATTTTTGGTTTAAGGTTTCAAAATTATCTCAGGGCAATGGTTTCAGGGGTTCATCCAACCTTCATGGCTCCAGGAAGTCTGGAGTCCATGAGAATTTGAAATTGTGTTCTGCAGTTTCCCCCTTTTGATCAGAGTTCTTCTATAGAATCTTTGATCATAATGTTCAGTAATGCTGGTCAGACACCATCCAGTTCTTCTGGTCTCATGGCAAAGGAGGCAGTTGTTCATGGAGGCGATTAGCTACACATTCCATATCCTCCTTCTATTGCTGACTTCCTTCTTCCTCTGTTGTTCCAGGTGAACAGAGACCAATTTTGTGCCTTGGATGGCCATTTGCAAGCTTTTAAGATGCCAGGCTCTACCTAAAGAACTAGGAGGTAGAATAGAAGCACTAAACATATTATTAGGCCAATTAACTGGGGTGTCCCATGAAACCATGACCCTAAACCTCCAAACCAAGAAACCAAATCCCACAAGGGTTTTTTGTACATAAGCAGCCTCAGCAGCTACTCTTTTTTTTTTTTTTTGTCATTGTTGTTTCCATAGGGTTTTAATGGTTGATTTTTTGGAAGTAGATCACCATGCCTTTCTTCTGAGGCACCTATGGGTGAACTTGAACTTCCAACCTTTCAGTTAGCAGCTGAGTGCGTAACTGTTTGCACCATCCAAACTGTCCACAAATACTTTGATTCTCCCCTCCTTGGGCCCAAACTTTCCTGCTCCCTTTGAAATTAAGTGTGGCCATGTGATTTGCTTTGGCCAATGGTATCTAAATAGAAGTAATATATGTCGCATCCAGGACAAGTTTTAAGGGCCACTGAGTGACCATGTTCCCTCCCCTCCATCCTGGTGATTGTAGAAGCACATCCTGGGACAGAGCCTCCATCAGCCTAGGTCCCTGAGTGACTATGATAGGCAGAACCCCCTTGCTGGCCCATGTTGGGCATGTAGCATGAGTGAGTAATAAACCTTTTTGTATTAACCTACTGATACCCAGCAGTTGTTTGTTACTGCAGCATTGCTTTGCTTATCCTGACTTTCAACCAGCTATTCCATCTGACCCTCTCAACAACCTTGTTGAATAGGGAAAATGTTATTATCCCCACTATATAAACAAGAAAACTAACACCCAGGGAGGTCAAGAAATTTAGGAATATCATAACCTTTACTTCAACTGAACAACTACTTATTATAAAAAAGAGAAATTTATATGCTCTGATCATATAGTTTTTACAAGAGATAAGGCACGTCAGCAAGTCATAGATCACACTGAAAAATTGAATATTATGTGAGAATGGACTAAGAAGCACCAAAATTACTTCCAGAATGACCAAACACAATCATTTAGGAATAAAGCCAGAATTTACCACCACGGTCTCCTAAATTAAGGGCTTTGCTCATCTTTGCAACATCACCCGAATCCTCATATCCGGCCATACACCATTCACCCCTCAGTGATCCCATAATCCTCTCTGATTCTACTCTCATATTACTTATGGAAATTCTATTGTTCTGTAAGCAATAATCAATCATTTAAATCGCTTTCTCCCCACTTCTTCTCTCTCAAATGACAATACTACACGTTCCAGGGCAGCCTGCCCCATGATCTTCCCTCCGCCCAGCTCAAAGCCAGATATAATCACAATAATTATATTAGGCAATGCATCATAATCTTCGCTCCTTCGTCCTTCTACATGACTTCCAATCTCTAGTTCTACATAAATAGACTTATTGTAAACCCTTTTCTGTCTGCCAACTCCATTCTTTTCTGGAAGTAGGCAGAGTATATATTACAAATATAAAAAAATAATAATAGATTTCTTGTTAATGTCTTTGGGCATACAAATAATATCTCTCTGATGAAGTCTTGGGGAGAGGGAACCATCTCTTCTCCTCCATTAGTAGTTCCTATTCAAGAGTAAGGACACATAAAAACCAAAACCATACCCATTGCTGTCAAGTTGAAGCCAACTCATAGTGATACCATGTGTTTCAAAGTAGCACTGTGTTCCATCGGATTTTCAATGGTTGTGATCTTTCACAAGTAAATTGCCAGGCCTTTCTTCTGAGGCACCTTTGTTGGATTTGAACCACCAATCTTTCAGTTAGTAGCTAAACACTTAGCCATTTTCGCCACCCAAGGACACATAAACCAAAAAAAAAAAAAAAACAAACCAACTGCCGTCGAGTCTATTCCAACTCATAGTGACCCTATAGTACAGGTACAACTGCCCTCATAGGATTTCCAAGGCTGTAAATCTTTACAGAAGCAGACTGCCGTATCTTCCTCCTGTGGAGTGGCTGGTAGCTTCAAACCACCAATCTTTCCGTTAGCAGCCAAGTGCTTTAACTACTGTGCCACCAGAACTCCTTCAAGGACACATAGTAGATTCTTAATCACAAGGATGAATTGGGCACCTAGTTTGTGTCCCGTGCTGGGCCTGGTGTTGTACAGATACAAGGACATGATGTTCTCTCAGCCCCATTAGACCTTCTCTCCCACTGGTCTGTCCTGAGACTCACCCCCATCTCTCCTCACACAGACACACAACAGAGTCATTTAAATCCAGCTGGTGGGGTGAGGTTACAGTGCCAGAGGAGAGCACAAGACCTGATGTCAGTGGAGGCTTTGGGGGATTCCAGGAAAGGAAATTCTGAGATCTGGAGTGACTGGGAAGTCTCCCAGAGAAGGTACAGCTTGAGTTGGGCAGGGAAGCATGGCTTATTTGTGGGACCCTGAGAGGACTGACCCAGGTGGAGCAGAAGCAAGGTTAGGAGGAGAGAGGAGATAAAACCATAGTGGTGGATATGGCCATCGCCTAAAGAAGGCTTTGGAGTAAGAGGTAGAAAGGGGCAGAGGAAACATCCAGGTGAACAACCCTCCTGACTCCCTCAAGGGCCTATTTCAGAAGTTTCAGAGCTTTCCCTCCCTGGGAAACTCTGTCAATGGTATCTCACCTAGCTTGTCTCAACCACCATTGAGTGGTAGCATGAAGAAGGAATAGTTAGGGTGATGGGGGTCCCTGCTGAGATGGGAACGTATGGAAAGATTCTTCTCTCTCTCTGTTGTTATCTGCACCAGATGTAATTCTTTAGGATGAGATCTTACCACATACATGCTTTGTACTGAAATCCATATGTAGCCAGCACACCCTTTTCAAAAGAGCACTGACTCTCCTCTGCAAAATAGCATTGCAAAGGGTTTGCTTTAGAAAGTCACAGTCTCTCTTAACTCACTTGGATTTTTAATCATAAATTTCAACCTGGAAGAATATTGGAAAGAGGGCATTGGTAATGGACAAATCCCAGGAAAAGTATTTATTCTTCTCTTTTCTTAGCCAAGGAAAGTTCCTTTGCTGGAAAAAGCACCTCACCGTACACCAAGTTGTATGGCAAAGGTTATAAATAGAAATAAAGAAGTCATTCTGACATGTTTATCATTTTGCCTTTAACTCCTGGAGCTCCCAAGGCAGAAAAGATTTGGACCTTTCCCCTTCCTATTTGGGAAAAAATCATATTTCTTTCAGTTTCCAAATAATACCCCATTAATAAAACATGGTCTTTTATTTTTTTAAAAGGCACAAATTCAAACTCTTTAATAAGAGGCTATTTATTCTAATTTCTCATTTTTATAACTAAGAAAATTGAGGAGAAGGAAGGTATAAAGGAAAGAAGGAAGAAAGGCGGGCAGGCAGGCAGAAAGGAAGCAAGGAAGCAAGGAAAGAGATCTTCACTGAGTACCTACTATATTCCAGGCACTGTGCTGTGCGTTTTCTATATGTTATCTCATTTAATCCTCACAGCCAGACTATCTGGGAAATATTCTTGGCCTTATGTTTACAATCAAGGAGTTTGAGGTACAGTAGCTAAATGACTTTCCCAGTGTCACACAGCTAGATAGGGGCAGAACAAGAACTAGAAGCAAACTTCTTGACATGTAGTCTAAATGTTAACATTTGGTATATTCATGAGTCCTTTAAGGCCAGCTTTGGTAAACGTCATTCTTGACTGGCTTCAAGATTTTGCCTTTAGCCCCACTCCCATCCCAGAGCTGTGGAGCAACCCAGGGACTCCAGGAATAGACAGTCTACCAAAGAGTGAAGTCCCAGCTCTGTCCCATACCTTAGCCCATCTGGTCTTCACCACCGTCCCATGAGTTAGGCCAGACAGGCCATATAATACCCATTTTACAAATGAAGAATTTCAGAGAGATTATGGGGCTTGTCTGCAGTCACAAATTCAGTGGGTGGTAGTTAGGATAAGAACTCAGTTCTCCCAACCATCTGTCCAGTGGTTTTTCTATTCCTCTACACATAGCTATATATGGCCGGTCTTCCCTTACACAGGGCAGGAGAGGGGAAAGTTTTCCCGAACAAATAAATTCTTATTATTTCCAATGATCTCATTGGAAAAGCCCTCTCAGGGTTCAGAGAAAGGAAAAGGGGAAATTTCCACCTGCGTTGCCCACCTGCCA
Source organism: Trichechus manatus latirostris (assembly GCF_000243295.1). Classification (NCBI taxonomy): domain Eukaryota; kingdom Metazoa; phylum Chordata; class Mammalia; order Sirenia; family Trichechidae; genus Trichechus; species Trichechus manatus. The sequence continues at coordinate 3,260,511 of NW_004444122.1, read as the reverse complement.
GTCACTAAAGGAAGAGTATGGAGCACACGCAGTCAGACCTCACTGCTGTGCAGGGTCGTAGCCCCTGATTCAGATCCACGAGTGTGTGTATGAGGGAAAGAATGCGGAAAATGGATGCCTTTGACTTCGGCTGTCAATGGCGGTATAAAAGGTTAACATGCTCCACTGTTAACTGAAAAGTTGGCTGTTCGCCAACCTGAGGTGCCTCAGAAGAAAGGCCTGGTGGATCTATTCCCCAAAAATCACCCATTAAAAACCCTATGGAGCACAGTTTTACTCTGACACACATGGGGTCGCCATGAGTTGGAATCCAATTGGTGGCAACTGGTTTTAGTCAAAAAATGAGTAATAAAATAAATTTTAAGAGAACCTATGAAAAACTCTGCCAACAGAAAAGAAGACTAATATCCCACCAGAGGCCAGAAACAAGAATAAGTTTGACAAAGTGTCTAATGTATAATCTCAACAATTTTTAAGAGTGTATGGGCTCTATGAAATAAGAAATCAAAGATGAGCTAAGACAACAACAAAGACAAGGTAGCTACTGAAAAACAGAGGAAAGGGGGACCCTATAAGGTTATAAGGAAACGGAAAACGCAACAGCAGAATTTTAATCTGCACTGGGAGGAGAAAGGAATAGAATTAATGTTGGAGAAAAATCTGATTTGGAGGAAGCATTGAGTAGCATTTTCAGAATCATGCATTTTTCCAGGTCTTTGCCATGCTGTTTCCTCTTGCTAAAGTATCCTTCCCACCTTCACAGGCCCAAAGCCTGCTCATCCTTCAAGGGCCAACTAGTAGACCCTCAGTGAGTGATGACATCTTCTATGGTGCCCACGTGGAACAAATCAAAGCTTGAGGTTTGGGGACTAGAGAAGAGTTAGAGAAGGCTTTCAGGCTCTAAGAGGTGGTAATATTGAGCTGGGTCTTGAAGGATGAATAGGAGGTTTTCAGGGACATAGGGGGCTTGAAGAAGACCTTTCAAGGTAAAGGCATAAACAGCCAAAAGAATCCAGGTGAAGGCCAATGTGCTAGCCTGGCTGGAGCACAGAGGGGACACCACCAGAGACCAGGCAGAAATGGAGGTAGGGCCCAGACATGGGTTGCCCTGAGTGCCAACACCACAGAGCTTGAATGTTATCCTGCAGATGGGAGGCATGTCGCAGGTCAGTTCAACAAACCTTTGCTGCAGCCAGGTAGGGAACCAAGGGCTGGAGACATCCCAGTGAATAAGATGTGACCTTCCACCCTCGAGGAGCCCAGAGGCTAGCGGGTTTTAACTGAGAGGCAAATATGATCAAATTTGGTTTATTTGAAGATATTTAGTAATTGATATAATCTTAATTCATGTTTACACAACACCGAAATTATTCTGAAAAGCATAATTCAGAGGGCTGGCTCTGAAATCACCTGCATGAGTTTAAATCTAGATGGTGCCACTTGCTGTGTGACCTTGGGCAAGTGACTTCACCTTTCTGGTGCTTCAGGTTTCTACTCTTAAGACAGTACTACTGCTCCTATCACAAATGATGATGATGATGAAGAAGAAGATGATGATGGTCCCAGCTAACACTTGTTAAGTGCTTACAATGTGTTAGCCACTGTTTTAAGCACATCTGCATTAATTCATTTCATCAAGGTCCCTATGTGGTGTAAACGGTTTGCGCTTGACCACCTACCTAAAAGTTGGCAGTTTGAACCTGCTCAGCAGTACCACAGAAGAAAAGCCCTGGCGATCTGCTTCGGTTGCGATTACAATCAAGGAAACCCTATGGAGCAGTTCTACTCTGTAACACATGGGGCCATGAGTCGGAATCGACTCGGCAGCAACTAACAACAACACAACCCTCTGAAGGAAGTACTATCACTGCTCCATTTTATTAACCCGCCTGAAACACAGAAGTGTTAAGTAACTTGCTCAAGTCCAAGTGGGAATAGTTAATATTAGCACTTATTTTTCTTCTTCATATTCTGTCTTTATTTCCAAGAGACAAATGCATCAGTAAAAATGAAAATAAATTGTATATTGCAACAGGGAAAACGTGGTAGTGACGTAAAGCGCCGGGTTTATTTTTAAGCCCATCTTCCTTGATTTCAGCAGGACTCTGATGTAGGGGTTTCTATGCCCTGCTCAATGCTCTAAAAGGAGCCCTGGTGGCACAGTGCTTGGCTTACAGCTGAAAGGTTGGCAGCTCGAACCCACCAGTCACTCTGCGGGAGAAAGATGTGGCAGTTTGTTTCTGTAAAGATTTACAGCCTTGGGAACTCTATGGAGCAGCTCTACTCTGTCATAAGGTCACTAGGAGTCAGAATCAACTCAGGGTTTGGTGTTTTTTTGGTTTTGCTCCGTGCTCTGAATGAAGCCATTACTAGCATCTGACCCATCTCCTTCCACAACAGAGTACATTAACCTTTCAAGATAAAGTGTATCTGATCCCCCAGACTAAGCTAAGTGTTTTTTAACAGCCTTACTCATTCCAGTGTTTTCTTAGCCAAATATATTAGACCTAACCATTTGCTCTTCTGCTGTCATTAAGACTTGAATAGATGCTTTCTATAAACATGTTTAACCATAAATCTGTTTAGTCTGGTCAGTGAGCCAATTCTGCCTGTGGAGAAATATGAGATTTCTCCCCCACACACAACTTAATATAGCAAATGTCCTCGGAAATAGCTGTAATAACAGTGATGGCAAAAGCAGTTGCCATTTTTTGAGTGTGTTACTATGCTCTGTGCTTGGCACTTCTTGCACATTAGCTTAAGTAATCTCCACACGAAGCCCATGAGGAAATGGGGACTTCAATCCTACCACCAGTCTGCCAACCACAAGAATGAGCTTGGAAGTGGAGTTTTCCCCAGAACCTTCAGACAAGAATTCAGCCTGGCCGACACCCTGATTTCAGCCCTGCGATACCCTGAGTAGAGAACCCAGCCTTTCCCAGTCAGCCTTCTGACCTACAGAACTGTGAGCTAATAGATGTTGCCTTCAGCCACTAAATTGGTGGTAATTTGTTACACAGCAATATTAAACTAATACAGGTAGTCCCCAACTTAAAACGGGGCTCCGTTCCCACAATTCCGTTGTAAGTCCGTTCTGTCGTAAGTCGAATACCTCATTTTATTTTTCAGTTATTATTATCATTGCCTTTTATTATCAGTATCTTTATAAATCTGATCTTTATTTGTCTTTGGGGGTTGGAAACATTATGTATACACTTACAGATATATTTTAACACTGTATGTAGTACATATTACTAACAATAAGATGTACAAAAAAAATACAGATGGTCATTAGTGCAGTTTGTCATAACCTGAATACCTCATAAATCGGGGACTACCTGTACATTAATTTTTCCCAGAATAATTCCATAAGGGAAATTCATTGAGAATATAAACTGAATTGTTATCTTTTCTGCTAAATGACTGAAGACATATTTAACAGCAATGTTCTTTCTCAGGTTGGTTCAAATGCTGACTTCACAATATAAACAGTTTCCCACGTAAATAAATACTTGTAAAAACAAGATTTTTAAATAGCGACATACTATTGCATTATATGGAGACACAATAATTGACTCATCTACTTCCCTACTGCTGGGAATTTGGGAGATTTCCAGTTTTTCACTATTATAAATATATGGAGACACAATAATTGACTCATCTACTTCCCTACTGCTGGGAATTTGGGAGATTTCCAGTTTTTCACTATTATAAATATCACTATTAAAATAATTCTGGAAGATGCGTTTTTATGCTCTTCCCTGATAAATTCTTTAAGATAAGGTCCCAGCAGGGAAATTGCTGGCAGAATTATGGTGCCCATTTTTAAAGCTTTGATACAATTGATACTTCCACCAGCATTCTACGAGAGGGCTCGAAACCCCACAGCTGGGCAGATCTAGGAAATTTAAGAAACATCAACACTTTACTCTTGCTTCTTCACTCTTTAGCGTTCCTATCTATCATCATGTCTCTATTTACTGGCATTCCTTTATTTTTCTCTGCATTTTGGGAAGGCAGCCTATACAGCTAATCAATCAAATCACTGATAGGAATTTTAGCAAATTCAGTTTTACTTCGTAATTTCTCGCTTTTAATTATCCTAGTCCTTTGTCGATTTCCTTACATTCATTTTTTAAAAACTTTCCCCTATGTTATTTCTTTTAAACCTGTTATTTCTTACTTCATAGAACTGCTTTTCTTTTATTGCAGAGAGTTCAAAGCAGATGCTACCTAAACCTGATTTCTATTTCCTATAGCAAATTTTCGTATTGCTCTTTCTCTACCTCTTCAGTGCTATGCTTACTTCCTTCTTTTCTGTTGCATAACATCTTCATAGGCCTGGGTTGTTGTTTGTGTGTGTGTGTGTGTTTATTTATTGATCTTTTCTGACAACAGTCTATCCTGGCTTGTCATTTTTCACAACTCTGGTGTAGGTAGATGCTCTGAATCCCTTCGCTGGATCTATGGGTTCTATTAGAATCCTGCCTGCAGACCTGAAGTCAGGAGGCTGGTTGATGCATGTTTATATTCCCAGTTCACTCACAAATGGGGGTGAGGATGGGGAGGCAGCTGCACCTGTGGCTGGTGTCTTCTGCCTACTGAAGCTCCTAACGTAGATGACTTTTTTATATCTAGTTTGCTGTTAGCCTGGTCTCCACTCCAGGCTCACAGAGTGCGTGGGAATAGCTACCTTCCCACTCCTACTGCTTGTTATGCTCAAGGAGATGGCAGAAAGCCTATGGAATCAGAAAGTCCCTGTGACCTGGCACAGCCTCAGCCCCTACCCTGAGTCTAAAAAAAGTCGAAACACCCCTCAGGCTTTGGTTACGGAATAACCAACCTACCTCGAGCCCCATTATTGCTTCTGAACACTACTGCTCCTTGGAGCTTGGAAGACTCCAACTGCATGCTCACCACCTGGCCCCAGCCACCTTCTCCTCGAGGCCTTTCTCCCTTTAATATTAGGAAGCATTTATGGGTTTTCTGCAAGCTCACACTATTTTCTCAGGAAGAAGAATCTGAGCCAGTCCTGAATGACATCTTTTGATTCAGTTCCATGTGTACTATTTTGAGGAGAAATGCCTTGAAATTTATGGCAAGAGGATGACATCTCCACTAGTAAAATGAGCATTGATGTGTTTGCCTATTGCCTGGGGAACTTCTCCTCCCCCACTTCAGATCTGTGATTCTAGTTGAGCCTTCGATCATAGAACCCTCCTTCCTGATCACAGGTACAGACAGGTGATCCAGTCACGGCCAACCAAAATACCCATTGATCTGGAATCACCATGTGATTCAAACTAGGACAATTAGAGACCACTTCTGGATTACATTTTCCAATTTGGAGCTTAGGGAGAAGGATCTTGCTGTTAGGGTCTCAGCGTTGGAAGGATGTGAACTGGATCTCCTGGTTCAGTCAGCCTGTAAGAAGCACTGACCCTCCCTAACATGCCATGTACTGAACAGGCGAACGTGTGATCTTGGAGGACTTAGTTCTCCCCTCTGTGCCTTAGTTTACTCATCTATAAAATAAAGATTAAAAACGCGTAGCCTAGTCTACCGGTCTACTGACCTCAAAAGGTCCATGAAAGTGCTGTGAGACGGGTGTCAAAGACAAATTATAAATTGCCAACAAATCCTGTGTAAAGTACTGTACAGTAGGATTGAGCTAGGCAACGAACAGAGACATGCAGAGAGAGGGACGCTCAAGTGGATGCTGCTCCAATTCATCCTCCATTGTCTGACCATATCATTAAAGCAGGAGCCTGAGGGCGAGGTGCTCTCTGCCCAGAAACTGCCCATACACAGGCCCTCTCCAGAGTACATCTGCCTGCAAACACAGAAGGGCATCATCTTAGCAATATGTCAACCATTCCAGAGGCTGAGGCCAACTCTGCTGCAAACAGATCTCCACCAGCCCCAATGTAACAGCAAAACACTGACAGAAACATTGAGAGAGAATGTGTTAAGTGCTAGGGTTGGAACTTCATAACCATTGGACTAGCTTAATGTCTTTAAGATGGCTTTAGCAATAATGTCTTAGTGTCCCCAAACAGTCGGTCCCACTAATTACAATACAAAGCATAGTCTTTGTCCTGGCATCCAAGGCCTCCAAAACTTGGATCCTATCTGCCTTTCCAGAATTTACTCTCCCTCTGCTTCCTTATAAACATCCTTCTCTACATACGTCTGCCCATATTCATCCTTTAACCTTAATAACTCCTTCTCTACTCTCTGCAGTCTATATCTCATCCATCCCAAGTCAAGTCCCATCTCGTCTTTAAATCTGCCCTGAGCAAGTCCAGTCCATAACGTAATTCTCTCATCAAAACTCATAGTGCTTTTGTTACTGATGCTCACTTGGCATTGGTCATCAATTCACTCAGTAGAAGAACCAAGGCATCACATGGCACTTGTTGGTATGGGCACACCAATCTCCCCCAACCCCCCCAAAAAAAAATGCTTCGTAGGACATTCTGGTTGCTAACTGATGCATTCTGCAGACCTCATCTGTGTCCACATCAACATTCAATTGTTCATTAAACCCAAACAAAACCCCTACCGTCAAGTCAATTCCGACTCATAGCAACCCTGTAGGACCAAGAGGAACTGCCCCCATAGGGTTTCCAAGGCTGTAATCTTTACAGACGCAGACTGCCACATCTTTGTCCCACGGAGTGGCTGGTGGGTTCAAACCACCGACCTTTCGGTTAGAACCTGAGCGCTTTAACCACTGTGCAACCAGGGCTCCTTAATTGTTCCTTAGCAGTAAGTAAATACACAATGAAGAATAGTTCATTAATAAGCATTACAATTTTTTTCAGTGTTAGATATTGGGAGATTTCCTTTTATAGCAACTGGCTTAATAAAATAATGGATTAGTGGCTCAAAATGACACCATTGCTAAAAAGTAGAGGGTTGGGGGGAAGAGAATGACACAATGATGATTGAAATGATGGTCCTTTATACACAAAATCAAATCAATCAAGACAGTAAAAAGTGAAATATAAAACACAGATACAAAGCTTTCTTCTATTAAGCCCAACTAAATCAGAGATTTCAATCTGGCACATTGAGTTAACGTTAATAATTTCATTTTAGAGTTCTGTTTGCATATGATTTATAAATTTGTTTTAGAGTTATAGTTGTATAAGAACCATAAGCTTAAGGAATTTATACCTAGTTTTATGTTTGCACATATTTAAATAATAGAATCATAAAGGTAATTTAAGTCAACACTGGACATCCTTGAGAAAGTTTTCCCTTTCAAGGGGTCTGTACCTTACTCATGTAAGGGCAACATTGCTTCTGAGCTTCCTAACCACACCGAAACCACCAAAGGGAAGGTGGGCACATCGGGCTGGCAGACACTCTCTTTAAACACCTAACTCTGTGCTGGGCAACGACTCAGGCATGAGGAGAGCCTGGCTCATCAGGCGCTCTAAACCTGAAAAGAAGGTCTGCTTGTTTGCATGTCTGCTTTGTAAATATTGTCCCAGGCTGGGCAGGAAGGGGTAGGTTTTAAAAACACCCCTAATCATCTTCCCCTGTGTATTCCTTTTGCTTCAGACCTGACTCACAGAGCGAAAACAGTCTTTAGCAGCCTTGTCAGGGAATGAAACCTACTTTCTCCGGGTTGATGTGCTCTCTAAGCTGCCTGCTGATTTCATCAGTGTAAGAACTGGGTTCGTTGGGCTGTTTGCACATAAACCTGCCTCTTCTGCTTTCATGTGGTTGTGGGCGCTCAGGGAAGGATGATGTTGACACAGAAATTGAGGGTCCTTGTGCTAGCTAAATGCATAAAGGGAAAAGCATGCAGTTCCGGGCGGCCGTGATGGCTCTCCATCAGCCATATATATGACTTACTCATGGCACTGGCACTCCTAGAAACTCAGGCCTGGATTCCTCCCACATCAGAGATGAGCTGAAGCCTTTCCAACAACGATGAAAGCAATAACCAAATCCTTTCCCACCCGGTCCTTTTGTTTGTTGCCTGGTTTAGGAACTATGATAAGAATTCTGTCCCAGCTTGATATCAGCTGGAGGGAAGATCTTGGCTTTGCCATAAAAGGAAGATACATTTGCTCCGACATCAGGATCTTTCCCTACAGGTTTTGAAATTTTCACTTGATTTGAAGGAATCCCAAATTATCTATCAGCAAAGAAATACGTGCTCCAAACAAGCCTAATCCTGCCTGGAAACCTGCCCTAGAGTGTCAGGAGCCACGAGTGAAGGGGGCTGGCATCCTCCTCGGGCGTTAGAGCTAGAAGGGGCCTAGAGACAATGCAGTCCAACCTTCTCATTTTACAGGTAGGGAAACTGAGGCTCAGAAGAGTCAACCTGCCTCAGGTCACACAGGTATTTGGTGTTGAAGCTAAAAGTAAAACTTACGGCTCCTCTCCCCTAGTCCAGAACACTTTCCACCACATCATAATTATGCTCCCCCTAAAAAAAAAAAGAACTTTTCCAGCTCTCAACCGCGGCTCACACACTCTTTGGCTGTGCAGCAACATCGTTTACAAATAAGGCACCAAAAGGGCAACATTGTCTTCCACAAGATCCAAGTCACAGGAATCAGAGTATTTTAGAGCTGAAAAGACATGGTGGGTCCAGCTGATTCATTTTTCAGATGGGATAATTGAGATCCAAAGGTAGTCACTCACTGACAGCAGAAAACAAGTCAGAGGCAAAGCAGAGACCTGTGCTCTGGAGCCACACAGAGACCTGAGCTCAAACAGCAGACCTTCCCCACTCCCACTTAGCTATGTGTCTTTGGGCAAGTTAACCTAACCTCTCTGGGCTTCTTTTTGCTCATCTATAAAATCCAGGTAGCATAGAACCAACCTCACGGGGCTGTGAGGTCTACATGAGATCACGAATGTGAATACTCATCACAGACATAAAATACAATATGTATCCAATAAATGACAGCCATCATGGTCACGTGCGTGTGCACTGCCTTGTCTCCTAGTCCAGGGACCTTTCTATAACAACATTTTGCTTCTTGTCAGATTTTTTTTGTTTTGTTTTTAAAAATAAATCCTGAAATTAAACATTCTTGGGTTTGACGTTTCCTGATCCAATGCCTAAGAATTTGGGTTGAAATTGAACTGAATACTTTCAACACATCTATCAGGAGGACAGAGTCCTGCCTGATCATTTGATGACTATGTGATCCATCATCCATGCCCACTCCCGTTCCAGGGAGGAACGCTGCCCCAGTGACCCTCCTCTATGTGGATGGATAGAATCCAGCCATCCCATGGCTCCAAAGGAGGTTCTGTCCACCCTGGGGGTCACCCTGGAGGTATCCAGCCTGGTTTACATCCATCATCTTCTGGGACTATCCCACCACCACACTGGGCAAGGAAGGTGAGGCAGTAAATCCTGAGTTCTTTATGTGAGGAAATACAGAATGGGCACTCGGTGTAGAGGGCAGTTCATGAGTGAGCTCAGGACTCACCTTCTTATTTAGGGCCCTTGGAAACATCAGTACAGAACAGTGGCATTTAAGAGTCTTTCAGCATGGGAAGAACTGTACTCAGTAGAGTTGCAAAGTGATTTGCTCCTGGTGTCAGTGCCATCGCAGAGCTGCAAACACACGGCATTGCTTCATCTCTTCAAATGTCTCTGTCTACACAGCGGAGTCAGGAGTCCCTCTGACAGTCTCTTCATCTTTCCCACAGCCCAGCAAGGTGTATGGCTGCCATGTTGCTGCATGCACCACACTCAAAGCATCTCCTTCTCCTCCTCAACAATAACAACAGGGCTACAATTTTTGAAGTTCCTACCTTGTGCCAGGAACAGAGATAAGCACTGCATATGCGCTAACTCATTCAGGCCTCACAGTGATCAAGGAGGTGGTGACTATAACTGGCCCCCACTTTATACTGAGGAAACTGAGGCTCAGAGAGGCTGAGAAACTTGTCAACAAGCACAAAACCAGTCAGTGGCAGAGCAGGCACATGAACCTGGGTCTGACCCCAGAGTTCAAATGCTTAAGTGCCTCACTCTGCCTCTCCCTCCCCTAGTGCCCGCTCTGGACCAGCTGGCTGCTCCCAGCCCCATCACCAACAGGAAGAAAAGTGACCAAAGAGGGACAAAGATCAAAACCATCAGATGTTGCAAATGCTCCTACCATCTCCGGAAAAGGTCTGAATCACGGAAATGACAAGGATGATGGGTTATGTTCTCCAGGGATTTCATTATTCTGCCCCTGACTCTCCTTCCTGCCAGGACCAGGTGGGACTCAGAGTCAGCTGCAATATCAGCTCCCCACAGAAGGGTGCAGAGACTCAACAAAGCTTCATAATTGAGAAGATATAACTCTTACCCAAGAGGTACCCTTCAAGGTAAAATCAAGGTGGGAGAGAAGGAAATGTCCACCTTGGGTCTCCATATTCCTAATTTGTGACCCAGAGATGACCTTTTCTTACCACTTATATATTTAAGAAGTTAAGGTTGGAGTAGAGACAAACTAAAAGCCAAAATTATTCTAAGGAGATAAACCTTTACCTGATGGCAGCAAACCCAGGTCCACCTTAACCTGATGGCAGCAATCCCAGAGAAAACTTCTGAGGAAAAACAGAGGCAGGACTGGGTGGCCAGTACTGTTGTGAACATCTGGAAAGGGCAACCCCATCGGCTGATGCAGACCCAAGAGCACACAGCTTGGCAGGCTGGTAGTACCTTTGTGCCGAGCGAAGGCGTCCCTTCTTCAAGAAGGATGGCCCCATGCCAGGGCGCCCAGCTTGGTGAGCAGAGTGGGAAGCAAACTTCAGCTCTCAGTGCCCCTTCTTTGGGCACTGTTACGGGTTGAATTGCGTCCCTCAAAAAGATATGTTGAAGTTGTAAGCCCTGGTACCTGTGAATATGACCCTATTTGGAAATAGGATCTTTGAAGAAGTTATTATTTAACATGAGAACATACTGGAGTAGAGTGGTTCCAATCCAATCTGAGTGATGTCTTATAAAAGAGGAGAAGAGACCCAGAGAGACACACAGAGGGAAGATGCCATGTGAAGACAGAGGCAGAGATCTATAAACCAATGGGTGCCAAGGATGGCCAGCCATCACCAGACGCTAGGAGAGAGGAGTGAGGCAGATTGTCCCTCAGAGCCCTCAACAGGAATCAACATGGCCAACACACTGAATTAGGACTCTTAGCCTCCAAAACTGTGAAGCAACACATTTCTGTTCTCATAAGCTACCCAATTTGTGGTACTTTGCTACGGCAGCCCTGGAGAACTAATACAGGCACCTCTGTGCAGGTCAAAAGCTGCTGCAGATCTGAGAGAGGACACCAGTTCAAACTCACCATTCCTTTACAAAATCAAGGTTTTTCTCACCATTTTACAGATATGAAACTCAGCCCTAGAGAAGTTCAGTTGCTGGTTTAAGTTCACAAAGCAAGCCAGCAGCAGAATCTTGAACCCAGGACCTCTGACTTCAAAGTCATTTCTCACCTGACCACATCACAGGGTGGGCAAGTGAACATGAGAGAAACCTTCCAGGGCATGTACCCACACAGTCGATTTATCTCAGTCACTCCAGGATGGAGAGAAAACCATCAGGAACTGACCCAGAATTACAGGAAAGTGATGTCACCACTCGGCCCACACCCTGTTGTTCGTATTTTAAAAGCGATGAGACCATCCATTAAGGACGGTGCTGGAGTGGTGCCCCTGTCAGCATCCGGGTGTGTGGGCAGGCCCTGAGGCAGATACTCCAGGGGCTGCACTGCTGAGACTGTGGGTAAGGGCTGGAGCCTCTGCTAGCGGGCCGCCCACGCCCCACTGAGGACAAAGGCAGAGGGCAGCGGGAAGGATAGAAAGGTCAACAGGGTTTCCTATGGGCTCTGCCACCTGCCCTGCAGCAGCTGATGGCTTAACTCAGCCTCTAAGAAGTGCAGCCAAGATTCTGTGCAGCATGGCCCCTTCCCACCTCAGGGTCCCTTCCGTCCCGGGTAGCCCTACTCTCAGGCCCCTGTGCCTTGTTACTGCTGTCACCAGATGGACGACCACCATATCCTGGGGAGAGTAACTGACAACTCAGATGCCAGCTGAGATTAATGCAAGTATTAGTACCTGTTTGTAGAGCTAAGACTCAGAAAAATAAACAAGTAAAATACTGCAACATGTCACCATTTAAGTATATCCAAGTACAGTAATACTACAGAGTTAATAATTCTATCAAAGGTGAATGTGGTGGATTGAGCACAAAAATGGCCCTATACCCCTACTCCCACCCCCACTCCCCTGAACCATGTTCTTTATAATGTGAATTTACAGCTTCTCCTATCAAAAGTTAGAATCTATCTATAGAAGAATCCTGATCAAATGGGGGAAATGTGGGACAGATTTTCAAATTCTCATGGAATCCAGACTTTCTGGAATCATGGACACTGGATGAACCCCCTGAAACTACTGTCCTGAGATAATCATAAAACCTTAATCCTTAAACCAGGAATATACCCTGAAGTCTTCTTTAAACGAAACAATAGCTTATTTAGTAAAGAATGTCTGCCTTGAGCATTGTGCTCTTTTAAAGAACTATCTATATAGGATCAAACTGACAACAGTAACTCAAAAGATTACATAGGAAGTTTAGGGGGCATTGAATTTATGTTAATAGGGGAGGAACAATTTGGAAAAGGAGGGTGAGAATGGTTGCACAACTTGAAGAATTTAATAAATGTCACTGAATTGTACATATAGAAATTGTTGAATTGGTGTGTGTTCTGCTGTGTATATTTTCAACAACACAAAAAAAAAGTAAAATAAACTATGAAAAAAGGTAGAACCTAAATTTCCTCCCTTTGAATATGAACCAGCCTTGCTTTGACCAAAAGAACACAGTAGAGTCATGGTGTGCTAGTTTGGAGCTCCAGGATTCAAGAGGCCCTATGTCCTTTCTTTCTCTCACAGAACCCTATCAGTTCCCTCTAAAATAAACCTGGGCTAAAGACATATGCTCCAGTCACCCTTAAACCCCCAGTAGGCAGCCAGTGAACACCAAACATGTGGGTGAGGGTGGTTGACTGTAGACACAGGAGCCAGCCAAGATCATCTAAGCCTCATCCAGATCAGCAGAACCACTCAGCTCACCCACAGAGCAATAATAAATGGTTGTTGTTTTAAGCCAGTCATTTGGGGGTGGTTTGTTACATAGCACTAGCTAACTGATATACTGGAGAAGGGCATTTAGGAAACTCTTCATAGAGAAGGGGATGCTTGGGCAAGGTCAGAAAGAACAAACAGTAATTTGATGGATGATTGGGCAGAGAAAATAGTACTTGCAATGGTAAGATGATGAAGAGCAGACTTGGGTGAGTGGAATTATCACAAGTTCTGGGACGTTGCCGTAGTCTAAAATGAAAGGAAGACACAGCCAGACAAGAAGCTGGAGAGGAAGGGAGAGGCAGGAGCAGCCATGGGGACCCTGTATGCCAGGCTGAGCTGCTTCTCCACTAGTCACCAAACCTCTGGCCAACAGCTTCACTTTATAACAAGTTTTTGGAAAGTTGTTTAAAAGGCAGGAGTGGTAAACCCAATGTTCTTGCTCCTATACCAAGTACTGAAATATTTCAAATATGACCAAAGATGATTTTTAAAAAGTCAATGTCCTTGCTAATCTATTAGAATGTGAACTTCTTTTCTAGTTTTGGCATAAAGTAAGGTTTTTTAAAAGATGGTTTGCCCAAAGCTAAGAAGTTTCCTGAATACAATCAAACACTTTGAGGACAGAGTAGCAGGGGTAGGGGTCTGGGGATCATGCTTTCAGGGGACATCTAGGTCAATTGGCATAACAAAGCTTATTAAGAAAATGTTCTGCATCCCACTTTGGTGAGTGGCGGCTTGGGTCTTAAAAGCTTGCAAGCAGCCATCTAAGATGCATCCATTGGTCCCAACCACCTGCAGTAAAGGAGAAGGAAGAACACCAAAGACACAAGGAAAGTATTAGCCCAAGAGACTGAAAGGGCCACATAAACCAGAGACTTCATCAGCCTGAGACCAGAAGAACTAGATGGTGCCCGGCTACCACCAATGACCG
>NW_004444122.1:3207576-3246355 GCF_000243295.1 Trichechus manatus latirostris | reverse complement strand
GCCCAAGAGACAGAAAGGGCCACATAAACCAGAGACTTCATCAGCCTGAGACCAGAAGAACTAGATGGTGCCCGGCTACCACCAATGACCGCCCTGACAGGGAACACAACAGAGAGTTCCAGATGGAGCAGGAGAAAGGTAGGGTGCAGAACTCAAATTCTAGTAAGAAGACCAGACCTAATGGTCTGACTGAGACTGGAGGAACCCTGGAAAGCATGGCCCCTGGATTCTCTATCAGCCCAGAACTAAAACAATTTCTGAGGCCAATGCTTCAGACAGGGATTGGACTGGACTGTGGGACATAAAGTGATACTCGTGAGGAGTGTGCCTCTTAGCTCAAGCAGATACAAGAGACTAAATGGGCAGCTTCTGTCTGGAGGTGAGACGGAAAGGCAGAGAGGGTTAGGAGCTGGTTGAATGGACATGGGCAATCAGGGGTGGAAAGGAGGAGCGTGCTGTCACAGTATGGGGAGAGCAATTAGGGTCACATAACAACGTATGTATAAATTTTTGTATGGGAGGCTAACTTGAAATGTAAACTTCATTTAAACTACAACAATAAAAAAATAAAAAAAGAACATGAACAATGAAAAAAAAAAAAGCTGGTTTGCAAAGACCCCTCAAAAAAACTGGACTATAACACATATTTGATGAAAAATAAAGCCTGGAATTAGGAATACGTCCCCAAGTCAGATGATACCAAAGTCAAAGCTTTTCCAGGGTTTTAGTAAAGAGAAGTACCTGCAGATTAAAAGACACTGCCTCAACCCATGGTAAGCATCCCAGCTATGGGAAGATGTGAAAAAGTGAGCCACATTCAATCTTTGACTCCTTAATTCATTTACTCATTCCATAAGGTAGCAAATCCTGCGATAGGCTCTGAGGCTCTATAAATAAATAAGATATGGACCCTGCTCTCACGGAGGTGATCATATCATACGGCTCACGTGGTCTGTAGTCATACAGGCGCTCTGGGAACTGAGAGAACAGCGGGGTGATTGCAGTTACTTCTTTGATGTAGTGGTCCCTAGGCGGTGCAAACAGTTTGCACTCAACTATCCACCTAAAGGTTGGTGGTCCAAACCCATCCAGCCATGCCACGGAAGAAAGGCCTGGCAATCTGCCTCTTTAAAGATTACAGCCTAGAAAACCCTACGGAGTAGTTCTACTCTGTAATACGAGTTAGAATCAACCCGATGGTAACAGGTTTTGTTTTGGGTTTTTTCCTGCGGTGTAAGCTCACCACATTATTTGTGAATAGACCTTGCATAAAGTCCCATTTTGTGGAAGAGACTGCATATGACAACTCAGAACTGTGACTTCCCTCCAGACTGGCGTTCCCTAGCCTGGGCCCATGTGTGGGACCCTCAGTGGGTAGGCTCTCCCACGCCTTGACTCACCACCAGAAACACAGATGAGGCCTCCAGGGAAGAACTAGCTAGCTGTCTACCCAACCGGTGCTACACAGGGACCATCCCCGGCTCTCCAGCCCACAGGCCCCTCTGCCTGATGCTCGCTTGTCTAAGTTCTTGGAACAGAACGGCTGGCCGAGCTGGCCTGGGAGACATATGCCAGCCTGGTCAGCTGAGATGGAATCTCTGAAGGCCGCCCAGATGGTCAGATCAAATGTCTGGCTGCATTCCTGCCATGCTGGCTTATCATGTTCCTGTCATCTTCCCCACTGGTAACTGGATCTAATCAGCTTTTACTGGCTGCACAAATCAACGGATAAAGGAAAGATTGTTCAATGAAACTGTGCTTGGATAACAACAGGTTAGTAAATCAAGAGGAAAACGGAGTTAGAATCTCTCCTTGCACCATGAACTGAAATAAATTCCAGGCAGATCAAAGAGTTTAAAATCAATCCACAGGACCGTCAGAAGATTCTAGAATTGTATGTTGATAGAAGAAATCAAAAAGTAAATGATCGACAGTTTGGACTACGTGCAAATATTTCACATATTTTACAAACAACCAAAAAAAAAAAAAAGTCTGAGAGAGAGAACTGCATAAATATGTAAAGAGATCAGGTATATTGATAAGAAAAATACAAATGCCTCATAAATAGGCATATGAACAGACAATTCCTAAAAGAAAAACAAAAACTAGTAAAAAAAACACATGGCATAATCTTCAACCTCACCAGTAAACAAAGAAATGAAAACTTCGACAATCAGGTATGATTTTCACCTATTAAATTGATTTTTTTTTTAAATTTCAATAGTACTTAATGCTGATGAAAACAGTGCTGTTATACACAGGTAGTAGTAGCGTTAGTTTGCAGAAATCTTTGGAGGCCATATGGATAAAGATTCATAAAAATGTCCACATAGCTTGACCTACTTAATTCTACTTTCAGCAATCTTTCCTAGGGAGATCACCCAACTTTTGGGAAAAGAAAGATGAATAAAAAAATGGTCATTGTGGTATTATTTTTAAAAGTGAAAAATTAGAAATGAGTTTGATGTCTTTTACGGCAATTAAAATGATAATTATGAAGACAGATAAAAATTTAAGAATGCTATGCACATGGTACAATTATATCACCACTATGTAAAAATACACACAGTATTAATACTAGAAAAATATTCATCAAAATTCTTACAGTGGCTGTCTTAGGTGGTGGGATTATGGTATTTTTCCCCTCTTCTCTAGTTTCTAAGTAATAAAGGAATATCATTATATGGTTATATTATTTATTATAGTGGAAAAATATGATACATGCGTGCATACACAGAACACATACACATTTTTTAAAAAAGGGAATAACATACCTCCCTGACCACTCTAACTCCTAGTTATTGCTTCTTCATCTAAAAGCCTTAGAACCAGGCTGGATTAGTATAATAGCTAGACGGCAGCCCCAAACATTTGTGAAATGAATGAACGGGTATTTCCTTTTCATTACACTGGCCTAAATACAAACGATTAATGTGCTCGGCTGCCAACCAAAAGGTTGGAGGTTTGAGTCCATCCAGGAGTACCTCTGAAGAAAGGCCTGGTAATCTACTTCTGAAAAATCAGCCATTGAAAACCCTATGGAGCACAATTCTACTCTGACACACATGGGGTTGCCATGAGTCACAGTCAACTAGTCGGCAACTGATGAGTTGTAATACTCTGGAGACTGTCTAGGATTGCATACTAGGTAGGATAGGTTATGTTCTGCTGTAGTAATAAGCAACCCCCAAAACACAGGGCTTCTTTCTCAGTCAGGCCGCATGCTCACCATGGTTGTGTGTGGAGGACTCTTCTGTACTGCCATCTGCACTTAAGGACTCAGGCTGACCCTGCATTCGGACCACTGCCAGTTGCCATGGCAGAAGGGGGAGAGGGATAATCGTGGTTAAGGTAAATGATATTTCAGTGCTTCTCCAAGAAGTGACATACATCGATTCTGTTCATATTTCCCTGACAGAACAAGACACTTGGCCTCACCTAACTTTCAGAGGGTGGAAAGAGTAATCCTCCCCTGGGCGCAGAAGAAGAGATGAGATACTGGTGAACAGTAGTGATGTCTACCCCAGATTCTTACTCAACTCTTCATACCCACACATCTCTATCCAGTTGGACTGGGAGCATCTCTGAGGGGCAGCTGGGCCTGGCACATCTTTGCAGCCATCCACTCTGCACTCTCCCTACCATACACACACCCATCACCGCCCCTGCCTGGGAAAGCACCCTGAACGTTGTAGGTGCTTCCTGTAGTATTGGATGATGATGGAGAGTATGTCTACACCACACGGAATAGAGGGACCTCAGATTGTATTCAAATAGACATTGTACCCTACTTCTAATAATCTGGCTCTGCAATCACCTCCACTGCTCATTTCTGACTCCTCTGGGTTGGTGCCCACTATTCTCTGTAACAGGCCAAGTTCACCAAGCTGGGCCATCAAGAGCCAGTGGACTCTTTTGGGCCTTGCTTTATAAGACTTCTCTGGACATCTCGCATTCCACAATTTCATCTCTCACCACATTTGGCTTCATCTGTACACTCTGGCCACACTGAAGTGCTAGCCGCACCTTTCAGGTACCAGGTTGTCTGATCTCCCTTTGCCCTTCTCAAAGGACAAAAAAAAAGTGCCCTTCTCTGAGCAACAGACAAAATTCTTATTCTGCTTTATAAGGTTGAAATCAAGGACGAATTCCTCCAGGAATAATGGAGTCCTCCCTCTCTTCAGCTCCCTCTGTGCCTTGTTAATAAAACTGTATCATATTGTTAATAGTATAACATTAATATCAATTAATAATTACATTAGCAATATAATTATTAGTAATTGTTATTCTAGTTAATAATGTTTTCTTATTCTCATTTGTTCACATGACTGTCCCTCACCTTGGATTGTACGGTAACCCATAGCCCATTGCCGTTGAGTCGGTACCAACTCATAGTGATCCTATATTGTTGTTGTTGTTAGGTGCCGCTGAGTCAGTACCAACTCATAGCGATCCTACAGGACAGAGAAAAACTGCCCCATAGGTTTCCAAGGAGCTTCTGGTGGATTCAAACTGCCGACCTTTTGGTTAGCAGCCAAGCTCTTAACCACTGCACCACCAGGGCTCCAGCTTGTAAGGTACGGGGCACAATTTACTGGGGTTTGAATCCTCCATGTCTGGTACAGAGTGGTGGATTAACAAATGTTTGCTGAAAAAACGAGCTAAGCAAATGCAATCTCTCTCACGGTTTTATTGATTCACCTGGCACTCGCTCAGAGCTTCAACCCCTCTATCTTTTACAGTTAACAGGTCAGACTGATAAATGCATTGGTGGTTCATCACACCCCTAAGCGGGACACAGAGCATGCACCAAAAGTCCTGGAGTAGGAACTTTTCATCCAGAAATACCCTTCGTCTACTCATTCATTTCCTGGCAGTCTCCTGTCAAGAGCATCTTGGATTTCAAGTTCTCAATCGGAGCTATCCACCATGAGAGCTGGCTCCACCAAGGGTGTGCATTAATGGCACTGAACTTCACTGCAGTCCTATCCATTTACAAAGCACACTACACTTTTGTGTGCAAGCAGCCAAGAGAAGCGAATCCAAAACGCTGCCTAAAACCCTTGCTAAATTCTGTTTAAATGTGGTTTAAAAGGTTTGTTATGAAAAAAAGCACTTCCTTATGGAGATATTTTCTGGTCCAAACTTTGTATAATTGCAACAATAAATTGCAAAATGTATCAGAAGCCATTCTGTACCTTATCCTCAGTTAGAGATAATAACTAAAATCTCCACAGCATTGAAAAGTGATGATTTTTTTAAAAGTAATTAATAACCCTTATTGAAAGGATGCAAGACTTCTTGCTTGATCATGTCTGTGCTCTCCTATAAGTGCTTCTCCAGCCCAAACCTTCTCCAGTCTTCCCACATCCACCCATGTGCTCAGCCCCCAAACCTGGGATTTCTCCTTGATGCCTCCCTCTCCCTCACCCTCCATTCAACCCGCCATCCACTTCAGTCAGATGTGCCAACTACACTAGAATGCTCCTTAAAAGTGAGGATGACGAGACTTCGACTCACTTACTTTGGACACGTCATCAGAAAAGACCAGTCTCCAGAAGAGGACAACATGTTTGGTAAAGAGGAGGTCAGCAAAAATGAGGGAAACCCTCAATGAGATGGATTGACACAATAACCACAATGGACTCGCGCATACCAACAATCATGAAGATGATGCGGGACCAGACAACAGTTCGTTCTGTTATACATGAGGTTGCCATGAGTCGGAGCCAACTTGACAGCAACTAACAACAACAATAAAACACCAGTTGGGTCCATCCGCATCTTTCCCTCTCTCCTAGCCCCACTCCAACACCAGCATCACTGCTTACCTAGCCCAGCACTGTAGCCTCCTCAGTGCTCCTCCTGCTTGCACCTTTGCTAACCATTGTCCATCGCTACCCCCAACATCAAGTCATCATGCTCCCAAACCATGAAGTCTTCAGAGAGCAGCCACAGGAATCCTTTTTCTTAAATATTTTATTTTATTTTATATTGTTGTTGAGAATACACACAACAGAACATACACAAATCCAACAATTTCTACACGTACAATTCAGTGATATTGATTACATTCTTCGAATTATGCAACCATTCTCACCCTCCTTTTAGAAGTTGTTCCTCCCCTATTAACATAAACTCACTACCCTCTAAGTTTCCTAAATAATCTTTTGAGTTGCTGCTATCAATTTGATCCCATACAAAGAGATCTTAAAAGAGCATAATGCCCAAGGCAGACATTCTTTTATTAGTTAAGCTAAACTATTGTTTGATTTTAAGAAAACTTCAGGGGATATTTTTGGTTTAAGGTTTAAAGATTATCTCAGGGCATGAACAATTGCCTCTTTTGTAATGAGACCAGAAGAGCTGGATGGTGCCCAGCAACCATCACTGAACATTTGATCAAAGATTCTATAGAAGAATCCTGATCAAAAGAGAGAAAATGCAGAACAAAATTTCAAATTCTCATGGAATCCAGACTTTCTGGAGCCATGGAGGCTGGATGAATCCCTGAAACTATTGCCCAGGGGAATCTCTTTTAAAAACAAAAACGAGATAACATAACTCCCCTGCTTAAAATAGTTTAATGACTTCCCATTGCTTTTAGGATAAGATTCATAATCTTGAATTTGGTTGGAAAGATGCTACACACTCTCATCCCTGTCTCTCTGCTCCCTATCTGACACTCCAGTCTTGCCCTGCTCTTCTCCTCCTTTTCCCTACCCAGCCAAATTTTTCTACTCTCAGTACCCCAGCTCGGGACCTCTACACTTAACCTTCGTGCTACCTGGAACATTCTTGCCCCCTCTCTTGGTCTTTCTACCTACTACTCATCATCCTTCTAAATCAAAAACCAAATCAGTCAATTCCGGCTCAGGATAACCCCATGTGTTGTAGAGTAGGCCTGTACTCCATAGGGTTTTCTTAGCTGTGATCTTTACAGAAGCAGATTGCCAGGTCTTTCTTCTGCAACATTGCTGGGTGAGTTTCAACAGCCATCTTTTTGGTTAGTAGCCAATCAACAAACCATTTGTGCCACTCAGGGACCTTCATCATTCTTCTAGGCTCTGCCTACTTGTTGCTTTTCCCCGAGAATCTCCGTGCCCTCCTCCTTTGACCTCCACCACCCATCTAAATGATCCCCAGCTATTCTCCCTCCTGGTGCCTTTTAACTTTTCTTCAAAGCGCTCATCACTGTCTGAAATCACATATGCATGTGTGTTACTATTTCTTCGTATCGTCTCTCCCTCCAGACCCGTGCAGTCCAATACAGTAACCACAAACCACCAATGGCTATAAAGCACTTGAAACATAGCTTGTCTAAACTGAGATGTGCGTAAGTGTAAAGTACGCACTAATTTCAGAGACTTCATATGACAAAAAGAAAGTAAATTATCTCATTAATACTTTTATATTGACTACCTGTTGAAATGGTAATATTTTGGATATATTAGGTTAAATAAAGTATATTATTAAAATTTATTTCACCTGTTTCTTTTTGATTTATTTTTTTAATGGGGCTGCTAGAAAAAAATTAAAATTGTATCCATGGCTCACATCGCGTGTCTATTGGCCAGTGCTTCTCTGAGCTGTCATCTGAGTGAAGGCAGGGACTCTGCCTACTGTCTTCCTGCTGTATCTCTAGAGCCTAGTACAGCCCAGGGACACTATGAGCTGATTTCAGTAAATTGCAAAATGGATGAGTGAGGGAGTGAATGAGTTAGGCAAGCAAAGGGAAACCTGGCTGGAAAGACAGTCATATGGACGTGGACACTACAGGCATGTCACCTCACTCTTATTTTGTGGGAGGTAATAAGAGGGAAGGAGCCCTGTGGCGCAATGGTTAAGCACTCTGCTACCAGCCAAAAGGTTGGCAGTTCAAACCCACCCAGCGGCTCCACAGGAGGAAGATCTGGCAATCTGCTCCCATAAACATTACAGCCTAGAAAACTCTATGGAGCAATTCTGCTCTGTGACATGGGGTCACTATGAGTCAAAACTGACTCAACGGCACCTAACAAGGATGATAAAAAGAGGGAGAAGTTTCTGGCCAGGGTCAGAATAACAAGCTGAGGCCTTTCTGGAAGCCAAGCAGGGCTAACAGGCCATCTGTGGTTGAACAGAGGAAAGAAAGCATGGGAAGTGGGGAGGTAAAGAGAAACTGCTGACGAGTCTTTGACCCCAGAGTGTCTCTCTATCCTGACCCCCAAAACCAGGAACACACCTGGCAACCCTTTTGACCTAAAAATTAAATGATAAAGATAACTTGACAAAAGCCTTCTACTGAAGCCAGAGACAACACAGTTGTTGTTGTTAGATGCTGTCGAGTCGATTTTGACTCACAGTGACCCCATGGGACAGAGTAGAACTGCCCATAGGGTTTCCTAGGCTGTAACCTTTATAGGAGCAGATCACCAGGTCTTTTCTCCCACAGAGCCACTGGGTGGATTCGAACCAACAACCTTTTGGTTAGCAGCTGAGCACTTAACCATTGTGCCACCAAGACAACACGAGTGTTAAGCTGTGATTAGTGCCAGTTAAGGATTTCAGACAGAGGAACCAAGTCACACTCGCTGTTTGTTGTTCCCTCTCATGTATGAATCAACTTTTACCCCAGAGCTGCCCCGACCTGTGTTCCGCAGGCAGCACACCGTTCTCACAAGGCTCCCTGGGAAGACGGAAAGGGAGCTCCCTAGACAAACGGTTTGGGAAATGCTACATACTTGCTACCTCCCTTCCTGGAGATTCCTGATGCACACTGGTTTAGAAAGGCCCTGCAAACACCTGCAATCGTACAACTTGTCCCTTTTGTTTAACCCAGCTTTTCCCAAACTTATTTGGCCTCAGAATACCTACTAACAGCCCGAGGAACTGGTGCACCGGAGAAACACGCTTTAGGAAACGCCAGCCTAAGCTTAGTCTTCAAAACCATAATTAGTGATAAATTGTTCTAATCTTGTGGATGATCCTACCTGTGGGAAAGCCAGCTATGATAACCAGAGTACCACTGTTCAACAGGCACAGCTGCCCTTTCCCGGGGTAAGAGATGAGCAGAGGGACAGTGGGGGTTCAGGGGCAGAATTCTCGCCTTCCATGTGGGAAACCCAGGTTGGATTCCCTGCCAGTGCACCTCATGCACAGCCACCACCTGTCAGTGGAGGCTTGCGTGTTGCTATGATGCTTAAGGTTTCAGGGGAGCTTCCAGACTAAGACAGACTAGGAAGAAAGACCTGGTGATCTACTTTTCATAATCAGCCAATGAAAACCCTGTGGCACACAACCTTCCAATCCCCAAATGATCATGGGGATGGCGTTTTGTCCCGTTGTGCATTGGATTGCCATGGCTCATTAGCAGCTAACAGCAAGAAGAGATGAGCACCTTCCACAGAAGCCTCACGAGGGGCTGTTGATAAATGTGTGTGGTTATCCATAATGACAGGCAAACAAGGAACTTTTAGGCTGTTGGCCTTACACACCCAAACTAATTATCCGACCCACCCATTGCCATCCAGCTGATTCTGACTCATAGTGACCTTACAGGACAGAGCAGAACTGTCCCGTAAGATTTCCAAGGTTGTAAATGTTTACGGAAGCAGACTCCATGGAGCAGAGTGGTGAGTTCGAACACAACTTTTTCCTGTGGAGCAGCTGATGGGTTTGAACTGCTGACCTTTAGGTTAGCAGCTGAGTGCTTAACCACTTTGCAACCAGCGCTCCTTAAACCAATTATAGGCCTCTCCATTTCTCCCAATTTCGAGTGCAGAAGTGAGAAAGCAGTCCAGAATGAGAGGGAAATGATTTACCAGGTGGCACCGCCAGCCTGGACCAGGAGTTCCTGCCCTCAGACTTCACAACGGACCTGGGCTGCAGCCGGCACAGCCCTCACAAACCGAGTCTCCACTCTCCGTGTGCTACTCTCAACTAGGGCACAGAGATTCTAGGAAACCTGCTTTTTACACCTTTTGAACTGCATTTTCATCCAAAGTCAGAACAATCCCAATTCCTTTCTCTATTCTACGTCATACCAATGGCCCTGGGTACGGCGCTATGGTTCAGGGCACAGGCTCTGGAGTGAGGCGGCTGGTTCCAGGAGTCCTGCTATGCCATTTGCTAGCTGTGTGGTCTTGGGAAGTTACACACCCCCTCAGTTTCCTCATCCATAAAACAGAGACGAAATAGTAACAGTACTCACGTTAAGGGACTATTGTGAGGTTTAGTGAGTGAAGACATGTCAACACTTATAAAAGCGAGTGATAGATAGTAGAGTTCAGTAAATGTTATGAGCAGCTCTCCCTTCAGATAGCATTCATTCGTGAACATGTGTTAAGCATCACCGTGGTTCTGGAGACGCCATGATGAGCAAGGCAGACCCAGCCCCTGCTCTCATGGAGGGCCAGCCTGGCGTATCCCACACAGAGGGCACACAATCTTTTCCTCTGTGAACAACCTCTGAGGAACACACCATCACCGCCTGGGCCAACCAGATGGTGGCTGCAGGATTAGCTACTGCCCACAGTTTACCAAAAGTTTGACATCTGAGACTTCTCCAGAAGTCACAGCATTGCCATCTAGTTTAAAACCTCTGCTTATTCCATATTGGGTATACCGACTAACGGAAGGGCACGCCATTTTTGTACACTTAGTATGTGCCAGATCACAACTCTAAGAAGTTTGCTGCGTATTACTTCAATAACATACATTATCCTACTTACTGGATGGATAAGCAATGAAGGCACAGAGAGGTGAAGTAACTTGTCCAAAGTCACACAGCTAGCCAGTGGGAGAGGCAGATTTATACCTTGGTCTGTGGGGCTGCAAAGCTCATGCCTCCTTCCAGTTCATTCGACCAGTTCTAATATTCTATAATCCCTTGAAAATGTAAGCTAACGAGCCTGCAAACTTTAAAGGAAGGGATACGGAGAACAGTTTATTCTGCAGTCAACAAACCTCAATTAATGCATTTTTGTTGAATGCCAGAGCCCCATGGCTTGGTGCCCTCTCTCTCCTTTGGCCATTTGATGGGCAGGCACTCTTAGACTTGCTTTAAGACTGAGGACAGTGCTGGGCATAGGGGTGGCACTAAGAGAATATCTGTGGATGGATTTAGTTCCCTGAAATTGCCTGGATGTCTAGCGGCAACGGCAGTGCAGAGAAGAGATGAACACTCTGGAAGTTCAGCCCTGGGACTTCTCCAGACCAGACAGTATTCGGAGGATCTGCTTCATCCAGTTAAGCTTTTCCTAAACGTGAACTTGGGCAGTGCAACTATGCTGTATGATACTGTAATGGTGGACAGACGACATTATGCATTTGTCAAAACCCATAAGACTATACGACAGAAAGAGTGAACTCGAATGTAAACTGTGGACTTCAGTTAATAATAATGTATTCATATTGGTTCATCCGTTATAACAAATGTACGCAATGAATGCAAGATGTTCATAATAGGGAAACAGTGTGTGGGAGGAGAGGGTATAGAGAAACTCTGTAGTTTCTGTGTGATTTTTCTGTAAACCCAAAACTGCTCAAAAAATAAAGTTTATTAAAACAAAAAACTTCCCCTGGACCAGCGTCCTTCATGGTGACTACTCCCTCCTTTCCAAAGGTGACTCTTCATAAAAATTCTGTCCCTTGATCCCACTTTCCTTGTACCACCTCTGCTGTAGGTTGGGCAAACAAGACAATTAAGAATTGCCCAAGAATTTATGGAGCAAAACCTCTTACCCAAGGCGCTTGCAATAAATCAGCACAAAGGTCACAGGACGAGGACTGGAATGCTCCTGACCCCAGCTCTGAGACTAGATATAGAAAACAGACATGTGTCCGTCTCAAGGGATATTGTTAGATAAGAGTTTGGGATTATCAGTCCCAGAAATTCTTCCTCAAAGACCTGGAGATCTACCTGCAGAGGGGCCAGACCTCATGCTGGCTGTGACTCGGGCCACAGGATCCCTAAAACATTTCCAACTTGATGCTCTCCCTATTGCCTTCTGTTTAATAATTTCCGAATTCTGTTGGATCAGAAAGATGATAAATGGAAAAAATATTTAAGTTGGCAAGGATTTCATTTTACTTAGATCCACAATTAACTTCCATGGAAGCAGCAGTCAAGAAATCAAACAATGCATTGCACTGGGCAAACCTGTTGCAAAAGATCTCTTTAAAGTGTTGAAAAGCAAAGATGTCACTTTGAGGATTAAGGTGAGCCTGACCCAAGCCATGGTACTTTCAATCGCCTCATACGCATGCAAAAAATACTGAATATACCATGGACTGCCAGAAGAATGAACAAGTCTGTCTTGGAAGAAGTACAGCCAGAGTGCTCCTTGAAGTAAGGACGGTGAGACTTTGTCTCACATACTTTGGACATATTATCAGGAGGGACCAGTCCCTGGAGAACGTAACATGCTTGGTAAGGTAGAGGGTCAGTGATAAAGAAGACCTTCGATGAGATGGATGGACACAGTGGCTGCAACAATGGGCTCAAACATAGGATGGTGCAAGACCGGGCAGTGTTCTCTTCTGTTGTACATAGGGTCGCTATGAGCTGCCAACTCGATGGCACCTAACGACAACAGTAACTATTGCCTTCGTGCCCTGTTGGGCAGAGCAGTTTTCCTTGTTGGTGATGAGTCTTTGCTGAGCCCTAGCAGCCACATTCCCTGCTAAACTGGCCTTCTGCAATGGACTTCATGCCAAGAGCATCACCCTTAGGAGGGAGGAATACAGCCCAGCCCTAGACACGTCCAGCCACATGCTGCCAGCAGCCATGTCCTAATGCCCACCTACTCATCATACCCATCTCCATCTCAAAGCCACCCAGGTTAAAGCCCAAACTCCCTGCCTCAGTACCATCCCCACCTGGCCCCACCTTTATGATCTCATTAGGAGGATACTCCTAGCCCTTCCCTAAATATGCATTCTCTAGATTCTTTGCATTTAATTCAGCCTATTCCTTTCTTCCTAACCCTCCCTTCTCTGGCCAGCAAATTGAACTTTCCTTCAAGGCCCAACCAAACATCATTTCCTCCCTGTCCCTATCCCCAGCAGAGTTATTTACCGTCTCCCTGCCGTGCTTCTCTATCACTTTGTTCACACTTCTCTTACAGCAGAGATTGCAGGTAGTTGAACGTCTGTCTGTCGTCCGTCTGTCTGTCTGCCTGTCTCGCCAATTAGTCTGTGAGCTTCTCCAACGCAGGAGATACAATGGAGTCACTCCTAAATCCCAGGTGTCCAGAAACAATTGGTGAATCAACAATGAGTGCATTTGGGTTGCAATTACTCTCAAACTGCCTTCATATGAATCATAATGCCTCTCTAAACATGCTTTCTCAAAATTCAAGAATTAAGCGCATCTGTCATTACAAAGAGCATGAGCTTCCGGACTCACAGAAACCTGGGTCCCAGTTCCTACATCACCACATTTAACTGAGTGACCTTGGGTGAGTCACATAAACTCACTGAGTCTTCATCTGTGAATGGGAACGACGCCTTGCTCAGCATTGTCAGGAGGATTAAACAGGCCGATGGAAAGTTTTTGCATGGTGACTAAACTTCGTAAGTGCTCAGTAAACATTGAATATTAATAATAATGCTGGGAAGAGCCATAGGTCTACAGGAGTACAGACCTCTGAGAAAGTGACTGGTAGGCTCTGGTTTCTCTTTTAGAATCAATTCCCCAAGCAGAATACAGAAGAGTCAGCATTAAATTCATTCCACCAAGCAATGTATATGCTCGGAGGCTGGGGCTCAGATGCAGAACTCAATCATTTATATATTCAATAAATGTTTAAGTACCTATTATGTAGGTCTCAGGAGTCCCTGGGTGGTGCAAACAGCTGAGCATTCGACTGCTAGCCAAAAGGTTGGCAGTTTGGACCCATCCCTCGGAAGAAAAGCCTGGCAATCTTCTTCCAAAAGGTCACAGCCTTGCAAACCCTATGGAGCAGTTCTATTTTGCACACATGGGGTCACCATGAGTTGGAATCAACTCGGCAGCAACTAACAACAACATGTAGGTCCCTGAGTGGCACAAACAGTTTGCTCTTGGCTACTAACCAAAAGGTTGGCAGTTTGAACACACCCAGCAGTGCCACAGAAGAAAAGCCTGGCGATCTACTTCTGTAAAGATCACAGCCAAGAAAATCCTATGGTGCAGTTCTACTCCATAACACACAGGGCCACCATGAGGTCAGAACTGACTTGACAGCAACAGGTTTGGTTTCGGTTTTATCTACTACATGCCAGTCCTTGGGAATAAAGCAGACCATGAAAGAATCTCTGCCTTTGGGTCCAGTTGGGGTCCTGACCTGAATGAAGAAATGGCTCTTCATTACATTGGGAAGTGGCTGAGATGGGAGTCACCCTGTACTTCACACTGGGGGAAACCACAGCGTCCTGCATCACGTTCCCAGAATGGCCGCCAAAGGGCCCTCCATGAACCCAACATACACCATTCAAACTTGACTCTACCCACTCTCTGTTCCCTCTAACCCTGGAGAGATGATGCCCGCAAACAACCTCAAGAGAGCAGAAGCTCAAGTTCGTGCTTACTGCACAAGATTCAATAGAAGCATCGATTTTTTTATACTTAAAAATAGCTTCTTTTTTAGGAAGAACTGTATATGGAGATGTTTAAAGTACAAATGAACCTCACTACATAGTCACTCTCAGAAGATCCCAGGATGTGCTTACATGTTACCAACATTACCCAATGATTTTAAAATTTAAAGGAAATTTAAGCTCTTTCTCAGCCACCTGGAAAGCTCATGTATCTACACAACCCACAATTATGTGGTCAGAAAAATCTCTGAGCCCCTTCAAAGCTGTGAACCAAACAGACACCGTCGAGATTAGCCATGCCTTCCTAGTTTTACAAAATCATTTAAACACAAAGAAGCCCTTGCATATTGAAATTCCGAAGTCAAAATCCTATAACTGCTTTCTCTTTCACTACCGGGAACTGACTTCAGAAATCTGATGAACTTAGCGCTTTCTTAAGAAGTCACAGAAATAGTGACACTTCAGCCTATCAGAATCTGCCCAACAGTCTACTATTGTTGTTAGTGGTCATCAAGTCAGCGCTAACTCACGGTGACCTTATGTATAACAGAACCATGATCCACTGGACTCAAACATACCAACATTCTACTACGGAGCACCAGAATTCCTTCCCTCTCCAAAAGGGAAGGTACACAAGGGAGAAGGAACGAGAGAGGCTTCAGATCACAGGGCAGTCTGAAGATAACTCACACTCTCTTCTCTACTTTTCCCGAGAGCCCTACACCCCAAATTCAAATCTGCAGCTAGATCAGGAGCCTGGAGGTGCCTTCAGCCTCACCAAAGCTTATTTGCCTTGCACTAGCACAGAGCTCTACATCATAAAAGAGGAAAAGAACAGAAACAACACCCACTGTAAGGACTTTGACCTTCCAACCTGAATAAACCCTACAAGAAACCAAAAACCAACCCAGCTGCTGTGGAGTTGATTCCAATTCACGGCGACCCTATGTGTGTTAAGGTAGAACTGCACTCCACAAGGTTTTCAATGGTTGATTTTTTGGAAGTTGACTGCCATTCCTTTCTTCCGAGGTACCTCTGGGTGGACTCGAACCTCCAACCTTTTGGTTAGTAGCCAAGTGCAAACCATTTGTGCCACCCAGGAACTCCAGAAAAAACCTGGAGAGGGGGTATTTACCATGACTGGGACTCGGGTGAGGCAAGTGAGGGTGAAAAATTTAAGAGGGCACTAAAAAAAGGAGTGATCAGTATATGATATTTTAATGCAATATTTAAAAAATCATAATTCATCCCCCAAAATCGGTGATGAACAAACTATCAAAAATGTAAATGAAGACAGGGTCAGTATGACTATTTCTTCCTTTTGCCTCATGCTCCGATATGGCTCCACACAGCACTGGTGCTTATGCCAATTTGTCGCTAATAAAAGGCGGTAAATTGTACCAGTAAGAAAAGCTTGGGGATTGTGGCGGGAAGGAGAGAGGCGAGGAGTGAAGCACACTCACAGTTTGCAATGCTGGTGAAAAACAACCTTTTGCTGAGTTACAAGGAAATGGATCTGAAACTTAAGGATTACATTCCTCTGGAAATAAACACAATTTTTAAAGGAAAGGAAAAGTACATAGCCACTGTGCTTGAGGTTTTCTTGAACCCAAACCCTCAGAAAAATAGCAAAAAAGTAAATTACTCAGTGCCTGTAACACAGTCAGCCTTGCAAGAGGATGT
The DNA here is from genome assembly GCF_000243295.1 of Trichechus manatus latirostris. Lineage (NCBI taxonomy): Eukaryota > Metazoa > Chordata > Mammalia > Sirenia > Trichechidae > Trichechus > Trichechus manatus. The sequence continues at coordinate 3,230,110 of NW_004444122.1, read as the reverse complement.
CAGAAAACCACCAATTTGTTTTTAAAAAAATGTTTTTTTGAATGGTTTGCCCAAATCTCCTCCCCAACTCGCTCCTCTTGGGCTCGCTCCTCCGGTTCCTTACAGGAAGGAGAACAGCTCTCATCGTGGCCTGAGAGGCTCTGGAGGCCCACAGCACGGGGAGGACGCCTGAGGAGAGCCTTCAGCCAGCTGGAGGGAACAAGCCGGGAACCAGGGTCCCCACCTCACAGCTCAGACAAGGGCCCTGTGATGAAAGCAGGCAAGGGACGCATTGGACCAGGAGCCAGATGGGCTCCCAAGGGTACCCCTGCATCAGCTCTGTACCCCTGGGCCTCACTGTCTTCCTCTCCCAATGGGAGATACCACGGCCCCTTGGGGAGGGAGGCAGGGAGAGCACACAGGTGGTGAGAGCCCCAGGCAAAAGGCCCACCCTCAGGCTTACCCCCCAGGACTGTTCCATGGGATCTAAAAAACCAATGCCTTGGTCACCTGTGAACCAGCCCAAGTCCAGTTCCTAAGGAAAAGCTTAGCAAGTGAGAGGTTGAATCCCCGTGGTTTGGAAGTAAAGTCCTCAGTTTTTGTGGCAATGCGACAGGCCCTTGAACTAGAGGACAGACACTTCCCTCTAACCTCCCCCTCCTCACCCCCATCCCCATAATGAGGCTGCTGATCACCCACCAACACTCCAGCCTTCCCTGAAACTACCCAGTTCACCAGGTTGTTGGTGCCTGGGGCTTGGCCTGGCAGGCAGACCCAGCCCCCAGGGAACCCCAGGTGCCTGTCCTGGAGGGAAAACCCATCCACCCCTTCCCTTGGTTGGGGTTCATTACACACCCAGTAGGGTTCTGCCAATTTTCTACATTTTCTAGCCTGAACCTGTCTTACCTTCGTCATCGTAAATAATTCATATGATTAGACTTTCAGAGCTGGCTCAGTACCGAGGAGGGGCCATGCGGATCTTTCTAAGGATGGGACCACCCATCATGGAGGGACAGGGCTCCTTCTGGGTGTTAAGTATCACTTTCCTCCTTGAGGAGAGCGTAGTAAAAGGCACACAGAAGCCACTGCCGTGGACTGGAGCCATCCCCCCATCCCCCTGGGCTTTACCATTCCCACCTATGGGCTTACATTTCCTCCTCACACCCCACTTTCAAAACCATCCTGCATTCAAATTTGGCTACTTTAGATCAAGGAGAAGGGATGCAAGATCCTGGCTAAAATTCACCAAGTCTTACACTCTGCAAATAAACTACTTTTTCTTATCAGATTTTATTGAATCAAAAAGATCTTGGGGTGTTTGACAAGATTGAAAACTAAAAAGCCCATTACTGCAAGAAGGTTACAGCTCTCTATTTGCCTCCTCCAGTGGCCAACTGGGGTCTCTGGGTGGTGCAAACGGTTAGCTGCTTTAACCCTAAGGTTGGCAGATTGAACCCACTCAGGGGTGCATCAGAAGAAAGGCCTGGCAATCTGCTTCTGAAAGGTCACAGCCTTGAAAACCCTAGGGAGCACAGTTCTACTCTGACACATGTGGGGTGGCCATGAGTTGGAATCCACTTGACAGCAACTGGTTTTTTTTTAGTTGTTGTTGTTTTGGTGGCCAGCTACAGCTTGAAATTTCTCGACCACTCACATATTCTTTCCCACTGGTAACCCATAGATCCCAAATTTGTTAGAAAGGGATTATTACACACAGGATAATTAAGGTTTTATTCCACTGAAAATAGTCGACCCAAAACCCAGCAAGACATTCAGAATATTAAAAATACATAGCAAAATAAGCCACTATCAAACTAAGATAACATTATTAATATGACTGCCGTAACAAAATGAAATGACCCAGGGCAGAGGTTTTCAACTCCGGTCCTTGGAACCCAGGCCTATGGAACCCCTCAGGGGCCTCAAGACAGAAATGCAGCTCCCACTCCCCAACCACCGCCACTGTTTATCTGGTTTGTAAACTGGGATGTAGTAAGATTTTGTTGGAAAACATATTTTATAGTTAAAGTCATTTTTTTTTTCTTTTTTTACTGTGCTTTAGATGAGGGTTTACAGAACTCATTAATTTCTCATTGGTTAAAGTCATTTTTAAACCACTGATCTAGGGGGCTAAAGTCTCCAGAGACCTACAGCTGCTCAGGAGGATTCTCTCTTCTGTCAGGTGTAGCCCAAGTTCTGGGCAGGTAAGGGACCTTACACACCTGAGGCAGGTAAGGAGTTTCATGCATCTCAGAAATTGCAGGAGATGAGGTGTTTAGACCTGTGCATGCTTCCAGATCTTTCCCTGTGCCCTTCTTCTGGGTGGAATGCCTCCTAAACTCCACTCCCTATATCTCACCTTTGCCTGACCAGAAAATCACTGAAAGCTCCAGCTAATCCTTCCAGACTCAGCTCATGTCCCCTTCTCAGTGAAGCTTCCTGGGATCCCCTCTGGCTGAGTTAATGGTCCCCTTTGCTTCCTCCAGCCTTGCCCTCCATGCCTCCTGAATGATATTTTTCCTGAGTGTCTTCACCATCTGTATGGCAACCGCTAACTTAGATGTCTGTCTCCCCACTAGACTGTTAACTCCTCAAGGGCAGAGACCACGTATGTGTTCCACTCTGCTTCCGGTGGCTAACATCAGGCCCACTACATAGAAGAATATCACAAAATTATAGTCAATTTATTTCTGCTTCAGGACATGGTGGATGACAGAACCCAAGTTCCCATCTGCAACTTGGGTTGACCAGAATGCATTTGTGATAACCAGCTCATCTCACAGAAATGCCACAGGGAGGGCGAGCTGAGGAAGATAATTGGGCTTAAAATTTCATTCTCAAGTGGAAAAAAGAAGTTGTGACCTTTAGACTCAAGTAGAGTTGTTCGAATGTAAACATGCATTCTCTGTGTCTGGAACCAGAGTTAGATGAAATTCCCCAAGTGATCTCTTAATACCACTGAAATTACATTCAAATGCCTCTGCCAGGCAAAGATAAATTGCCATTTGCACAATGGTCTTGCACTTAAAAGTAACTTGGTCCAAGGAGCTTTGGAAAATTTATTAAGACAGGGAAAAGGGGAAACTTAAAGGAGCGCAAGATATTTAGTCTACTGATAAGACAGTTTAGGAGTGACAATAGTTATCTCTAAGAATTTGAAAGGTCATTATAGGGTCATTAGGAGGGCACAAGCCAGCTGGGCTCCTTCTACGTGGACAACAGACACTGAATTAAACTACACCAAAAAGAGTCAGAATCTCAGGAAGTCATCAGTGGTCCAGGCCCTCGCAGCTCAAAGGGAGCCCCCTGGGCCGGCAACATCCGCATCCCCTGGGAGCTTGTTAGAAAGGCAGAATCTCAAGCCCCATCTCAGACCTGCCTAAACAGAACTTGCATTTTAACAAGCTCCCTGTGATTCATTTACATATTCAAGTTTAAGAAGCACCGGTCTAGCCTAGCCCCTTCATTTCACAGGTGATGAAACAGAGGTCCAAAGACGCCAGGAAACCTACCCCAGGTCTCACGTCTTGGCCAGGTAGGGAACAGAGTCATAACGGCCACCATCTTCTAATCCAGTCCCTCAGGGACACTCCAATAGTCCCCATCTTTGCTGACTGGCAGAGCCACAAAAAAGGATGCCCATATCCTGTCCTCAAGACCGCTGTCCTTCCCTCGGTCCCATGAGCTCTGTCCATGACTTACAACAAAGACTCAGGCCAACAGCATGAACTCCTGACCCCAGAGAGGTCAAACAGACAGCAGGCTCCCGTTCAGAAACAGGAGAGAGCAGTCTGGCGTGGGTATTCACATGCCGCAAGGACCAGTCCCTAGACCACAGAAAATGCCTAATAGCTAAACTCTTCCACGGCCAGCTGAGAGAAAGAAACAAACAGGGCTTTCAAAAGCAGTTGTCTGGGTACTTTAAACTCAAGTTGTAGCTAAATGCACCACATGGCTGCCCTTGCAGAAGATCCAAAGATAACTCCTCAGCAATTTTCCAATGCAAAGAGCCAGACTGTCCGGGGCTGGAGGAAGGCCCGCCTGTGCCCCCTGAGGCTCACCCACCTGCAGGGAATGGGAAGGGAAGGAGGGATTCCTGGAGCCAAGCAGAGCCTAGAGGGAGGCCCTGGGAAAGGACAGAGACAAGGAGGAGCGGTAGCTCCTCTCCCGTCTCGGGGGCAGGGGGCATATGTGCTTCCTGGCACAGAGGGAAGGAACTAAGCAGAGAGCATATCTATATTTGATGACATTTCTCTGCAAGCAGCCTCTCTTCTGAAGAACAAAGCTTGAAGAAAATCTGGCACCAGGGCAGATGGAGGAAAAAGACAAGGCTGGGGAACCCAGCAGAGAGGCTAGGATGGCCTCCAGAGGAAGGGCTGGCCGTGGGAGGCTGGGATAATATCTTACCCAAGCCTACCATCCTCCCCAGTCTTGCCAAGTCTCCATGTGCCAGGCTCTTGGCAGGAGAGGCTCAGGCCCAGCTGAGCAGCTGGCAAAATAGTAGAAAGGAACTTAGCACTAAGAAGTCTCCCCCAGTGCCCACTGCCACTCCCATCCTCCCATCAACCTAACCTGATACAAGACAGGAAGAATGTGATCCTCTCCTATTCACTGCCAAAGGAATCTGACATTGCCTTCATATGACGGTTAAAGCCAAGTGATGTGGAGACAGCTGATGTGTGACCCTGATATGATCAAACATCTAGGTGTTTGCAATCAGGTGGAAAGAAATGTCCAGGTGACAGCTGAGACTTTTAATGGATATGGATGTAGCATTACTTTGTTCCCTTTTAGGAACCCGACCCACGTGGTTGCATTTCACTTTTGAGCTATAACTGCAAATGCAAACTGCATTTATTCTATCAGATCGTGCTACTCTGCAGACACCAGAGGAGGTCCTGAGAGGGGGTCACTTAAGCGGTAGGCTTCAAGAGAGGCTCACAAGAGTAAGTGAATTCACACCTCTCACCCGGCTGCTGAATGCCACTGTTGCCATTTTATCTGTCTGTCCCAGGCACTCAGACACTGCTTCAACAGACTGAACGCCATGGGACCAATGAAGAGTTCCTTTATACCACTCACAGTAATTCCTCCCCTCATTGGCCCTGCACTCCAAAAATGTTCTGAAGCTAAATGAGTTTCTTACCAGAAGGTCGTGTGTGCTGGAAACTGGAACCTGTATGGGAGTCGGGAGGAGAGAGCCAGGACTTCAAGGTCAGCCAGGGGTCGTGTCCTCCTGCTCCATTCATGTCACTAGGTAGGTGAGAGGCACAGCAGGACTCCCAGCACCTGCAGACTGCATCCTTTAGCTCCACTCCTTGCAGATGGAGGGAGCTGAGATTCCTTTTGATCTACTATGGAAAAAAAAGAAAAAGCTAAGAACACCGGAATGTCATACTAGCAGAAACTCACTCACGCACGGGCGGTTTCTCCCCTTCTCTCTCTCCCGTCTCTCCTTCCCTCTCTCTGTCTCTCTCTGTCTCTCTGTCCTCCCCTCTCTCTCATCTCTCTCCTCTTTCTCACTACTTGAAGGAGAATTTTAGCTGAAAACTTGAGCACATTATAACTCTATTATCCAAATTTCCATGGCATATCATGATATTGTCTATCAGTGACTTCTGTCAGACACAACCCTAGAATGTCGGAGCTGGAAGAGACCTTTAAATCCAGCTGGGACCAAATAAGTGCCTCGTGCTCCAGGCAAGCAGAGTTTTGATCAAGATCTCCTAGCCTGGCAAGGCTCAAACCCAGAGGAATGTGCATCCTACGTGGTAAGGACCACTTGGCAGTTTCCCAGACCAGGCTCTGTGCCAGGACAAGTAACTGTCACGACATCCTGTAGTCATCCAGACATGGGGCCTTTGAGGACAGCCCCCATCATCAGTACCCAAGAGTACTTCACCCCCAGCAAGATCTTGAGGCCCCTTGGAGATCCTACTTCCCCTTGGGAGAAGGAATAAGAGTAAGCGATCACCTGAAGCAGAGGACTGTGACAATATTTTTTAAATAACTTACTTTTATCTTTCCTCCAAGTGGGTTTGGTAGAAAAACAGGCAACTGATTTGTCTCACACAAAAAGTCTTCCATTTATTCTTAAATAAGCTTTGGCTTTTCTGTTGTTGTTTTTTGGCATTGTGACAACTTCAGCACTTTCATCACTTCCATCAACAAGTTCTCAAATGTGAAAAGAAAGTGGAGACGGAGTTCCTATCAAACAGTTACTAGGTTAGGAGAGAGCGCAGAGGGCTGCTGAACACAATTCAGAAGAAGTGCACGTGTCTTTAAAATACACCCGTAATTGCTACCATTTTAAAAGCTTTCTCTGTGTTCAGTACAGGGCTGTTTCCATTGTGCCACTTAATTCTCATAGCAACCCCAAGGTAGACTGTCGTTCTCATCTTCTAGATGAGGAAACAGCACTGAGAACTTCGGTGACTTTCCCCAAGTCACACCTACCTTCTCAAGAAAAAAAAAAGATGCGGATGTTCTTGATTGTTTTTACCATCGGTGAGCCTCCATCAGCCACAAATGGAGCAGACCTTCTGAATTTCTTGCAATTTTTTTTTTTTTTAAATAAGAGAAGGATACACTCTTCTGTATAGGTGAAGATGACAAAAAGAAGAGCCCCGTCCAATGTCATTTCTTACCAGAGGAGGAAGATTTTTATCTGGTGCACAGATTAATCCCTACAGGTTCTCCTAGCCTGTTTCCAAGCAACCATCATCTACTAAGCCTTTGGAAGCTTCTTTAAGTTTGTTACACACTTTGGGGAAAACGATTAACGATCAGAAAACAGCACAGTTGCTTTGCAAATGCATTCAAACACATTCTCTATAAACTTATTCTATTTGATTTCTTCTCCATTCTGTCACTGTAACTATGAAGCCAATATATACTCCTAATACCATATTTACTAAATAATTTAATAAAACAGAATACATGACCACAGGCACTGCACAGAAAGCATTTTGAGCTGGATCCTTAATTAGGTCTGGAATTATCTACTGCCTTGGTCGGATTCTCAGGGTTTGCATATTCGTAACACCTCTCAGGGGTTTCTGTGGTGCCGCAGAAAAGCCGAGAAAGCCCGGCACGATGCCTTGAGATACTGTACAGACCTCAACTGCAGCAGGCTGATCTAGAACCCGGTCACAAACCACAGGCTCCCGTGGGCTGGACTGTCTTTACCTTCCTAAGTGGTTCGTACTACCTTGGGACAAAATACCGACGGGCCCCGAGGACTACCAGTCCCTCTCATCCTTCCCGGCGCCCCAAGGCCGGTTTGTGGAGCAAAGCGCACCACTTCCCGGGAGACCCGGGGCCGCAAACCTGGAGCGGAGGAAGCGGCTGGGAGCTGTCCATGGTGGCGCCGCGCCTGGGCACGCAGAGCCGCCGGCTCCCCGCCCCCGGGCGCGTCTGGTGTCGCTCTCCAAGCCCCAGGATGGAGAGACGCGCTCCCGGACTAACTACCTCCGGAACGGTGCTGCAGCCAGGCACTGGCGCACTCATCAAAAGGTTAGTTTAAAAAAGAGAGTTCTTACCGGTGGGCTGCGTTGGCTGCATGAAGCAGGACTCAGGACCTCAAACCCGGCTGCTGGCGGTGCGCCTGGGATGGCTGTAGTGTCCGACCCTCCTGGACGGCGAGATGTCGCTGAGCTCCAGTCTGCGGCTGAGGATCACGGGCGCACCGCACTCCTTTCTCACGAGCACACACGTCTCATGGAGTCCACTCCAGAATGTCACTGGCCGTCGCTCCCGGAGCGGCGAGCTGAAGCCCTGGCCACAACTCTGGCGTGCGCTCTTCCAGGTCCCTGCCTTTGCCTAAATCGGACCATTTCTGGAGCCGACCTCCCTTGCCAGGGACCACCAAACCCTCTTCCAGCGCTTCCAGGTTTAGAATCTCAGTCGAAACACCTGCAGGAGCCCTTGAGGTCATCTAAAGTCCAACTGCCTCCTCCCGGCCCCGTGCCAGCGCGTCGCTGGGTACCCAGCGCTGTTCCGGAGTGCGCCAGCGGGGTAGCAGCAGGAGGCTGAGAGGGGAACCAGAAAGAAGACCGTGCGGAGGAAGCAGCAGCAGGCGCACAGACCTGTTGCGAGGCGCACGCCTACAAGTGCACAGTGTACGCGGGCCCCCGTCGGCTGGGCTCCGCGACCTGACCCTTGGCGTAGACCCTCCTCGGCGAGACACTGTCCTGGTGCAAGCCCCCCGCGCCATTCAAAAGGGGAGAAACTACGGAAAGCAGGGCTCTGCTCCCGCCAGATGCGTTCCGGAGAGGCCGGCGCCCCCCGCACCTGCAGCTTGAAAAGCGTCGCGGGATTTCAGAGCAATCTCACAGAGGACAGTGACAGGAGAGACAGACAGACAGAGACTGACTGCACAACACAGGATGAACAGACAAACCGAAGCGACGGCAAGTAATGTTTTCCCTATGCACAGTGGAGACACGGGACCTGGTTCTTCCCTCCCCTCCGAGGCCCGGGCTGTCAGCGCAGCCCCGGCGCGCCCGGCTCAGCCCTCTTACCTCAGGATCGGTGGTCGAGGCAATGCCACGGCTCACGAGCCAGGAGCGCAGCGTCCCGGGGATCTGATCGCGCACTGACTGGCACTGCGAGCTCCCAGGCGTCGGCAATCAAGGGAGCAGCTCGTCTGGGAAATCAAGGTTCAGCCTAGCCGCGCTCCTACCGCGGCTCCCCGCGCACCGCCGCTGACGCCCCTGGCGCCGCTCGCGCTCGCCAAGACCGGCTGGACTGAACGGCGCAGCGCTCTACCCAGCGCGCTCCTAGCCAGCCAGCCGGAGCCGCCCCTTTTATAGCTGCCTCTCGGCCGGCAGCGCCTCGCTGACTCCTCCCAGGGGCCCCTGACGCCGGCGCGGCACCGACCCGCCCCCCACCGGAGCTCCCCCTCTTGCCCAAGTAGGGCGGGGGACCAGCGCCCCGGCCGGACCCGGGCGGGCTCTGGTGGCGGCTCTGGGAGGCGCAGACAGATCCCACTGAACCCCGGCCCGCGAAGTCTAGCCCGCAGTGGCCAGGTGAGGGCGCTGGAGCCCAGGACTCCGTGGAGCGGCGATACCGAGCCGCCCAGAGCAAGTCCTCTGGCCTCAGAGGGGTTAGGATCGCCCGTGCACGGGCATAAAAACTCCCACTCGCACCCACTGGCTTCCCCAGAGAACGAGAGGTAGTCGACGAGAGGACAAAGGCCTGCGCCTGCCACAAAACTGCGGAGGGATGGGGTTCAGAGCTACTAACTTACTGTGTGACCCAGAGTCAGTTAACTTCCCCTCTCTGGGTCTCAGTTTGAGTTTCTTTTTTTAATCTGTAAAATGAGTGCTTTCATACCAGTTCTCCATCCCCTCCACTTCTCGGAGATTGCCACTCTGCCTCCTCACCTGTTTAGCTATGCTCCCATTTCTTCTTCCTTCCAGCCAGTGCCCTGTGAGAGCCAACTCTTCAGGGAAGGCCTCATTCCAGCAGCACACGCTAGCTTGGGCATCTAGGTCTGGGCTGCAGAGCCAGGCTTCGGCCGGAACAGACGCTGTGGGAGTTCGTGTCCGCAGCCCCTGGGTGGGGAAGGAGCCTTCAGTCACCTGGGAAGCCCCACATTGCACCTTAAGACTTTCTGAAGAAGCTGGCCTTGCCACTCACTGGAGATGGGCGTCAGGATTCTCAGCCCCTTCCCTGACCTCTTGGGAGATAACAAGCTGGTCCTATAGCAAGCTCCCCTCGACCGCCTTTCTCTTCCAGTAAGATAAAATGGGACGTATGCCTCACACATGACTTCCGGTTCCTTTCCTTTCTCTCTCGCTTGTGCTTTTTTGTTTGCTTAGTTTTTGTTTTTTAATTGTGGTGAATACATATGTAACAAAACATTTGCCATTTCAACACTCTTCATTGGTTTCTTTCCTTTCTTAAGTAGAAGCCCCAGACACCAGACCCACAAATATTTGTGAGTTTGTGTGCAGGTATAGGGTGCTGAACATTTGGTACAAATGAAGCAAGGTTGACCTTGAACCAGTCTTGCTTGGAGCAGAGACAGAAGACATGTAGGGACTGTTCATTTTCCCAACAGCAGAGAACAGAGGCTGGCAAGGCATGAGCAGAGCCAGGCAGCAATCTGGTGAGAGGTCAGCCCCACAGGTGGCTCAGAGGTGAAATGGTAAAGGAAGACTCTTGTTTCATGATGGCTTCCGGGAAGTGCTCAGTCATATTTTCTTAAGCACAGAAGTGCTCAGCACATTCCTCTGGTGTCCAGCTTTCTTTATCTCATACCAATGCCCAGGGGAAAAGAGCAATGTTAATAAATCACAAACAGGCTCTGTGTGTCTAAATCCAGATTCTTCAGCCAGATCTCCAGTCAGCACTCAGTGATAGAGTGTGCCAAGTCATTCTTCTTGGATTAATGTTAGTAGCATTCCCCTTGTGGATTTACTACACACACATCCCTAATCCAAGGTCTTGGTCTTATAAATGCAGATACGGGAGCTGGTCAAGAATGGCTGATTTGGTTTTCTGGTTCTTCCCAGAATCTGCCAGCAGAGAGCCTCTATAGAAAGGGGCAAAGCTCATAAATGGTATGACCTGCCAACCAGAAAGTCCACCCCTCCTCCATTCTTTGCATTTACTTCAGTTTTGCCTTCCACAAGTGGGAGGCAGCCCCCTCAACCACATCCTTGGGTAGTTAGAATGGCCTGCCTGCTCACCCCTCTGACAAGCTGCCCAAGTCTGGTGTTTTCAGTTTGCTGGCAGGTTCCAAAGTCGGCCTCTTAGAGCAAACGTCACCACACTGTAGTCTGCTAACCTGCAAAGCCAGCCCCCTGCCCCTACAGCAGCCTGCCAGTGTGACATTGGAAAGACTGGCCACACCTGTGGTTCCATCTTCTAAACCTTCAGACGCGGTTTCCCAGAAAAACCTGAGGTGTGAGGGAGTAAGGGGAGACGGGAAGCAAGTGCAGCCAGAGTAAGGCATGTGTAGCTGGTGGGCCACAAGGCTTCCAGTAGACCCACAACAAGTCAAAGCCTTAGGCATTCCAACCCATACAGAAAAAAACCGCTTAGCGTCAAGCAGACTCTGATTCATGGAGACCCCGCGAGTAACACAGTAGACCTGTGCTCCATAGAATTTTAAATGGCTGATATTGCAGAGTAGATTTCCAGGTCTTTCTGCTGAGGTGCCTCTGGGTGGACTCAAACCACCACCCTTTTTGTTAGTAGCCAAGTGCATTAATTGTTTGCACCGCCCAGGGATTCCAACCTAAAGAGAGGAGGCTCACAAATAATAAAAACCCCAAAACCAAACCCATTGCCGTCAAGTTGATTCTGAACGGCCCCACTGGGTTTCCAAGGCTGTAAATCTTTACAGAAGCAGACTACCACATCTTTCTCCCATAGAGCGGCTGGTGGGTTCAAACAGCCGAATTTTCCTTAGCAGTAGAGTCACTAGGGCTCCTTCACAAATAAGAGGCATATTTAAATTCCACCAACAGGAGTCACTCTTGGACACCAAGCCTGAAGCTGGAATCTCAAAAGGGAAATTCCCAGCCCTGGATCCTGGGGCCAGATTTTCAGGACTGAGAGCTGCTGAGTTCCTGTTTTGTTGGACGCAGATGAGGCTGTCCAACCAAGGAGAGTGTCCTCAGTTTTTCTGGTGAGTGAAGATCTGTGCCGGAATTGGGGACGGAAAGTCCTAGGACACTGGCCAGCCACTTAGGAGCTCGGAAAGTGGATTTCTGCATCTTCCTCTTGAAACTCACCATCACTGTAGAGAAAGAACTCTTCTTGCTTGTATTCGTTACACCTAAAATATATGTGAACTTCTCTGTGGGTGCAATGTTTCCATATCATGCATTTCTTTTTCCTAATTGCAAAAATCGTACCTGTTGCTTGCAAAATAACTTTGAAAATTCAGAAGTTGCACAAAGGAGAAACTGCCTAATTGCAAACATGATTCATGTATATTCTAAAAACTTGAAAAGTATAGGAAAGTACAAAGGAAAAAAATGACTTCTACTCAAAAACAATCTCTGTTAACCTCAGTGTACGGTCAAGTATTTTTCCACATACAATCCAGAAAACCAAACTCGTTGCCATCAAGTTGATTACAACTCATAGTGACCCAATAGGGCAGACTGGAACTGCCCCGCAGGGTTTCCAGGGAGCAGCTGGTGGATTCGAACTGCCAACCTTTTGGTTAGCAGCCGAGATCTTAAGCACCGCGCCAGAAGTATTCCATAAATGAGTCAATATTTAGTTTAAAATCCTTCTTCTCCCCCATACTGCAAGTTCTAGGTGAACAAGGGCCATAGCTCTCAAGTTCACTCCGATACCTACAGTAGGTCCCATAGAGCCCAACATAGCATCAATTTGTAATATAGTGAAATGTGTGAGAGCTGGAACTCAACGGGACTTCCTTGTTTTTCTGGGTCTCGCAAGTTTTCTGCCTCTGACAGGGTGCATTCTTACCACTTCTCCATCGCTCCTTTTGGTGGAACATATTTGAGTTTTCCTTCTCTGACAGGTTCCCGCCTTACAGTTTCCAGCTTTCACAGGTTTCACTGTAGTTACTTTCATAATGAATGAACACATGAATGAGCATTTTTAGTAAAAATAATATACTTTAAATAGTATTTCATGGAAAAGGACACTCAAATGGTTCATAACCATTTGAAAAGATGCTCAACTTTGCACATAAAACTATTCTGAAACACCTATCGGATAGGCAAGAAGTTCAAAAGTCTGCTATCACACTTTGTTGGGGGCTGGGGGACAGCTCCTCGCACATATCACTGATGAAAACAAGTTGGTACAACCTCTGAAAACAGTGTGTCAAGATTTATGACAATGTACGTGAGTTTTGACTCAGCAATTCCACTTCCTGGAATTTATCCCACAGATATATTTGCAAAATGTGTAAAATGACGTGTTCAAGGTTATATATTGCAGCCCTAATTGTAATAGAAAAAAATTGAAAACAGCCTAAATTCCTAATCGTGGGTTAATTAAATAAATAATATTATATCCATACAATGGAATACTGTTATTGCTGTTGTTGGGAGCTGTCGAGTCAATTCCTACTCATAGCAATCCCATGTGACAGAGTAGAGCTGCCTCATAGGGTTTTCTTGGTTGTAATCTTTATGGGGGCAGATCGCCAGGTCTTTCTTTCATGGAGCCACTGGGTGTGTTAGAACCGCCAACCTGTAGGTTAGCGGCTGAGTGCTTGCTTAATCGTTGAACCACCAGGTCTCCTTAATGGCATACTATGCAGTCCTTAAAAAAATAAGGATAAATTTGGTGTACTAAAATGAAAAATTAAAGTGCAAAGCAATGTATATAAGCATGCTAGCATTTATCCAAAATTATATACAGTAAAATCTGCAAAAGCCAGAAACTGTGTAAAGCGGAAACCTGTCATTGTATTTGCATTTACTTATAGATGTATAATAAATTATCTAGAATGACACGTAAGAACCTAATAATGTGGTTTCTTGTCTGGTGCTGGGGATGCTTTTGGTGGGGGTGTGGGAAGACGGGAGGCAACAGTGGAAGGCCGACTTTTTCTTACGTATGCTTTTGTACTTTTTTTATTTGGAACCAATTGAATTTATTAACTAGTCAAAAATTCAAGAATTTTTAAATGGCAAAAATTATATCAAATATAATAATAAGCCTATTCTTCACTTAGTTATATATTCATAAACATTTCCCAAGTCTTAAATCTCCTTCAGCATTATTTTACTAGTTGCATACCATTTCCTGATATTAACGTCAATTATATAACTATTCCCTTATTTCTGGTTTCAGCATTCTAAATAAGGCTGTGATTCTGAACATGTTTGCGCTTCTCTCTCATTACTTCTTTGGGATAAAATTCAGGTATGCAACTATATAAGGCCAAGTAACCCTCTAGAAAAGTTGGACCAGTCTCCATTCTAGCAATCAATACAGAAGAGGATCTATTTCCCCATAAGGGAGCCCTGTGGTGCAGTGGTTAAAGCACTTGGCTGCTAACTGAAAGGTCAGCGCTTGGAACCCGCCAGCCGCTCCACAGGAGAAAGATGTAGCAGTTTGCTTCTGTAAAGATTTACCGCCTTGGGAACCCTGAGGGGCAGTTCTACTTTGTCCTATAGGGATGCTGTTGAGTCGGCATCAACTTGGCAGCAATGGGTTTGGTTTTTTGGTTTGGTATTTCTCCATAAAGAGCCCTGGTGGGACAACGGTTAAGCACTTGGATGCTAACCAAAAGGTTAGTTGTTTGAGCCCATCCAGTGGCTCCATAGGAGAAAGACCTGGCAATCTGTTCTGGTAAAGATTACAGCCTAGGAAACCCTATGGGGCAGTTTCACCCTGCCCTATAGGGTCACTATGAGTTGGAATTGACTTGACAGCACCTAACAACAACATTTCTCCATGGAGTTCCTGGGTTGTACAAACTGTGTGTGACTTAGGTTGGGTTCTCTAGAGAAGCAAAACCAGTAAAGTGTATATATATAGAGAGAGATTTATATCAAGGAAACAGCTCACGCAATTGTAGAGGCTAAAACGTCCTAAGTCCGTGGATCAGGGTAGAGGCCTCTTTCAGTTCACAGAGCCACATAAGCTGGTGAATCCAAGGTCGGCAGGTTGGAGAGGGGCTCCTGCTCACAGTCTATGAAGATCAACAAATTCCAAGATCAACAGACAAGACCACAAGTTTTCTCCTGATTCACGTAGCTGCAGGGGCTGGCGAACTCAAGATCAGCAGGTCAGGGAACCTCACACCACCAAGAAAGCAGTGCCGGGAGCAGAGCACATCCTTTGGACCTGAGGTTCCTGCACAGAGAAGCTCCCAGACCAAGGGAAGATTGATGACACGGACCTTCCTCCAGAGCTGACAGAAAAAGCGTTCCCTTGGAGCTGATGTCCTGAATTTAGACTTGTAGCCTACTGGACTGTAAGAGAATAAACTTCTCTTTGTTAAAGCCATCCACTTGTGGTATTTCTGTTACAGCAGCACTAGATGACTAAGCCAGTATGCTTGACTGCTAAACAAAAGTTTGAAAGTTCAAGTCCACCCAGAGGCACTTCAGAAGAAAGGCCTGGTGGTCTACTTCTGAGAAACCAGCCATTGACAAGCCTATGGAGCACAGTTCTATCCTGACGCACATGGGTCAGGATGATCAGAGTCATCTCAATAGCAGCTCTTTTTTTATTTCCTTACGTCTGCTCTAACACTGAGTTGTTTTTTTCTTTCAAATCCTTTTGCCAATTTTTGTAGAAAAATATTGTGTTTCATTGGGGTTTTAGTTTTCATTGCTTTTATTACCAGCACAGTTAAACACTTTTATGGGAATATTTGTAGACCTTCCTTTGGAAATTCCCTGGTCATGAAAGAGAATGTATCAGGGTTAGATAACACTAAGCATTTGTGAGCTTGGTAGATGCTACCAAAGAATTGCTGCAGAGAGGGCTTCAGCATGCATCAATGTTATACAGTCCCCTGACACATCAATGAAACATTGCAAAGAAATTGTAGCCAGACTTTCCATTCCGAAGCAGATAATGACCCTTCTCTCTACTCAAAGTTCTCCAATTTACCTCTCAGAGAAAAATCTGGAGACCTTACCATGGCTTCACGGCCCTACGTGATGGGGCTGCCTGCTGCCACTCCAGCCACGGTCACTTTCCATCTTGCTCCCTCAACTTCAGCCACTCTTGCTTCCTTGCTGTTTCTTTAACACACCAAATCTGTTCCAGGCTCAAGCCCTTTGTACTTGCTGTTCCTTCTGCCTGCACTGTTTTCCCACAAGCTGGCTTCTTCCCCAGATATCTACTCCACACCCCCTTACTAAATTCAGGTCACTGCTCAAAAATCACTCGCTTAGAAGGATCCTTCCTATCTTCCCTGTATACATAGTCTTCATCACCATCACGCTCCAGTCCATCCTCTAGCTCCGATTTATTTCCCTTTTATTAGTTTGTGTATTGCCTATCTCCTAGCACCACTGGAATGCAAACGCCAACGGATCAGAAATATAGTCTGTTTTATTAACTGCTGTATTCCTGGCTCCTAGAACAGTGCCTCAACAGAACAGTAGGCACTCCATAAATCTTTGCTGATTGAGTGAATGAATTTTGATTACTCAACTATAGCATCAGTTGTACCAATTACCTATTTACAAGAATGTCTGCCTTGAGCATTGTGCTCTTTTAAAGAACTATCTATAAGGGATCAAATTGACAATAGGAACTTGAAAGGTTAGACAGAAAGCTTAGGGGGCAGTGAGTCTATGTCAACAGGGGAGGAGCAATTCAGAAAAGGAGGGTGCGAATGGCTGCAGAATTTGAAGAATGTAATCAATGCCACCGAATTGTACATGTAGAAACTGTTGAATGGATGTATGTTTTGCTGTGTATATTTTCAACAACAACAACAAAATAACCTATTTACAGAAAGTGGATATCACACATGTGATTTAGTTTGAACATTTAGACGCTTTTGATCATTCTCCAAAGAACTTAATGTCTTTCTCAGCACCACGTCATTCATTTTTAATTCCATAATGCTGTTGGGAGCAGAGTGTATGCAGCTGACAGCCCCACATTTGCGTTTCAGGAAAATTAGGGCACTGATCAAAAGAGAGCTCTTCACCTCTTTTCTGCAGGGCAAACACGGAACCACCATTCAAGACCCAACTCAAATGTCACTGCTACAGAGAAACCTTTTCTGACCTCCCCCACCCTGAGTTCACATGGGACTTGTAGAGAATTCTATTATAGAATCACAGCAGTGTGTGTGTGTGTGTGTGTGTGTGCACGCGCACGCATGAGATAACTTTTCTCCATTGAGATTTCTGCAACATTCCTAAAGAGAAACTCCTGGCATGAAGAGCCAAATATATGTGACATACCCCCTTTAAGGAATTTATAATAAATGATTTTAGATTAGAGGTTGGCAAGTGTTTTCTATAAAGAGCCAGATAACAAATATTTTAGGCTTTTTGGACCATGCAGATCTCTGTACTGAATTCTGCTATTGTAGTGTGGAAGCAGCATAGACAATATGTAAATGAATGAACGTGGCTGTGTTCCAATAAAAATGTATTTATAAAAGAAGGTGGTGGGCCACATTTGACATGAGAGCGGAGTTTGCCAATCCCTATCTTGCAAATTCTTCTTTTAAAACTTCCTATTGTTTGTGTTTCATCCCCATCCCACCTTCCAAATATATATGCTCATGGGGGAAAAATTTTAAAACAATACAGTTATGACCACGTGACCAGTTGCCGAAACGATGACTGTGATTATTATGAGTATTTCTTCCTTGTATGTGTGCATCAAATATTTTTGTTTTCTTCACTTATAAAACGTAAGATGTAAATGGGGCTAGTGCATTTTCAGTTGTACGCGTGTTAGTTGTATCATGTTAGGCGCAATTATGGCTCTGTAATTTTCTTTATTTAGAGATTGTATACGGTTTAAGGAGATGTGCTCAGGTGCCAAGTTGACAAGGGGTGGACTGTGATGGTTAAGGTTGTGTGCTAATCTCCGTGGTTTGGCAGTTATGTAATGATGTAGTTTGGCAGCTATGTAATGATGTAATTTGTTGTGTTGTTAGGTGCCGTCAAGTTGGTTCTGGCTCACAGCAACCCTATGTACAACAGAATGAAACACTACCTAGTCCCGTGCCATCATCATGATCACTGTTATGCTTGAACCCCTTTTTGCAGCCACTGTGTCAGTCCATCCCATTGAGGGTCTTCCCTTTTTTTGCTGACCCTCTACTTTACCAAGCATGATGTCCTTCTCAAGAGACTGATCCCTCCTGACAAAGTCTCACCATCCTTGCTTCTAAGGAGTATTCTGGCTGTACTTCTTCCAAGACAGATTTGTTTGTTCTTTTGGCAGTCCATGGTATATTCAATATTCTTGGCCAACACCATAATTCAAAGGCATCAATTCTTCCTTATTCATTGTCCAGCTTTCACATGCATATGAGGTGATTGAAAACACCATGGCTTGAGTTAGGCACACCTTAGGCTTCAAGGTGACATCTTTGCTTTTTAAACACTTCAAAGAGGTTGTTTGCAGCAGATTTGTCCAACGCAATGCATTGTTTGATTTCTTGAATGATGCTTCCATGGATGTTGGTTGTGGATCCAAGTAAAATGAAATCCTTGACCACTTCGATCTTTTCTCCGTTTATCATGATGTTCCTTATTGGTCCAGTTGTGAGGGTTTTTGTTTTCTTTATGTTGAGGTGTAATCCTTTCTTAGTCACCTAGTGCTGCTCTAACAGAAATACCACAAGGGGATGACTTTAACAAAGAGAAATTTATTTTCTTGTAGTCTAGTAGGCTAGAAGTCCAAATTCAGGGTGTTAGCTCCGGGGGAAAGCTTTCTCTCTCTGTCGGCTCTGGAGGAAAGTCCTTCTCATCAATATTCCCCTGGACTAGGAGCTTCCGCGCACAGGACCCTACAATTCATCAAGACTCAAAGGGGAGCCTTAGACCAGCATCACCTGGGAACTTGTTAGACATGTAGAACCTTGGGCTCTACTATGGACCTACTGAATTACAATCTGCATTTTAACGAGATCCCCAGGTGGTTCGTAGGCACATTAAAGATTGAGAAGCACCTCCTGGAACAGGAGTTCTCCACCTTGGATGCCCATAGAAACACTTGGGGAGCTTTTGAAAGTCCCCCCACCCAGCCTGCACCACAGACCAATTAAATCAGAATCTCTGAGGGTGGGACACAGGCATCAGTATTTTTTTAAAGCCCTCTAGGTAATTCCAATATGTAACTAAGGCGAAGAACCATCACCCGGAAGTCTTTCTCATTATAAGGTGTACAAATATTACCTTTAATAACAAAAACCTAGAAAATAATGTAAATATACAACAACAGTATATTGGATAAATAAACCTGGGTATATTTGTGCAACAAGAAAGGCCTGGCAATTTAATTCCGAAAACCAGCTGGCGAAAATCCTATGGGTGACAATAGTCCTGGCTGCACCTTCTCATGGGGATGACACAGGACTGAGCAGCATTTCGTTCTGTTGTGCACGGGGTGTCCATGGGTCAGGGTCGACTCAAAGGCAGCTAACAACATATTTGTGCCATCCTATTACAGCAATGAATATAAATAAACTACAGCTATATGGATTAACATCAATGTAAAAGGCATAATGTTGAGCAAAAGACTAAAGTAAATCTAGAATACAGCAGGATGGCTACATTTATACACATTCTGAAAAGCAGGTATACAGACAGACACAGACACATACTATAAAGAAAAAGTATGGGAATGAGTAACAAGAAATTCAGAATAGTTGTGACTCTGAGGGATGCTGGAGGACAGGGAATGTGATTGGGAGAGACTTGGGGAGAAAGTAGGTTTCTACGATTCTGGACATCATGCTCGGTAAAGTAGAGGGTCAGCGAAAAAGAGGAAGACCCTCAACAAGATGGATTGACGCAGTAGCTGCAACAAGGGACTCAAGCACGGCAATGATTGTGAGCATGGCGCAGGGCCAGGCCGTGTTTTGTTCTGTAGTATGTAAGGTCGCTGTGAGTCGGAATGGACTCGACAGCACCTAACAACACCACGATCCTGGTAATGCTCTGTTTCTTAGGGTGGATAGTAGGGATATGGAATCTTTTTTTTTTAATTCCTTAAACTGTACAAATATGCTTTATCCACTCTTGAATAAAATGCTAAAATTAAAAAATATATAATGTTTTCAAAAGGGCATTTTGCATATAAGTTCTTCGAGTCCCCGTCTCAAATGCAGCTTGCACTTTCTCAGGCTTTTTGTGCTGCCCCCCTGCTGGCTTTCTGGGCCCTCAGTGTTTGGCTAAGGGGAGAGAGGAAAACAGATCGGTAGAATGTATTTGCAATGTGAAATAAGTAATCAGTTCCCTGGGTCTTTCATCACAGAGCCCCTGGCCAGCTCCAGGCCAGTCTGTGGCTTCTTGCCCATCTCAGAAAGTGCTGGGTGGACTCAGGAGCTACGTGCGCCTCACAAGCCCATGTGGGGGTCGCCTAGAAGCCCAGAGAAGAGAGATATGGGGGAATTCAGAGAGACTATTGCGATCCAATGACTCTGTAACAAGTCGGTTCTGATGTTAAGTCAAATACCTCTTTTTTTTTTTTAGTTTTCATTATTGCCTGCTATATGGCAGTGTTCTGAACAGTAAATCATAACACTGAATGTCTGCAAGTGAACATCTGAGAATGATAACATCAGCAAATTACACGGTGCAACATTGTATGTAATACATATTACTAACAATAAGATGTACAAAAAAAAAAAAAACCAGACTGTCAGAAGTGTGGTTCGTCATAACTGGAATGCATCGTAAGGTGGGGACTACCTGCACTGTGCAAGCCTGAAAGTGCTGAGTCCGTCTCCACACACCCAGACAGAGCCAGACAGGGCCAGGCGTGAACAAGCTGGGACCAGCCAAATGGTAAATCATTTAGTAGCAGGGTAATGATTAAGTTACAATGTAGCCAGGGCACCAGCAGGGTAGAATGTTCTACCCTAGGACTTCCAATGTGTTGTCTGTTTTGTTCTGCCAACCCGGGCCATGCACTTAATGAGTGGGTCCAAGCCCCATTACCTCTTGCAAAGCATTTATACCCACAGAACTTCATTCCATCCTCCCCTGACTGTGCCGCAGATATTACTACCATTTTAGAGGAGGAGCAGGCTCAGAGCAGCTTAGCGATCTGTCCAAGGTCACAGGGTTATCATGGGGTACAAACTCCCAGCCAGGCCTGCCGCCTTCCTGTCCCAGGCTTTTTCCACTGTCTATCTCCCTCCCTCCCGCACTCTAGCGAGCGTACCCAGGTACCCATGCCGTATGCACAGAGCTCGGACAAACCAATGCCTCTTCCTGTTGTTGTGTGCCATCGAGTCTATTCCGACTCATAGCGACCCTTTAGGATAGAGAAGAACTGCCCTGTAGGGTTCCCTAGACTGTAACTTCGTATGGAAGGAGCTCTGGTGGTGCAGTGGTTAAGCACTCGGCTGCTAACTGCCAGCCACTCTATGGGAGCTCTATGGGAGAAAGATGTGGTAGTCTGCTTCTGTAAAGAATTACGGCCTAGGAGATCCTATTGGGCAGTTGTACTCTGTCTTATAGGGTTGCTATGAGTTGGCATCAACTCAACTGCAGCGGGTATCTTTATGGGAGCAGATCATCGGGTCTTCTCTCTCACAGAATGCACTGGTGGGTTTGAACCACTGACCTTTCAGTTAGCAGTCAAGCGCTTAACCATCGCACCACCAGGGCTCCTTTCCTGGGTATAGAAACCTCCGAAGACCTCCCCCTGCCTGCAGCATAAACCCAGACTCCTAAACCTCTGCATAATCTACCCTCACAATTCTCAGAATCCTAAAATACTGGTTTTAAAAGAGCCCACAGATACCATCTAGCTCAGTGCTCTTAATCTTTTGATATTGCCGAGTCCTTCTAGAATTTGCAGAACCTGTGCCCAGAAAACATGCTCACAGGTACAGACATCCAAAGTATGGCATGCAGTTTCAGAGAGGGCACAGGCTCCAAGTCTTCTGTTAAGAGTCGCAGGTAGAGAGAGCACAGGAGGATACTAAGGCCCAGGGAGGGGCCAGGTCCCAGACTGGGAAGAAACAGAGTTAGGGCCGGGCCAGGCCTCCTTGTTCCCAGTTCCAGGCTGATCTGCTGGCCCTCTGCCATGGAGCCCATCCACTGGGCAAGCTCGGGGCCTCTGCTTCTGCAGAAAGGACTGTGTCACCTGCTGAAATCCTGGTGGGCAAGGCCTCAGGGAGGAGGTAGCATTGGAGCTAGGCCTTATGGGTAACACAAATATCACAAGTGGGTGGCTGTAAGTAACAGAAATTTATTTTCTCATAGTTCAGAGGGTTAAAAGTCCAAATCAGGGTCCTGACCACGTTGATTCCTTCCTTGTTGGTAGCCCCGGGCACTCCATGGCTCCTTGGCAGCCCTCGGTTTGTAGATGATCCTTACATGGCATCTGTCTTCCCCGGCTTTGTGCATATGTTTGTGTCTAATCTGCTCTTTTCATAACTCAGAAGTGATTAGGTTTAGGACGCACCCTACACTGGGATAGCCTCATTAACATAACAAAGAGAACCCTATTTCTAAATAGGATCACATCCAAAGTTATAGGAGTTAGCATTCCAACACATAATTTAGGGGGAAATAATTCAAATCCACAACAGATGGGATATTTATATGAGCCCCCACATATTGGCTTAGTTACCCTAGCAAATGAAGGATGATGTTTACCCAGGATGACTCCTTCTTGCTAGTAAAAGCAGCATTTTCGGGGGGAGCAAGATAGTGCCATCCAATGGGATTCCAGACCAAATCATAGTAACAAAAGACTCTGCTGATACTGATTCAGTAACCACTTTACTTGAATCCTGAAGGATGAGGTTGGACTTTCTTCTTTGTAAAGATTTATTTAAGATACAATTAAGCCTCACCACCAGAGATGGAGCCTCTGGTAACATTTTGTGTATATCCAGCTATTTGTCCATTCCAGTGTATGTAGGCGCCGGGAGGGA
>NW_004444122.1:3174492-3207476 GCF_000243295.1 Trichechus manatus latirostris | reverse complement strand
AGGGGGAGGGCATCATACCACATAAGCTATTTGGTAACCAGCTTTATTATTTAACAATGTGTCTTGAAAGTCTCTTCACCCCACTAAATATAATTCTATAGCATTAGTTATGATGGTTGCAGAGTCATACATTGCATGGACGTAACTTAAATCCCTATTGCTGGAAACTTAGCCTGTTGGCAAGTTTTCACTATGACTAACAGTGGTTATCTTTTATATATGCATCCTATCTCCTTGGTTATTACAGAAACATAAATTCCAAGAAGCCAAATTGCTAGATTAAAGGAATGAACGTTTTTATGCTCCTGACTCCAACTATATTCTAGAAACTGTACCAATTTGTAATCTCATTAGCAGTATAAAATTAGAGTGCCCATTATTTCAGGTTATAAAGTTGGCATCAATAGTTATTTAATGGGTATTATACTTAAAATAAATATTGATGCCAACTTTATAACTTAAAATGACAATTTATTACTTAAATTTGAATTTATTTGATTATTATGGGCATCAATCTCTTACGACAGCCTCTTCATGTCCTATGTTGTTACAAATGGGGTACCTCATCATTTGACGATTAAGTGTATTTTTACATTATCTGTAAAATGCATTATAAATGTTTTCTGCCCAGTTTGTCACTAGATTTTCAATTTTGCTTGTGCCATTTTTTTTCCTATGGATGTTTTATATTTTTAATTAATCAAATCTAGAAATTTATTCCTTTGTGGTTTCAAGCAGTAATGATATGTTTAGGCAAGTATACAATGCTGTGGCAGCCCTTGGGAGGGGCACCTAACCTACAGTCAGAGTTAAGCAAGGCTTTCTACACTCTAGATTCTAGAGAAGGAATCCTGCTGGCACAACAGTTGAGCGTTCGGTTGCTAACTGAAAGGTTCGCAGTTCAAACCCATCCAGCGAAAGACCTGGCGATCTGGTCCCGTAAAGATTACAGCCTAGGAAACCCTATAGGACAGTTCTACTCTGTCACAGGAGGTCGCTATGAGTTGGAATTGACTTGATGGCACCCAACAACAATAACAGAATCTACGGGGACAGAGCCTCTTCAGTCTTCAGACTTCTCACCCGGAATGCTTTACATCTGGTAACACAAGTCTCTCTCCACCCTGTTCATCTTCAAATGCCCTGACTCTTCTTGGCCCTTGGCTCTTCCAGACTAATTATAGGATCACCTTGTCAGGTTTCACACACACATACACAACAAAACAAAAACCTCTTGGAACTTTGATTGGAATCACATTAGCTTTATAAATCTATTTTAGAAGAATCAACATATTTAAAATGTTGAGTCTCTACCCAGAATCACAGCTTATCTCTCACTAGTTTGTTTTTTATTGTCTTTCAATAAAGCGTTATCATTTTCTCCACAATGTGTCTTGTACACTGTGTGTTCGAGTATGCCTAGGTATGTTATATTTTTAATGCTATTGTAAATTGTGCCCTCGTGGCACAAATGGTTAAGCGCTCAGCTGCTAACTGAAAGGTTGTGGTTTGAACCCGCCCAGCAGCTCCACAGGAGAAAGACCTGGTAATCTGCTTCTGTAAAGATTACAGCCAAGGAAACCCTATGGGCCAGTGCTACTCTGTCACATGGGGTTGCTATGAGTTGGAATTGCCTCAATAGCACCCAACAACAACAATAAATGGTATATTTTTTATTGAATTGTCAACTTTTTACTGATGTATAGAAATGAGATTGATTTTTGTATATTGATTTTGTGTCAAGAAACCTAACTAAACTCTTATTAAATTTAATAGTTGGTAGATTCTTTCCAGTTTTCTAGATAAACAATCATATAATCTGTGAATAATAATAGATTTAGTTCTTCTTCTCCATTTCCTTTTTTATACTTTATTTTTGTTTCTGTTGTGAAGAATATACACAGCAGAATATACACCAACTCAACAATTTCTATAATTCGGTGACATTGATTACATTCTTCGAGTTGTACAACCAATTTTTAACCTCATTTTTGGAATTGTTCCTCCCCCATTAACACAAACTCACTGCCGCCTAAATTTCCTATCTAACCTTTCAAGTTGCTGTTGTCAATTCGATCCCGTATAGATAGTTCTTAAAAGAGCACAATGCTCAGGGCAGACAGCCTTTACTAGTTAAGCTAAACTATTACTTGGTTTTAAGAAGACTTCAGGGGGATATTACTGGCTTAAGGTTTTAAGATTATCTCAGGGCCGTAGTTTCAGGGGTTCATCCACTCCTTTTTAAAAACGTATTAAGGTATAATTTACAATCATAAATTGTTTATTTGCATGCTTTTTAGTAAGTTTACTGAGTTATGCAACCACCACAATAGTTTAGTTTTAGAATCATTACTCTTTCTTTTCTATGTCTTATCTTTTTTTTTTTTTTTTTGACGCTACTGCACTTGCTAGGATCTTCTGTGTAATTTTGAACAGAAGTGAGAATAGTGGATACTCGTGCTCATTTCCAATCTGCAATGATGTTTTCCATGTTTCACCATTAGGTATGATGCTTGCTTGTTTTTTGAGATAACTCCCAGGTTAAAGAAGTTTGCTTCCATTCCCAGTTTGATGAGAATTCTTTTCATTGTGAATGGGACATTGAATTTCATTAAATGTGTTGAGATGATCATGTGACTTTTCTCTTAAAAGAGGGCAGCTTCCAATTAGACTCCCCACCTTGGGAGGGTGCTCTAGGTGCTGTTTATGGTCCCCTGAGCTCCACCAGGCTGAAAACCCAATGCTCAGGTTAACCTAGTTTGGCAAACTCCCTTCAAAGAGAAAACCAGTTACCATGTTTCTCTTCCCTCTTGGTTCTCATTTTAGCATTTGGCCTGCATATGCCTTATTTTCTTACCAGTTCATGCGTCTGTTTAAGAAGATTTTTCCAATTTTATTCAGTAGTGTTGTTTTCACTGGGAGGGTTGGTCTACATTTCAAGTTCACCACAGAGCAGAAAATTCCTTGCTGGCTCATTATTATGTTTTATATCTGTTAATATCTGTTGTGAATGGGGTCTTTTGTCCATTATACCTTCTACCTTGCTACTACTAGTAAATTGGGAGGTAGTTGGTTTCTGTACATTCATTTTGTCACTCATCATTTCACTAATCTCTCTTATTAATTCTAAGTCATTGTTCAACTGATTCTCTTGGGGGGTTTTGTATGAGATACGCATCTCATTTCTTTTTCTTAATGCTTGGCCAGAACTTCTGGATTATGTCAAATAATCATGGTGATAATGTTCATCCTTGAACGTAGAGGGAATGTCGCTAGTATATCAACCTAAGTATGATGTTTACTATTGGTTTTTGACTTTTCATACTAAGAAATTAACCTTCCATACCTATTTTACTAAGAGATTTTAAAAATCAGAAGTGGATTTCTGAAAAATTCATTACTGCTTTTTTTACATCAATGAGATTACGTTTGATGTATTAAAATTCATTATATTTTTTTCTAATGCTGTTCGCATAGTCAGAAACTATTTGGTCATGCTGTATTATTGTCTTTTTAACAGCGGATCGAGGGGCCCTGTTGGTGCAGTGGTTAAAGTGCTCAGCTGTTGCGAAGTTGGCAGTTTCAACCCACCGGCTGATTCGCGGGAGAAAAATGTAGCCGTCTACTTCTGTGAAGATTTACAGCCTTAGAAACCTTATGGGGCAGTTCTATTCTGTCCTATAGGGTGGCTATGAGTCAGAATTGACTCGACGGCAGTGGGTAATAGAGGATTAGATTTGATTTCCCAGTATTTTCTTTAGCACTTCTGCAGGTCTGTATGAGATCAACTTAGGCTCTGTGTTTGTGTATGTGTACAGGTGTCTTTGGAACAATTTTTGTACTGTGGGATTAACTTAATAGTTTCCTAATGTTTGAAAGTATTTATCCTTAAAACAGCTACACCTAATACATTGTTTTGAAGATAATTTGCTTTTTTTTTTTTTCATTTTCTTCGAAGGTTTACTGGTCTGTTCTTTTGAGAACTCCATCTTGATCAAGTAGCTCTGCTGTCTGCAGTACTGCCTACAGTGCTTTACAAAGCACTAAATGGACACTATTTTCATAGCCCTTACCTCACTTGATGCTTACATGCCCCAAATGAGGTAAGCAAGGACAGAGAAATCAGAAACCCAGAGAATTTAGAGAACAAGGTCACAATCACCAGCTTGCAGATCAGACTATATGGTAGTCCCAATCCCCTGGAGCCTACTGTCTTCCTCATCTGGAAAATACTAGAAAAAATAATCCTTGTATGCTCTGTACTTTTGAGTTCTAGTTCTAAGCAGGGGTAGAGGATGGCAGTTAACCTACAGAAAGGGAAGCACTGAGAGGGGAGACACTGAATTTTTTACTTGAACACAACTATGGCTGCAATCTTTACGGGAGCAGATCTCCAGGTCTTTTCTCCCGCAGAGCCACTGGGTGGGTTTGA
The DNA here is from genome assembly GCF_000243295.1 of Trichechus manatus latirostris. Lineage (NCBI taxonomy): Eukaryota > Metazoa > Chordata > Mammalia > Sirenia > Trichechidae > Trichechus > Trichechus manatus. The sequence continues at coordinate 3,203,044 of NW_004444122.1, read as the reverse complement.
ACCCCCAACCTTTTGGTTAGCAGCCGGGAGCGTAACCATTGCTCCACCAGGGCTCCTTAGCTGAAAATTAACATCTCTCAATTGGTTTTTTCCTGGTCAGGCGGTCAACGACTGAAATGATTATGGAACACACTACTTTGGTTGATGACAGCATGCTCTTTCTTTTCCCAAGAAATAGGCACTGTCTTCCCTCCGAGCCAGGTCACTTCAAGATTGTCCTAATTAGTTTTGTCTTGTTTTATAGCCAGAACAGTGTTTAGAGAGTACCTGAACTTTACTGCTATATGTTTTATATCTCGGCTTCTTCCAAAAGTAATCTACGGTTTCTTACAGAATAAAAGCATACACCTTGAAAACGATAGTGAAGTGTGTAACTCCCAAGGGTTTCTTCTTAAACCAAGACAAATGCTACTTTCTTTTTCATGGTTTTCTTTGATGGAGAGATGAAGGAAAAAAAACCGCACAAACCCATGCATACTGATCCATGTTTCCTTTATTCCATCACCAACCACTCTGCTGCATCCAGGCAACAGTACACAGACTGGCAATCAACCGCAATCCAGGTGTACAACAATCTGAGGCGTACAGTACATTTAAGGCTTTTAAATTGGAAAAGAATTCAAAATAGAACCAAAGGACCCCACCTCCCAAACCCAAACCCCCAACCAGTACAAGTAGTGTAGCAATTTTAAGCATCTTACATTTCTGATGCTTGTTCCAGTGTCAAAAAACCAAATAACCCCTCAACGAAAAAGATTAGTTTAGTGAAATTTGAATTACATAAATTCTTTCAAAGCATAAACTTGGGATTTTTGTCTTGGAAATGTTATAAAATTTTTTTTTTAATAGCAAAACATAGGAATAAAAACATATTAACAAAATGTATTCAATCATTTACATTACAAACAAGGGATTTGCAGTTCATCGTAGCCCGACAAAAGAATCTATGCACAATGTGATTGCAAATATGTACAGTACTTTTAAAAAAGCCACAAGGGGGACTTCACAGAAGGAAAGTCCACAAGGCTCTCTGTTAGATCAACCAATCAAAATATTAAAACTCTGTTGGCTAGTAGTAAATTTACACTTAAAAAAAAAAAACCCAGTTTCATTTTGTTTAAGAATATTCCAGTTATATTTCTATGGTTACAGGTGTTGAAGCTGTCCATGGAGAGTTCCAGTAAATTACCCTTCAGCTGATTCGTTTGGGGGAAGGATCAGCATGTTAACAAAAATTAACAAACGATTTTTCATCACAAAGGTTTTCCAGTTACACTATCACAGCTTCACAAATGGATCGCACCCATGAATCCAGTGGCTGAAAGAGAGCTGCTTGTCAAATACTGAGAACACTGGTGGAGAGAGGGTTGAGTCCTGCATGAATGAATCGTAAATGATGGGTAAGGAGGAGAACACGGATGTGAGCACACTTTATACAGCACTAGAAAGCTGCCCCCACATTCAGCTCTCACCCCCACCCTGCAAGGTAATGAAGCTGGAGATCGTGCCTGTTCAGTTTACCATGGTGTGTGAATTAGTAGAACCACCTCTAGATACAAAAGGCTGAGATGGCCTTAGCTCTCCGATTAGACACCCTAAAGGCTGAGCACTTCTTCATGGTTATCAAGCCATCACAGCGATCCAGTTGAAGCAGGTGTAAAACAGAGGACTCTTCTGTTCACAGTAAATGAGGTAAAATCCAGTTGCCTTCTTCAGGAATTAGGAAGTTCGTGCGATATGAACTGTTTTAGCCTTTCGAGGTATTGTGCATAAAGCTCTATGTCATTATGCCCAGCCCCTTCCACCCAGAGGGGCTCCACGGCTCGGGGGCAGCGCTCATACATGGCCAGGCCATGGGAGAAATCGATGACCTCATCCTCTGTACCGTGAATGACCAACACGGGAGAGGTGACTTTAGATATCTTGTCAATGCTGTAAAACAGAAAGGGGGCGGGGACAGAAAAGGGATTCCTTTAGTTATGCTCACTGATAACATGGATCATATTTAATAAATAAATCACCATGCACAGGCAAGAAAGTAAACACTGTCTTTTTCAATCCCTGGGTGGTGCAAATGGTTAACGAGCTGGGCTGCTAATTGAAAGGTTGGTTGGTGGTTTAGGTCCACCCAGAGGCACCTCAGAAGAAAGATCTGGCGATCTACTTCCGAAAAAATGAGCCATGGAAAACCCTACGGAGCACAGTTCTACTCTGACACACGTGGGGTCACCATGAGTCAGAATCGATTCCATGGCAACTGGTAATTGTTGTGGTCGTTGTTTTTAAGCATTCATTTTTTAAATAAACTTTTATTTTGGAATAACTTTAGATTTACAGAAAAGTTGCAAAGATAATACAGAGTTCCTATAGACCCCTAACCCATCTTGCCATGAGGCTAACATCTTAATGTTACCGGGGTACATCTGTCAAAACTAAGAAGCCCATGCTGGTACCGTTACTATTAACTGAAGTCTAGACTGCATTCAGATTCCACCAGTTTTTTCACTAATGACCCTTTTCTGTTCCAGGATCCAACCCAGAATCCCACACTACACTTAGCCATTGTGTTTCTGTCAGAGTATTTTATTAAAAACAGAGCCCCTAAAAGCCATCAGACTGATAAACCAGTAACTATTTGATGTATTCATATTGATGAGATAGGACTTAAAAAAAAAATAAACAGGCCAGAATTTATATATCTGAACAAATGTCTCCTTCAGAAGTTGGATGCTTAATCCACTGCTGCTCTAAATTTTTCAGAACTTTTTTGTTTTGAGATTTAGCTTCAGAGGCGACTGGCAAGATACTCACAAACCCCCATTCCATTAAAGCTAATGCCTCATGTTTGATCAAATACTGTACTACTTAGCTTGAAATTTTAACGTAATCCCTAGATTTGACTCCAAATGACTTCTGTTTACAAAAAATCAAATCTACCCTCCACGGATGAATACTTGAGGATCTTCAAAAGAATGAGATGCAGGCTCTGAAAGTATATTCCAAAGAGGAACTCAAAAGACGTTGGGCATTTCTGGGCTGGGTGTGTGGGAGACTCCTCCAATGGGGTAACAGTCATTTAGCATATGAATAAATCAAACCTCTCTCCAATCTGTCCCCCTGCCAAAGTCCTTCTTGCATTTACTTCTCTTCCCATATTTGATCCTTGTGAAAGTCACAAAATGATATTCGCTAGTACTATCTGTGGAATCTTTTTGTTAAAAGTAATGTTGTCAATTGTAGGCCAGTCGATTCTGACTCATGACAACCCCATGTGTGCAGAGCAGAACTGCTCCACAGGGTTTTCAAGGCTATGATCTTTAGGAAGCAGATCCCCAGGCCTTTCTTCCGAGGCACCTCTGGGTGGGTTCAAACAGCTAACCTTTCCGTTAGTAGTCGAGTGCGTAACTGTGTGCACCGCCCAGGGATTTCTGTTCAAAGTAATAGATAACATTTATTAAACACTTACCATACCAGGTGCTTTGCAAGAAGCACTGTACAAACAAAATCTCATTTCATGTCAGTGAAACACAATGAGAGTCACCAGCGAGGAAAATGAAGCTCGGAGAGATTATTAAATTACAGGCATGAGTCAGGGAGATAATGAAGAGCTCTGACATCAATTACTCATTTCAAAGATCTACAAACAACTGTCAGATAGGCTTTATTAAAGACTCGTGAAGCGGCCAGCCACTTCAAGACATCACAGCACTTTAAGACAGCCCAGAAGACTGCAAAACTTGGTCAGCTGTGTAATTTGCAAAGATCAAAGCTGTTGGGGCGGTATTCAAATCTGCAGATTAAAACTCTTATTTGGAAACCTACTTTCTATATTTAATTTCAAAGTGACTTCCTCTTTTAAGAATTCAGAGGGTTCAACTGTATTCCATTCAAAAAATATTTACTGCTCAATTACAATGAGCCTGGAGTCCCTGGGGGGCGCAAATGGTTAATGCGCTTGACTGTAACCCAAAGGTGGGAGGTTCGAGTCCACCCAGATGCACCTCAGAAGAAAGGCCTGGTGATCTGCTTCTGAAAAATCAGCCATTAAAAACTCCATGGAGCGGTTCTACTCTGACACATACGAGGTTGCTGTAAGTCGTAGACAGCTCGACGGCAACTGGTTTATAATGGGCCTGCAACTGCACAGAATGCTGCAAAATCTAGGAGAACCTTTACTTCCAGTAGTTCATTGCTAAAGTTAAATGACACTGCCTGATCCGAAATGTGAAGGAAGCAAAGGAAAATAGACTACCATCACATAATCATTAGGATTCTTTTTGTTTTTACTCTTTTTTTTTTTTTTTTAAGATTAAAGGGAAATGTGAAAGTGTCTCCCTTTAAAGGGCTGAACTCACACAGAGACAATGTTGCCATTTGGCAGCAACCGACACCATGAGAAAATAGTTACCAAGTTCAATTAATGACAAAAATCAATGTGACCGTTAATGGTTTGAAATTTGCTGTATTAATAATTTATAGTATTGAATATGAGAAACGGCATTTATTTATTTGTTTGTTTGATTATTTACTGTTGCAACCCCAAACCTCTACTCATCAACCTTAATTAAGCAAATCACTTAACCTCCCTAAGCCTCAGTTTCCTCATCTATAAAACGAGTACAGTAATCGGACCAGTTTTTTAAGGCTACTGGTAAGATTAAGTGGGATAATGAATGTAAAATGTTCAGCCCAGGGCCTGCTTTATTAGCTAAAGATTAGTTGCTAATTGATTATTCATTAATAAATTGCAATTAGTTGTCATAGCTGTATTTTAAGGTATATGCTAATTTAAGAGTTAGGGAAGAAAAAACTATTCATTTTGTTGCCAAGGTAACTCCCGGCATTTCTTCCCACAGACATGCTAAATATCTGTCCTTCCACAAACTGGCCTCTCACTACCAATTCAGCACAAATAAAGCCACATTCGAGACGCACATTAGCGCTACTCAGCATTCCTAGCCACGCCACTAGAAAGCTGCAGCTCGACTTTCCCACGAAGTGGAATTTCATTGAATCCTGGCATAAACGGCACAGAACTGAGGTCACCAAAGGCGCTAACAGGTTTCTTCTGTGAAATGAGACAGTCTGGGTAACAGATGCGTATGCAACCACATGATGTTCTTTTTTTTTTTGAAGCAAGGCATAGCAGAATGACAGCAATTAATGGGTCAATCAGAATCCTAAAACTGTACATTGTTTCTGCTGAAGCCTCTTCTCTTAAATAGCAGTATGAGCTTGCCAGTTCAGCTGTCAGAAGCTTAGGACACTGTAGCAGTGGATTTTGAAAAAGTTTAGGGGCATATACTTTTTATTAAAAACAGTATTTTCTTCAACTTAGATTTCTTCTTTTTTTTTTTTTTAAAGTAGAACTTTTCAAACAGAGGTATTCAAGAAACCAATGTGCTGGGTGCTTTTGCATTTACAGTGAAGTTATCCATCGGCCTGCCTTCCTTCCTTCCTATCAGTGGTAACTAGAACACAGCAGGATTAGGTTGGTGGTGGCTCTGCCCCCTCCAGGAGAGGTGGGCAGGGGATAACCCTGGCTACCCTTGAGGGAGCAGGCCCCTCTGCAGGGGGACAGTTCTGGTAAAATGGGAGAGCAAGGTGAGGTGAGCCGCTCTCAGGAGGTTTGGGGTTGTAGGTGGGTTTGCTCACCGACCCCGTCTCTGTGGCTGGTTTCCAAAGTAACTGACTTCACCTTTTTAATTCTATTTACAAAGATTAACAGAGCACGGCAGCTTTCCCCCTTACCTGGACTGTCTGACTGAAAACGGAAGTTTCGAAATTGTGGATGCTTGTAGATTTTATTTGAGTGTCTCTAACGCTGCTGGCACAGTGGTTAAGAGCTCGGCTGTTAACCAAAAAGTCGGCAGTTGGAATCTACCACCTGCTCCTTGGAAACCCTGCGGGGCAGCTCTACTCTACCCTATAGGGTGGCTATAAGTCAGAATCTCCTTGATGGCAACCAGTTTGGTTTTTGGTTTTATATCACTGCTAAAGGAGCCCTGGTGGCGCAGTGGTTAAGTGCTCGGCTGCTAACTGAAAGGTTGGCAGTTCAAACTCACCAACAGCTCTGCGGGAGAAAGATGTGGCAGTCTGCTTCCACAAAGATCACAGCCTTGGCAGATGGAAGGAAACAGGGAAGCCAGGGCGGAAAGGGGGAGAGTGCTGACACGTTGCAGGATAGCAAGTAATGTCACGGAACAATTTATGTATAAATTGTTGAAAAGAAAACTAATTTGCTGTGTAAACTTTCACCTAAAACACAATAAATGCTCAAAAAAAAAAAAAAAAAAAAAAGATTACAGCCTTGGAAACCCTATGGGGCAGTTCTACTCTGTCTTGCGGGGTTACTATGCGTAGGAACCAACTTGACGGCCACAGGTTCTGTTTTTGGGTTTTTATATCACTGCTAATTGTCTCCTCACATATTTTGCATCTTTTCCATTTTAGCTCCTTGTGAGTCAATAGGACACACCCATTTGAATGTACAAACAAATACTGAACTCTAAGTTCCTTTAGGATATGCGAATACTTCTTTTTATCCTGCACAGAGCCTGTACACAGCTGAATCAATCCTAGGATATCAGTGTAATCAAGGTCCTCAGACATCATCTGGTGGATTTTCACAAATCAATCAGGCCCACGGGATAAGGTTCTCACTAGGCTGTATGTCATGTTCACCTCCACGGCCCCCGTGGCACCCAGCACAGGGTCAGACATATGGCTGCCTTCAGTAAATATCTATGTATTAGTGGCACACAGTTAATGCCCACATCAGGTCTGAACTCAAGTCTCTTGATTCTCTGTAATGTGATTCAATTGCTTAAAGTGGCTGCTTAGCACTTGTTTTATGAATGCGAACTTACCTGGGGAAAGCATCAAAGCAGTATGTTTTCCTGGTGTCGGGAAAGGCCACCCGCAAACCAGACATCAGAGGGGAGTGGAGAATGACCGCTGCGCACTCATACCGTGAGGCCAAGTCTACCGTGGGGACGGTCCCAATACTCTGACCGTATAGGATAATGTTCTCAGGACTTACGCCGTACCTGGAGAAATCAGAGAGGGCAGCCATTAGCTAATGTACGGAGAAAAAGAGAGAGGGAGGGAAAAAGCCCACAGCGTCTTAAAGCCACAAAAATCCCACATTTATCATCTTCAAAATTACACCATTTAATTTGTACACTTCGGCTTAAGATGAATGTAAATTTGACAAACACAAATGTTAAGGGCCTATTTCAGGACACTCTCTAGTAATTAAGATTCCGTGCGTCTCAAAATGCTATAAAAATAACGAACATGACACCTTTTAATGGCCAGTTAACGAAACAAATGCACGTAAGTTTCATTTCAGTATCTACAGAGTCATCTCATTTCCTATTAGACCTTCTTTATATTTTCTTTGATAATTATAAATGCACTTCTGAAATAAAAACAAAAGCATGTTTGGCAAATCATAATATTATTATTCAGAGCCCTTCAAGGTGAGGTTTTAATAAAATAGGAAAGCTATTTAAAATTATAACTTGAAGAAGCTATATTTTCCTTTAGCCTCTTCTGCTAAACCGTTGTAAGACTTTCAATCCATCGGTGGTCTCCTGACGCAGTCTCTTCCAGTTTTCACTTAGGTAATGTGGTGCAAATGGTTAAGCGCTTGACTGCTAACCAAAAGGGCGGCAGTTCAACTCCACCTAGCGGTGCCTTGGAAGGAAGCCCTGGTGATCTATTTCTGAAAGGTCACAGCCATTGAAAACCCTATGGAGCACAGATCTCCTCTGATTCCATTGTGTGTGCGTGTGTGTGGTGAAAATATACACACCAGAACACTTACCAGCACAACTTCCACATTTCTAATTCAATGACATTGATTAGATTTTTCATGTTGTGCCACCATTGTTGCTATTCTTTTCCAAAGTATTCTACCACCATTAACATAAGCTCTGTGCCCCCTGTTATGGATTGAATTGTGTTCCCCCAAAATAATCTGCTGTAAATCCTAAACTCCTATGCGTGTGGGTGTAATCCCCACCACCAGGAACTCATTAGTACATGAAAATACAAAGTCAATCCATGAGATATCATTTTATATCCATGAGATTGGCAAAAATGAAAAAGTCAGACCATGTCAAGGGATGTCAAAGACATGGCAACGTGGAACTCTGACACTGCTGTAAGGTGTAAATGAGTGCAATCACTTAGGAAGTCAATTTGACATTATCTGGTAAAGTTCAAGGCTTGTTGTTAGGTACTGTCGAGTCGGTTCCGACTCATAGCGACCCTATGTACAACAGAAAGAAACGCTGCCTGGTCCTGCGCCATCCTCACAATTGTTGTTATGCTTGAGCCCATTGTTGCAGCCACTGTGTCAATCCATCTCATTGAGGGTCTTCCTCTATTTTGCTGACCCTCTACTTTACTAAACTTGATGTCCTTCTCTAGGGACTAGTCCCTCCTGATAACATGTCAAAAGTATATGAGACAAACTCTCTCCATCCTTGACTCTAAGGAGCGTTCTGGCTGTACTTCTTCCAAGACAAATCTGTTTGTTCTTCTGGCAGTCCATGGTGTATTCAATATTCTTTGCCAACACCATAATTCAAAGGTGTCCATTCTTCTTTGGTCTTCCTTATTCACTGTCCAGCTTTCGCATGCATATGAGGCAACTGAAAACACCATGGCTTGGGTCAGGAGCACCTTAGTCCTTAAAGTGACATCTTTGCTTTTGAACACTTCAACGAGGTCTTTTGCAGCAGATTTGCCCAATGCAATACGTCATTTAATTTCTTGACTGCTGCTTCCATGGGCGTTGATTGTGGATACAAGTAAAATGAAATCCTTGATGTCAATCTTTTCTCCGTTTATCATGATGTCGCTTATCGGTTCAGTTTTGAGGATTTCTGTTTTCTTTATTTGAGGTCTAATCCATACTGAAGGGTGTAGTCCTTGATCTTCCTCAGTAAGTGCTTCAAGTCCTGTTCACTTACAGCAAGCAAGGTTGTGTCATCTGCATAACACAGGTTGTTAATGAGTCTTCCTCTAATCCTGGTGCCCCGCTCTTCTTCATACGGTCCACCTTCTCGGATTATCTGCTCAGCACACAGACTGAATAAGTATGATGATCCAATAATTCCACATTTGGGTATAAATCCTACTGTAGTGTTGTTGTTGTGTGCCATCAAGTCGATTCCGACTCACAGCAACCCTAAAGGACAGAGTAGAACTGCCCCATAGGGTTGCCTAGGCTGTAATCTTTATGGGAGATCGCCAGGTCTTTTTTTCCCTTTGGACGCTAGATGGGTTTGAACTGCCCACCTTTCCGTTATCAGCTGAGCACTTAACCATTGTGCTACCAGGGATCCTTTACTGTAGCTTAGACAGCCATATAAATTGTTGTCTGATAACAGCCTTCAGTGAAGAGAACTGTCAATCTATAGCTGAGGGGGACGGTGGGATTTCAGTCCAACTTCCTCCCCCTCAAGTGACCTGCAACTCCACAGGAAATGGGGACCCTTAAGAAATTTGAGGAGTACCTGGGTGGTGCAAATAGTTAATGTGCTTTGCTGCTAACAAAAGGTTAAAGGTTCAAGTCCAGCCAGAGACACCTCAGAAGAAAGGCCTGGCAATCTACTTCCCAAAAAATCAGCCATGAAAACCCTATGAGCACAGTTCTACTCTGACACACATGGGGTCGCCATGAGTTGGAGTCCACAACTGGTAGAACTGGTAGAAGGAATCTGAAGAGTGAATGGCTGTCCCTGGCTAGCAAGCATAGGGGAGTGGTTTATAGAGAGCTGGCATCTGGGCTATGCCATGAAGGGCAGGCAGGATTTGAACACATGGAGATTGAAAAGTACTGTCTATGTGGGAGGGACAATGTGCATAAAAATGCAGCAGTGGGAAAGTGCAGGGAGAGTAAGGTGTCCCGTGTGGCTGCTGAGCCCGAGACCAAGCTAGGGAGGCTGGTGGGGACACGTCTTGGAAGGGCTTGAATGGGAAGCAAGAGGTTTAGAGCCTGTCCTGGAGATGATGAGGTGCTTCTGGAGGCATTCAAGGAAGAGGTGATGAGAACGAAGCTACGCTCTGAGAAGACTAATCTTTCAGTGTCAGGCAGGATCAATTAACAGAAGCAAGAAAAGGAAGCAGGAAGATCAGTTAAAGGACTCTTAAGAATCGTATAGGGAAGTGAAGCCGGTGCATGGACTGGGCAACGTTTTGTTCTGTTATACATAAGGTCGCCATGAGTTGGAGCCGACTTGACAGCAGCAACAACGGGGAAGAGGAGACAAGAGTACAATAAAAAAGATATGCTCGCTCTTCTCCAGACGCAGGTCAGAAAATACCTGGTTCAGAACCAAGACCCGTTCTCTACCTTCTTTCTTTCTTTTTTTAAAATAATATTTTATTGTGTTTTCAGTAAAGGTTTACACAGCAATCGGGGCCCCCATTCAACAGTTTGTACGTAAGCTTTCAGTGACACTGGTTCTACTTCTTTTCTAAAGTGAAGTGTCTGTGTGGCCCCAACCTCTGCACTTGACACCATCGCACAGAACTGTGCCTGTGCAAGGGAGTCTCCCAAGACGCTGGTCTTGCCTGGGGCTTCACTTGCGTTGGCAAAAGTCTTCACGGTGAGGTTTGAAGAAGGAACTAAAAGCAGCAGCATTCTATGCAACATATTCATACGTCAGAGACCATGGATTTTAAAACACGGAATCTTCCAGTGAGGCTGATTTTTTGGAAGTAGGTTGCTAGGCCTTTCTTCTGAGGCACCTCTGGGTAGACTCAAAACTCCAACCTTTCGTGCAGCCGAGCACATTAACGATCTGCACCACCCAGGCACTCTAAAAAACCAGCTGTCATCCAGTTGATGCCGACTAAGCCCACTAAAATCCACTTCTGCTCCTACAACATCCTTCAAACTGCTCTCACCGAGGTACCACATCCAACAGCTTTTTTCTCGGTTCTCATCTGATTCAACTTCTCTTCCGCAGTTCACACTGAGAATGATGCCTTTCTTCTTAAATCCAGTCCTTGGTTTCGAAGACATTGACTCACTTTTGGTCCCTCCTACATTCCCACCACAAAAAGCCTTTGTCTCTTTCACTGGCTTATCTTCCCTAACCACTAATGTTCATATTACACGCTTCCATTTTCTCTCCAGATGGTTTCATTTAACTCGTGACTTCAACTACTAACTCCATGCAGGTAATTCTCAGCTCTTCACTCCCAGCCCTGACCTTTCTCCTAAGATCCAGAGCAGAAGGCCCCCTCCCACCCCTCACCTAAAGGAAAGGAAGGTGGAAGAAATGAAATGAACCCTGTGCCTACCTCATTCTCAGTGCTTTCAGTGACCTCCCCTATCTCATTTAATCGTCATGATGATCCTGAGAGGAGGTATCCATGTCGCCATTTACACGCAAGACACCTGATGATAGGCTAAGCCAACTTACTCAAGATCCTATGCCTAGTGAGCGGCGGGGCTATGACTTTAATATAGGCCTGACTCCAAAGCCCATATATTTGACGTGGATAAATTTCACATTCAACATGTCTAAAACAAAATTCATTATTGTCTCTCCTCAAAACCTTCTCAATGACTTGATCACCAGGTGAAATTCTAAAAATCATATTCCCCTCAGTTGCCAGTCCAGTATCCAAAACCAGGAGGAAGACAAATGAAAGGTAGTGACTTGTTAAACGACAAACAAAACTAAATATCTAAACTGGGTTCTGCCAGTGATCTGTTAAAGCTGGTGATTTTGTGAGCCTTGGATGAGTTTCTATAGCTGAAAAATATCAATTTTCTTTCTTTTTTTTTTAATGCATTAAAAAGAATAGTTGTTGTGCTTCTTGTTTGGACCAGGCTTGGACCCTCTGGGGGACAGAAAAATGAATATACTAGGCTTGATGGTTTCCAGGAGCATACGGTCTGGCTGAGAAGTCAAGCATGCACCCAGAAGTATGGGAGACAAGCAGAAGCAAGGTCTCAATGTCACAGCAGATGAAATAATAGAGTCAAGAGCAGGTCAGGGTAAGAGCTGGGAGGGTGAAGGGCCTTGTTTGCTCTCTGTCAACTACAGGCCTATCTTCATGTCAAAGTGAACACGTTTTTATCAGATTCTCTCTGGAATCTCTTCATTAAATCTGTGGCTTATATGTGTAAGTAAATATTTTTTGCACACTGTTCTCTAGGGACAGTCTGGGTATGTTTATGAGACTAAGCATACTCATTTTATGATGGGGTCTCCAGTCAGCATGTACCATATCTTGCTGGGATAAGCCCAAGATGACCACAGCTTGGGACCTGGGGTTCCACAGCAAGTTCTAACACTCTGAAATCTGACCCTCGGCATGTGGATAGCATGAATGGCTCAGACCTATGTAGAAAGGACTGGAAATAGGACGGGATGTTCTGCTATTAATGATCAGGACTCTGGGGCTGTCAGAGAACCATTAAGAGCCCTTAGTTTCACTGCATCTTAGATTTCATCACCACACAAAACTAAGATCTCCCATCTGAGGGTCTCCTTTTGACAACAACCTGTTTCCCCTCCTCTACTGTCTTCCCCACTTGCCCTTCTTAGTTTCCTAGTGCTGTTATAATAGAAATACCACAAGTGGGCTGCTTTCATGGACAGGAATTTATTTTCTCACAGTTTAAGAAAAACCAAAACCAAACCTGTTGCTGTCGATTCCAACTCATGGCGACCCTATAGGACAGAGTAGAACTACCCTAAGAGGGTTTCCAAGGAGTGGCTGGTGGATTCGAACTGCAAACCTTTTGGTTAGCAGCCGTTGCTCTTAACCACTGAGCCACCATAGCTCTTAACCACTGAGTCACCGGGGCTCGTCTCACAGTTTAGGAGGCTGGAAGTCTGAATTCAGGGCGCCAGCTCCAAGGGAAGGCTTCTCCGTCTGCTCGGGGGGAAAATCCTTGTCTCAGCTTCTCTAGCATTCTTCTTGGTGTTCTTTGGAGATATCCATGTGGCATCTGTCTTTCCCCCATTCCTGCTTGCTTGCTTCTGTGCCTAATCTGCTCTTTTATATCTCAAAAGTGACTGGTTTAATATACACCCTACACTGATATGACCTCATTAACATAACAAAGAGAACCCTATTCCCAAATGGGATTACATCCATAGGTATAAGGGTTAGGATTTACAAGACAGATTTTAGGGGGACACAATTCAATCCACAACATCTTCCTTGACTTGATCATGATGTCTAGTCCCTCAAATTTCTTCCAGGCCAGCATTCTGATTTCATGTATCTCTATAAGTAAGCAGAGTCCATTATCTTCAGCCCCCAGTGTTATAAGCTCCAGAATCCTTTGACCTCCTGACCATCCTAGTGTGCCAGTCCCCAGCCCTACGCCTAGGCTTAGGTAAGAGAATTTGCCAGAGGAGAAGGCAGGGAGGCAGGCTAGAGAGTTGGGGTCTTTTCCTCCTACCACCAACAACGGGCTGCATCTGAATTGCCAGAACAGCATGTACAGCCTAGAAAATAGAATCCATGATGTTTCTGATCAGGGCCCATTCAGTCCTGGAACATGCATTTCTTCTAAGGAGCTCAAGATGTAGTTCAGGAGAAAACATACTAATGTGGCAGCAATAGGCAGTATCATGCTGTAACTGGAGGGTCAGACTGGAGAAGCTACAGAAAAGTATAATAAGGTCAGGATAAGCCATAGATCTGAGCAGGCGGAAAGATTAAAGCTGTTGGACACAGTATCAAGGGGCGAGGCAGGCAGTGGAATCGGGAAGTCTGCATGTGTAGGAAGGGTAGGACAAGAAAACCAAATAAACAAAAAACAAAACTAGGCAGAAGACTGGGAGGCGGTCATTCGAAAATCAGACAGGGAGCTAGTAGAGCCCATACGTCAGAACACACAAAGGCTCTGCAGAATAAGTACGTGGCACCAACAGTTTAAAGAGAAAGAAGAAGTCTAAACAGAAAAAGACTTAAGCCAGGAAGAACTCAGGCAGGAGCCCACCTATAAACCCAAAGGAAGACCTGGATGACAGGGTGAAGGTGGCAAACAGCAGGGTGGATAAAAACACGAGAAAACTCAAAATGTAGAGCAGTAAAGGAAGCATGCTAAACGAGTTGTGAGGTGGGCCACCTCGGGGTCAAGAAGCAAGCAAGCTCATTGGTAGGTTGTGGGTCTGGTGGTCAGGGAGGGCTTTACTGTCTTTAAAGAGAAGGTGTGACGAATGATGTACTTTCAACATCAGTAAAAGGTGCTGAATAAAATTTGCTATCGACCACTGTCATTCCTAAAATGTTCTTCTCCTACGGCACCTCGATGTCACACTAGCTCGATTTATTCTTATCTCTCTGGGCACTCCTCTTCTGTTTCCTTTACTCATTCCTCTTTCTTTTCTCAGGCTTCAGCATTCCTCCAAGCTCAATCATCACTCTTTTCTGGAATTTCTTCTCTTCATATTTGCTTCTTTGTAGAACTCTTCAAATGTAAGTGCCTAGCACAGCGCCTAACACACAGTAGGTGTGTAGTAAATATTTGTCAAAAGAATAAATGGGTGGCTGGGGTTTCTAAAAGGAGCCCTGGTGGTGCAATGGTTTAGCATTCAAGTGCTAACCTAAAGGTCATCGGTTTGAACCCACCAGCCGCACCATGGAAGAAGATGTGGCAATCTTCTCCGTAAAGATTATGGTCTTGGAAACCCTATACGGGAGTTTCTACTCCGTCCTGTAGGGTCACTCTAAGTTGGAATCAACTCAACAGCAATGGGTTTGCTTTTTTTGCTTTAAGTTTGGGGGTCTCTAAAATTTGTTTATTCATTCCTGGTATCTCATCTTAGCTCCAGTACTCCCCTTTTTTCCCTCTCTGGATATTTCTTCCTGAGTACCCCATCACTTCATACACAACACCTCTCAAACTTGATGTTTCCTATTCCCTCCTCAACCTTTCCATTTCTACCAATCACCATTCCCTTTACCTCACAGGCTTGAGAATTAGGACTAATTTTTCACTCTCCTCTCCCTTTGCCTCCCCATATACTCTTAGTCACTAGTAACCCTGCCATTTCTATCTTTGAGGTATTTTCCATACTGATCACTCTTCTGACCCCACTTCTGTCCCTTTGTGATTGGCTACACACGTGGTTGGCTGCTAACTGGAAGGTTGGAGGTTCAAATCTACCCAAGGTGCCTCACAAGAAAGGCCGGGTGATATACTTCCAAAAAATCAGCTACTGGAAACCCTGTGGCGCACCATTCTACTCTGACATACCTGGGGCCACCATGAGTCAGAATCAACTCAATGGCAACTGGTTTACATGTAACAGTATCTGTGGTCAACCTGTCAGGATCTGCCTATCCAGTTCAGTATATGAATGAGTAAAGTTTGCCCAAAGATGAACGTCTCCACCCCAACTACCCAGGGTCTGTTACCCAGGTAAGTTCCTGGGATCCTTACTATTGCCATCTCTACATTCACCCCCTGTTGCTTGGTTGCTTAACTGCTCAAACTACCTGTCTGCTCTGTCCTATCCTTTGGGCTCCTCTGCATGATGAGGGCCAGGTGTCCTAGTTACTGACTACTGACCTGGACTCATTCCTCTGCCTTACTCTGACTCATGCTCTCTGACAGCTTCCCAGTTTCCCTCCTGACTTCTCCCTTGATAGACAACTCTGGGACTCCCTCATGCCTAATCAATTTCCACGTCTGACCTCTCCTCTTCTCTCCCAGACCTGCTTTCCTTCTGGTTCTAGCTATATAAACTGCTACATTCATGTTACTTCCCAATCCAATCCATCTTCCAATATCTTCCTTAAAAAAAAAAAAAGGGAAAAAAATGTCACGTTAATTTCCTAGTGGAGCCCTGGTGGCTGCTAACTGAAAGGTTGGCAGTTCTAATCCACCAGCAGCACCGTGGATGAAAGATGTGGCAGTCTGCTTCTGTAAAGATTTCAGCCTTGGAAACCGTATGGGGCAGTTCTACTCTGTCCTACAGGGACGCTATGAGTCAGAATTGACTCAATGGCACTGGGTTTGGTTTTTGGGTTAAGGATAAAAAGTCCACATCCTCAGATTAACCTCCATAAGCTGGCCCTGCTTTACCAGCCTGCCTTTTTCTCTCCAAGTGAACCCTGTGCCTCTGTGGGTTAGACTCCCCACTGTCTCATAAATACCCTCTGCCTGGAATGTCCTCACTCCTCCCCATCACCTAGAAAACCCCGGGGCTCAGCAGGTCCACTTCAGTCCTACCTACTTCACACACTTTTCCTAACCACTCCAGTCTACTCGTGGTATTTTATTTTCTGAGCCATTCACTAGGATACCTAGTGATGTGACGGCATATGTGATTAACCATTTTGTGGCATGCCCTATACTGCCAATGAGATTTGAAGCTCCACAAGAATACGTAGTGTTGTGTATTCCATTGGGAAATTTCACAACCTCAGGGATTGGGACACAGGAGACACCTCTTCCTGTGAACTAAACGCGATTCTAGCTGAAGGATGTTTTTAAGCAAATTAAAACTAAAGTTCGTGTATTGTATCATTCCAAATGATAAAATCCACTCGAAATTTAAGTTCTGCCGCTTGGGGATTTGAATAGGAGCAGAAGCTCTAGCTTGAACAACAAAAATGAGTTAGACCATCAAAGACCGTAACAATAATTTAGTAAACACTGAAATTTCTAGGCATTAGATTGTTGTTGCTGGTTGCCGTTGAGTCGGCTCTGACTCGTGGTGACCTTATGTGTAAGAGTACGGGACACTGCCCGGTCCTGTGCCAAAACACAATACAAGCAATTAGATTCTCCCAACTATTACCAAGGGGAAGCCGTGACCCTAAATAATGTCTTTCTGCATCAGGCTGTGTGATGAGTACAGTAACCCCAGTGGTTGACACCCACAATGTTTGCTCTCAACCTCTCCAAACGTCTATCACCTAGTTCCGGTCACGAGCTATGCTGAGTACACGCTCACCATCACAATTGAGCCTTCAAATCCCACTCAGCCTATAGGACAAGCCCCCAGGAGCCCCGCAGCCAAGGGCTTGGCGGCAGCATCAGAGCGAGAGCTGAGGCAGGATGAGCACACGGGGAGCCTGAGAGTGAAGGAGAGGGGACCCTGCAGGCACAGTCACTTATACAAGGTAAAATCGGTTCGTTTTCTCTGAATGTAAGGCTTTCTTTTCTTTCTCACAACCTGCACAAGGTTAGCTTCCCTAAGATACACTGCATCCTGTTGCAGTTAGTGGGCCTTGACTTTGTCCTTCAGTCAAGAGCCCTCCCATTTATTTTCAGAAGAAGCACGCTTGGCACCGTTCCACGTACTTTGAAGTCAACATTTTAGATATTTCAGAGCTGGAATTCCTCGTGGGAATATTTTAAGACACAGGACAAAGATAAACACACAAAGTAACATGAATGTTAATTGAAAGGATGAGGTCTGTGGCTATCAAGAAACCCTAATAAACTTGAGAGCAAAGCTTCCAAGTTAAAGGACTGGCTGTAACAAGGGAAGCAGGTGTGTAAAACAGCCCTGCCAAAAAACGCAAACTGCCACATGGCGCTCAGGGATATAAATGGCAGATCAATCTTTTACCTTTGGTAGCCCGAGCTTAACAAACGTGTGCTTTATATTTTAATTATGAGGAAGATAAAAAAGCATCAACAACATAAACCATGCTTATTCTTCCGGTATAAAAATACACCTTTGTAAGTTTGGAAAGCTTTTCAGTGTTACACGAATTAATGTTTCACAAACAGACGTCTACTGGTTGTTAATTCCGATGGCAAAAGCAAAGGAAACACATTTTAAAGTGAGTATTTTGCTGCAGTGGTGCCGTCTGAGAAAATCTAAAAGTTTAAAGGCTAGTGATGCCAGCTGTGTGTTTGTTTTCTTTTTTTCTGACCAAGCCAATTGGGTTTAAAAGGACACTTACAAGCAAGATAATTATAATCTCTGGAAGTTTTAAAAGCGTGGGCACAATCAAGGTACCCTTTTCACGCTGGTTATAATAAAATGTACCACATACTAAGGTTAACAGAAGTCTCATTCACTTCAAGAAACCTTCAATGCAATGGGGGTAAACCATGTGCTCATGGGTTGCATGTCTTCGGGGGAACTAAGAAGGAAATGAGATTCGCACTGAGAAATAACACCAAACCCAAGTATGTTGTTGTTAGGTGTCGTCGAGCTGATTTTTGATTCACAGCAACCTCGTGACAGAGGAGAACTGCCCCATAGGGTTTCCTAGGCTGTAATCTTTACAGCTCATAGCCATAAAGGATTGCTCATACTCATATAGGGTCGCTATGAGTCAGAATCGACTTGACAGCAATGGGTTTTGTTTTGTTTTTTGGTTAATCTTTACAGGAGCAGATTGCCAGGTCTTTTCTCCCTGGAGCTACTGGTGGGTTTGAACTACTGACCTTTCAGTTAGCAGCCAAATGCTTAACCACAGCACCACCAGGGCTATTATCAATAAGTTTATTAAAATACAGTGAAGATAATGATCAAAATGGAGACTGAGAAGTCAGGCAAGGCTTTGCATAGAGGTAGAACTTGAAGCAAATCTTGAAGGAAGGGAGATGTGAATTGGTCAAGAGAAGAAAAGGCAACAGTAGGAGAGGGGGAGCATCTCACGAACCAGGATCCCGGCCCCGGCCCGGCTGAAGTGAGGGTTTCGCATCAGGAAGCAGCAGAACATAAAAAGAAGGTAGAGCCAGAATGTGGAAGGGCTTGGTAACGTGCCCGAGATGCCAAGGGCAGGCAGAGCGGCTGAAAGTTGAGGCGATGGGAGGAGAAAACAGCCAGATAAGCAGTGTGTTGTGGAAGACAGAGTACTCAGATCAAACGCCCATGTAGCAGGTAGGAGTGAAGAAGGGAAGATTCAAGGATAATTCTACAGTTAAGTGCTGAGAAAACTGGCAGAAATAGGGAAGTTGGGAAGAAGATAATGAGTGGTTAGAATTTTGTTTGTTTCATAAGGAAATAAGTTCAGTATGGGAATAGACTGAGTTTCAGGTAACTGTGGAAAACCCCAGCAGGGCATATAAACGTCACCCTCTCAGGGTTAATTAAAAAGAAAACTCTTCCTGATTTTTTTTTTTTAATTTTTAGTTGCTGTGAAATTAATATAAAATTAACCATTAATCATTTTAAAGTGTGCAATTCAGTGGCATTTAGTACGTTCACAATGTACTACCACCTTTATCTAGTTCGAAAATTTTAATCACTTCAAAATAAAATCCGATACCCATTAAGCAGTCACTCCCCATTTCCTCCTCCCCCCAGCCTCTGGCAAACACCGATCCCTACCCTATGGATTGACCTTTTCTGGATATTTCATATAAAAAGAACTATACACTATGTGACCTTTGTGGCTGGCTTCTTTCATTTAGCATGATATTTTCAAGGTTCATCCATGTTGAAGAATGTATCAATACTTCTTTGCTTTTTTATGGATAAGTAACATCCCACTGTGTGGATATACCACAATTTGTGTATCCATTCATCCTTCGATGGGCATTTGGGTTGTTTCCACCTATTCTGGCTATTGTGATTAGTGCTACCATCAACACTGGTGTGCAAGCGTTTGAGTACCTGTTTGCAATTCTTTTGATTCTGTTCCATACGCTTATGCTAGGCAGTCCACCCCCTGAGGTCTCCTCACTCCATCTACTGCCAAAGTACAGCGGAACAAGAGTGGCCGGGAAGAGGAAGAAGGCTGGAGAATATGTGTACAGGCAGCAGCTTAGTAATCAGGTACAACAGGCGCACAGCTAACGGTGCACTCTCAGTAAGCAGAGGCACTGGAGGCACCAGATGGGCCCAGGCCCCTATGCAATATGGACAGATCAAAACTTGAATGTACACAGAGAGACAATGTGTCCTTTTCTTAAATGGACTACTAAAACAATAACATAACACACAGAATGAAAAAGGCATTCTAAGAAAATGCAATTTACCAACAGGCTCTGTTATGGCGGAGAGCATGCTGATCATTGAAGCCTTTCTTAAACATTCATTTATTTCAAAACATATCAGGATACAAGTTATCTAACTTTTGTAAAGCAGCATCCACTCTTGTGTATGACATTAGAATGAGAGAATTAATTTGCAATTCTATCCCAGATGACGGAAATTTCCTTTCAAATGGTGGTTCAGGTGAGGGTTGTCTGTGTTAGATCTAAATCGATGTTCAAAACGACTTAATTCTTTTTAACATTCAAGACTGTTTTCTACTCAGACAACACTCTTTATCTGTGTCAAAGCAAAAATTAACAAGACGTGGTGTGATGATTTAAAATGAACTCTCTTTGGGTCTATTACAATTAAAACAGAACAATTTGCTTGGATTTGAGTATAATTGTGCATGAAATTGTTCTAATGATAACTGAGAATTTCTTGGCATTCTGTAATTATCTAATATACTGGAAAAGCCAGAAAATGCCAGCTCCCCACTATAGCTGCACAAATACCTGTTAAATGGTTATAATACTACCTACCCCACAGAATTTCTGAAAGGATTAAATGAGCTGGTTCATGTGAAATACCTAGCACAGGTATCTGACAACACATGCGTTCAGTACATGGCACTTCTCCGTCCACACCAAACACAGGTGACGAAAGACATTCTACCAAAATAGAATGATGGCAATAATAAACCCATTGCCATCAAGTCCATTTCAACTCATAGCGACCCTACAGGACAGAGTAGGACTGCTCCACAGGGTTTCTAAGGAGCGGCTGGTGGATTTGAACTGCTGACCTTTTGGTCAGCAGCCGTGGCACGCCATAGCTCTTAACCACTGCGCCACCAGGGCCCCAGAGCCTTAATGATGCCCCTTAATTTCACCTCCAAGAAATGTAGCTAAAAGTAAGGTAGAGATTACACAAAATCTCTATGATGAGGAAAAACATTAAAAATCTAATTCAATTACCCACTTGATTTAACCCATAAATCAAAGCTGAAGGTTACTTCTTAGAATGAGAAATGCCAAGTATCCAATTTCCAATTATTTTATCTCACTGTATGGTGAATTTTTACAACAGGTATAGTAGACAAGACACCAAATGATTCATGAGTTTGACCTACTTGACAATGACTTGCAAATGACTGTGGATCTGAGGTTGCAACACTACAAATCTCTTTAGTTCCTGCACTGAAATTGCCAGATGTCGACTATGAAATTCCTGGATGGTGACATAATGGGGTAGAGGGCATTTTTGGCCCGCGTATCTCACATATGTATATGTGTGTGTGTGTGTGTGTGTGTGTGTGTGTGAGAATTATAT
This sequence comes from Trichechus manatus latirostris, assembly GCF_000243295.1. Classification (NCBI taxonomy): domain Eukaryota; kingdom Metazoa; phylum Chordata; class Mammalia; order Sirenia; family Trichechidae; genus Trichechus; species Trichechus manatus. Next base: position 3,181,769 of record NW_004444122.1, on the reverse strand, counting down.
ATACACACCCACACGTATATATATATAGTGAAAGCCAGAACTCGACCGGACTGTCTTGTTCTTCTGGGTCTCACAAGTTTTCTACCTCTGACAGGGTGCAGTCTTACCACTTTCCTCTAGCTCATTTTAGAGGAAAATATTTGAGTTTTCCTTCTCCAACAGGTTTCCACCTTACATAAGTTCCAGCATTCGCAGGTTTTGTTGTTGTTGTTAGGTGCCATCGAGTCAGTTCTGACTCACAGTGACCCTGTGTACAACAGAACAAAACACTTCTGGTCCTGCGCCATCCTCACAATCATTGCTCTGCTTGAGCCCATTGTTGTGGCCACTGTGTCCAACCCGTCTGCTTGAGGGTCTTCCTCTTTTTCGTTGACCCTCTACCAAGCATGATGTCCTTCTCCAGGGACTGGTCCCTCTTGATAACATGTCCAAAGTACGTTAGATGGACAATCGCCATTCTTGCTTCTAAGGAGCATCTGGCTATACTTCTTCCAAGACAGATTTGTTTGTTCTTCTGGCAGTTCATGGTATATTCAATATTCTTCACCAACACCATAATTCAAAGGTGTCAATTCTTTGGTCTTCCTTATTCGTTGTCCAGCTTTTGCATGCATATAAGGTGATTGAAAATACCATGGCCTGGGTCAGGCCCACCTTAGTCCTCAAAGTAACATCTTTGTTTCTGAACACTTTAAAGAGGTCTTTTGCAGTAGATTTGCCCAACGCAATATGTCATTTGATTTCTTGACTGCTGCTTCCATGGGTGTTGATTATAGAGCTAAGTAAAATTAAATCCTTGACAACTTCAGTATTTTCTCTGTTTACCATGATGTTGCTTATTGGTCCAGATGTGAGGATTTTTGTTTTTTTTGTGTTAAGGTGTAATCTAAACAGAACTCTATGGTCTTTGATCTTCATCAGTAGATGTTTCAAGTCCTCTTGACTTTCAGCAAGCAAGGCTGTGTCATCTGCATATCACAGGTTGTTAATAAGTCTTTCTCCAATCCAGATGCCGCATATATTATTCTTCATATAGTCCAGCTTCTTGGATTATTTGCCCAGCATACAGATTGAATAAGTATGGTGAAAGGGGTTGGTATGTAGGTGCCCTATATTGTTAGCTATTATCCCCTCAAATGTAAACGTAAAAGCACTTTGGAATTAGAATGCCTAAAGCAGCAGCCTAAGCATTCCTAATGTAAATGGTGCTTTAAAAGCGAACACTTCTCTCAAATCTGATTTACTCTAGCCATTTCCTTATCAGATGGTACAAAGGACAAGTTAAGCCCCCCTGAATTCTAAATGAGATGTTACTATGAAAGTAAAAAATAAAAAAAAAAACAGTAAATAAAACAGAAATAGTAAAATTTGTTTTTTACTTTATAGTAAAATCTCTAAAATCCAAAAGTATTAAAACTGACCAGTAACATAAAGAAAAAGGACTATCTAGATACACACGTGACTAACACTGTGTTCTTTTACAAATCTGGTAGAATAGTCTACTCAGGATAGATCTCAGAGGGGTGGCATAAACCTTCAGGGGAAGTGGGCTAGGAGCTGTGTAACAACTCTGTTTATTTAAACATGTTGACCTCCTGCCTTGAAGAACTTGTTATCCTTTCTATTACCTGTCTACCTTGCCAGGATTTAAAAAAAAAAAGAAAGCAAAACACAGGAAAGCCACCTCTGGGTACAGCACAAATATTCTGCTCCCCTTTTTCTCTTCTGAAGATGAAAGGATTCCCTAAGGAACATCACAAAAGGAAGCCAGGGCAGTAAGTGGAAAATACAGACAGATTTCTTCTAGCAGCATCTTTCATTTCCCCTGAATTTGAATAAAACTGTAACAGAATTCCAATTTCCATATTTGAACGCTCAAGGGCAGTTGTTAAGGAGGTCAGTTGTGTTCTAAAATATCACCTCTGCCAGACTGTCAAGGACATGTGATTTGGGATTCTATGCAACAGACCCATCCTCCGTGGCCTCCAAATAGCAGACCAGGACTGGGTGACTCAGCCTTGGATGTGCATATACTCCATTTCCTCTGTCAAGTCAATCTAAAATAAGACCCTGAGGCAAGTTCAACATCATTTTTGAATCAAATACTATGTAGTGGACAAACATAATGTAGCAAACCCTACATCCTTATTTATCAAACACAGGAACATTTTCTGGTCACTAAGAACATCATGTATATGACATTAATCTATCACCAATACCTGGCTAAGACAAATGGGAACAGCAGAGAACTGAGCACGCCCTGAGGCTATCGCCCTGAGACACTCTTTAAACCTAGAACCGAGCATGTCCCCCAGGATCATCTTTGAGCAAAATAGTGCAATGGCATACAAAATAAAGGATATTACCCATAAGATCGGTGCCCTACTTAAAAACCATCAGTTGAGACCAGAAGGTCAACGCTTACTCAAAAGCAAGGATGAGAGGATAAGGGGGCAGGGAAACTAGAGCACTGGAAAGGGAACAAAAAACACAAAGAGAAGAGAACGTTGACACATTGTGATAAATGTAACTAATGTCACTGAACAATCTGTGTTGCAATTATCAAATGGGAACCTTACCTGCTGTGTAAACGTTCAACAAAAACTCAATAAAATATTATTTTTAAACAAAACAAAACAAAACACCATCTAGCCACATTCCAAGCCATACACTTCACTGTAACCAGTTGGGATGTCCTTATCCCCAGTCTTCGGAGCGCACTGCAATAACCAGAGGTGTAGCAGCAGAAATAGCAGAGTCAGGCGTCCTCTGCAGGCAGCCCAAGCCCACAATAACGTATATGCTCTGAAGTAAGGGATTCGCGAGCGTTTTATCATCCAAGTCCATATTTCAAACCACGCTCTCGACTTCTATCTTACATTGATCTTGTTGGGGTAATGGCAGGGCATAAAATACCACAGGTCTCCTATTTTGAATCATTTCAGAAACAGAGACTTCATGTAAGTTGCATGTCAACAATGCTTCAAACAGCTACAGATTGAGACCCAGGTTTCCCTTCTGAAATGAAACTTTTGTTGCTGCAAACACTTCCAACTAGACCAACATTTACATGTATGTGTTAGATACACTGATTAGATACCATGTATTCATTAGATATATACACTGAGGTGGCTGGCGCACAGGCGGTTCCCATCTCAGGAACCCAGGGAGGGCAGAGCACACCAGCTCACCACAAGAACTGGATTCCATGGGCAATGGGAGGCGGGGACTTCGGGACCTACTGCAGGTACCCAGATGCTGGGCACACGATGCCTAACGAGAAAAAGGGGGATGAGAGAAGAGTGGTGGGGTAAGACATGGTCAGGGTAATCTGCTGCTGACATGTACCTTCCTTTGTTCTGAGCATATGAAATTTATTCACTTCCTCTGAGCGAGGCTTATCTATAGCCTCCAGATGTGCGCTCCTGGATGCTCACCTCCATTCTCTGTTGACCCAGCTTTTATCGCTTTTCCAGCAGCCACTCCATTCCAAATCAGCTTCCCCTGGGTTCTTTCCTTTTTCTGAACCAACTGGATCTCAATCAATCCCACTCTCTCTAAAATTCCACCCAAGGTACCAATGCGTACTTTAACATATTAAACTTTCAAATTTTTTTTCTCAGCCCTGGAATGTTTCTACTTTACTATTTCTACTCATCTGACTCCCTGTTGACAACGTACTATGGTTTGATTTCCATTGTAATTTGGAAAATGAGTTTTCACTACAGAATTTTAAAGTCAGCCAAGAACTGTTTTTTCCCCAATTTGAAAAAAAAATAAAAATGATATAAAAGCATTAACAAATGGTTTCAATACAATAGCTCTATTTAGACGCATTTTTATCTTGAAGAGCCAGCATATTACTGTCTTCTTCAACATACTAGAATTCCTCAGATTAGAAGGGGGAAAAAAAAAAAACAACTTGAACTAGAATATGGCCAAAATGTTTACAAAAATATATAATAATTAAGATTTTGTCAAGAATCAATACTCGATACTTCTTTGGCACAAAGCAAACTTTATGAGCAAGTTATAATTATTTTCATGAAGTGAATATTTTAATGGAGTATGATATAAAAAATGCCACAATTTCAAGGCAAGCTTTTTTGCCCCACTGGTGATAGCTCTAGGAGTCCCTGGGTGGTGCAAAAACAGATACTGCGCTTAGCAGTTAACTGAAAGGCTGAAGTTTGAGTTCACCCAGAGGTGCCTTGGAAGAAAGGCCTGGCGATCTTCTGGAAAAAAAAATCAATGTCGAAAATGGTATGGAACACAGTTCTACTCCGACACACATGGGGTCGCAATGAGTCAGAGTCAACGTGACGGCAAGTATTTTTTGCGGGGAGAAGGGGTGATAGCTCTGCATACATGCTGACTGGTAGGTTCTCTCTGTGAGCCTCCCAGGAACTGAGATAGAGACAGGAATAATCTATTCCTCTAATAGTTACTGAGCACCCTCTACGTGCCTAGGGTGCCACGTGCTAAGGATATGATGAGGAACAAGGAGGATTTGGTTTTTGCCCTCATGGCGCTCACAGTGTAATGATCCGGTTATGTGTGCTGTTTTTACCCTAAAATAAGAAGGCCTAATTTTAAAGTCTTGTTATGTTGTTTCATATGGTTGATGCTCATGTGCCTCATATTAACTCTTGGGAATAATACAGACCTTAGAAAATCTGTACTTTTAGAGATTTAGTTTGATTATTTGGGAGGAGATGCCACTTTGTTTTTCAAAAATAGTCCCAATTTTATTCAGAAATTGGAAGGCCCTTCCTCATGTTGAGTCAAAAGGTCCCTGAGTGGTGCAGATGGCTGGCACTCGTCTCCTAACTGAAAGGCTGGAAGTTCGAACTTGCCCAGCGGCACCATGCAGGAAAGGCCTGGAGATCTGCTTCCGTAAAGATTACAGCCAAGAAAACCCTATGGAGCAGTTCATCTCTGTAACACATGGGGTCGTCATGAGTCAGAATCAATTCTATGGCACCTAGTTTCATTGACTTAAAACATGGATGTACCAAAGAAAGTGAGGTCAAGGACCTTGCAATTACAAATCACTAACCCTGACTCTAACACAGAGTCCCTGAAATTAGCCCTGAGGGATTTACCTGTCAAGTAAGAGAAATGGATTGGGGTGGAATCTGCCCTCTCAGCTAGAGTCACTGTCACTTTTCCATACGGGCTCAGCCTTACAAGGGATCATGCAGATATGAAGGCTATTTTCCAGGGAAGGATGAGATCTCATCTGCTCATGAACAACAGTTCCCCTACTCTTAGAGGGCTCCCTGTCAGCCAGGAACCATGCGGGGGGAGGTGGTTCACAATGGCAAAGCTCCTTACCCTATAGGACAAGGGAAGGACAAGGTAAAACTGCTGCCATAGGGAAATTCGGATGGGAGCTGATCGCCAGTTCTTTTCTCCCGTAGAGAAGGGCTGGTGGGTTTGAACCGCTGACCTTTTCGTTAGCAGACCAGAGCTTAACTACTGTGCCACCAGGGCTCCTTGGGCTTTACATACCTTATCTTAAATCCTAACAACAACCTGCAAGGTGGTATTATCAGCTCCATTGTGAAGACCAGAAGACTAAGGTTTCAAGCACTTAGGTGATTTGCCCAAGGCCGTGAAGCTAGTAGGTGGCACAGCCTGGGTCTGAATCCAGGTCAGATGGCTGCCTCCAAACAAAGCTCAGCCCTCTGCCCTGGGCCACGTTTCCACAGAGTCACCAAAAATGGCTGCACACAGGGAGTGAGTAGAAGTCAGGAAGGCAAGAGGTCTGAGGACCCCCTCAGTCATTGTATGTAGAATGTCACCCAGACCCTTCTTCCAGCTACACACACACACTTTAAACTGAAGCAGAACCAGAACCTTACTGGGAAACCACAGAAGTCACAGTGCAGCAGCAATCAGACCAATGAGCAGCATGCACATTTCTAGACCAGTCATTGGTTCAGCCCCACAAGGACCTCTCCCAGACCCCTCTGAGTGCAGATCTGTGAAAAACACACATGGGCATCTTTCTTACAGGTACTTTTTCATTTCTTCTTCCCTTTCACTCACCTAATGCTTTCCCAGTTCTCTCAGGAAAACTGTCCAATTATATTCTTTTAAAATTGGATACCGACGATATGGCATTGATTGTTCATCAAAGGACTCAGTGAGAGTAGCTCAAAAGAATTTGGATTATTCAAACCTTTTATGATAGAAATGCTAGCTAAGGCACAGAGAACATTCCTTATCAAAGGTGCAATGAAGATATGAGATGTTACCAACCAGTTTGAATTTCTCAGCTCAAATTTCTCAGGTAACCAGGTACTACAACGTGCCCTCCGCTGGCTACCTGTCCTAAATCTCTCCTCAGATGCACTGAACTACTGAGCTACAGTAAGGGATTTCGATCCCTCACCACACGAGAAAAGAAAAAGGATTGAAAATTTAGCTATTCAAGAACCTGGAAAACAAATGAAGGCCAAGTCTACTCAAGAACTCATCATACCTACTACAACATTTTCAAGCAAGCTAATATTGTCTTGATTCTGCACTTTGAATTAAATGTTTCTTTCTCCCTTTGTCTTGGACTATAAGATTTGAGCGGGGACACACATAACCTCTGCCCGGACAGGATTTATGTCAACGCCCAATACCAGGCAATTAAAGACACACTGAAAGACTGGGCAATCAGAGGAAAACCACGAGACATATGCAAAGATTCTATAAATTTTTAAAAAGGGACCAATCTTACGAATCGGAGTAAATGAGAACTATGAAGTAGAAGCAATGCATAACACATTGAGCACAATGCAAATAATAATAATAGCAACAACAGAACGTGACACAGTTAACCAAGAGAGGGGGGGAGAATCCTTGAAATTAAGAAAAAAAAGCCCAGAAAAACTTTTCTAAACCACCCCCGAATCAAGCAGAAATCAAAATCACAATGACAGACCATTTAAATAATGAGAGCAGCAGCTATGGAGAGGCAATATGATAACTAAAGCTGTAATAATATTAAACTGGAATGTGAAATTCAGAGCTTAAAGAATATACAGCTATCCATACTGGAGGAATTCTCAGCTTTCCATGTCTGCAACAATCCATCACTCTTGGACTCAGAGAACGTCTGAGAAGGAAAAGACTTTCGATAACCTCTGTTCCAAGGGTTCTTGACATGGGCCTGTGGACTCTAAGAAATTGTAGAGAAAATTTTCTGTGTCTATGGGTTATGTGGAGTCCTGGTGGCACAGTGGCTAAGAGCTCAGGCTGCAAACCAAAAGGTCCACCAG
>NW_004444122.1:3172251-3173839 GCF_000243295.1 Trichechus manatus latirostris | reverse complement strand
AGCAAGCGGCAGGTCATTTCTGGCTCCATTTTATGCCTCCAGCCTTATTTTTCTCTTATTGTAATTTATCCTCTCTTATATTTTATCCACCACCCATCTGTCAGTTTGTCATACGTGGTGGCCTGCATGTTGCTGTGATACTGGAAGCTAGCCACCAGTATTTCAAATAGTAGCAGGGTCACCCATGGTGGACAGGTTTCAGCAGAGCTTCCAGACTCAGACAGACTAGGAAGAAAGGCCTGGCAATCAACTTCCAAAAATCAACCACAACAGAATACTGTCTGACTCCTTGCTTTGGACGCATCATCAGCAGGGATCAATCCCTGGAGGGCAACATGCTTGATGAAGTAGAGGGCCGGCAAGAGTCAAGAGGACCCTTGGTGAGGTGGACTGGCAAATAGCTTCAATGATGGACTCAAACATGCCTGTGACAGTGAGGATGACGCAGAACCAGGCAACCTTTAGTTCTGATGTACATAAGGTCACCATGTGTTGGAGTACGCTTGACAGCAGCTGTCTGTCTATTCTATACATCATTCTAGGCAGGATATCAATCAATCATCAAAAATCACTGCATAGTACAATAACCAATTTCCATAATGATGACTCTGGGTTATCAATAAATGGTTATAGCATATACTTTCTGCTTAGGATGGAAAAGAAGTTCTTAAGATATTCTGAGACATTTTCATCACAAATTGTTTTAAGTTTTGATGTTTAAAAGGATATACACTAGACTAATCTGAAATGCTGCTATCTAGAAGCAGACTGGACTCCCTGCCTCTCTCATCTCTGAATGTCTGGCCCTCAGCACTGTGCCCCCCCCCACACAGACCGCACAAATGCCTGATAAGTGAATGGAACCTTGAGAGTCGAGGAGAGTCAAAATTTTAACTCCACTGAAATATTATCGCTTGGCTCAGTAAAAAGATAAACTTACTCCAAAATTTCTATCTGGCTTGGAAAACTCTGTGATATAACCCTGTCGGGCAATAATGACTGGCCAGAGGTGAGTGCTTACCACCTTCCCCTGCTTTTAAACCTTCATCTGAAGCAGAGTCATCTTGGCAGCCTTTCCTGTTAGCTGCTGGCTTCCCTTCCTGGTCAGGTGATGACAAGCCTCCCTCGCTTCCGGGACTCCATGGTGGGGACCAACAACCCATACTCGGTTTTGTTCTGTCAGAAGGGGCAATTCTCACAGATGTGCTGACCCTCTTTCTTTCATATATTCTTCCCTAGATTCAAAGTAGAAGCCCTGGTGGTGCAATGGTTAAGCCCTCAGCTGCTAACCAAAATGTCTGTGGTTCGAACCCACCTAGTGGCTCCATGGGAGAAAAGATCTGGCCATCTGCTCCTGTAAAGATTAAACCCCTTGCCATCAAGTCAATTTTGACTCATGGTGACGCTATAGAGCATGGTGACCCTACAGGACAGAGTAGAACTGGCCCATAGGGTTTCCAAGGAACAGCTGGTGGATTCGAACTGCTGACCTTCTGATTAGCAGCCAATCTCTTAACCACTGTGCCACCAGATTATAATCTCATATAGATTATAGCCTAGGAAACCCTATGGAGCAGTTCTACTCTGT
>NW_004444122.1:3165852-3171606 GCF_000243295.1 Trichechus manatus latirostris | reverse complement strand
GCGGCTGGTAGATTCGAACTGAAGAGTTTTTGTTAGTGGCCAAGCTCTTAAACACTGAGCTACCAGGGCTCAGTTGTGGGGGAGATTTGGGGGGTGCTAAAAGTTGCCAGAATTACACTATTTCAAACCATTGTCTTTTGTTTTATTATTTAAACACATTTCAAATACAATATATAGAATACTTTCTAAATATTTATTAAAAATCACCTTAAAGCAATTCTATTCCACGGCGTGAACACCGTCCAGGAGACAGGCTACTCTGACAGCAAATGAGCGCATCAAGTTCACCTCACATGTGTGGGGAATCCCTGCTCCTGGTTTGGACCAGGAGTTAGGAGGGACTGATACCACTAATGGAAACCCTGGTGGCGTAGTGGTTAAGAGCTACGGCTGCTAACCAAAAGACTGGCAGTTCGAATCCACCAGGTGCTCCTTGGAAACCCTATGGGGCAGTTCTACTTTGCCCTACAGGGTTGCTATGGGTCGGAATTGACTTGATGGCAATGGGTTTGGTTTGGGTTTTTTTGGATACCATTAACTACGCAAAGTATAAGCAACTCCTCTTGTTCCCATTCCATATGTCCCAAAAAACCTTTGGCAATTTGTCTTTCTTTGCATTTGCCTACAGAGAGACAGTGTGTTTATAACAATGCAGGGTATTTGTTCTACTTCATTTTATCACTGTAAATTAATAAAGTGTCCCTTCAGAGTCACTTAGTGTGCACTGGCTGAGTCAGATCAACTCCAGAACACTGAGAAGATGGAATTTTGGAATTCCCAATGCCACCCATGATGAATTCCCCTTGGACCGTGTAAGTCAATAAGATATATAATGAACACAGACGCTAACAACACAGTCTAGTCAGTTGCTTCACTGTTAGATACAAAGGAAACTGAAAGAGCTGTCAGCTTTAACAAAATTACAGGAGACTCTCACCGATGGAAACGTGTGCTGGTAGCTGCACAGGGTGTGTCCTAGGCAACTGGGGGGGGAGGCATTCATACAAGTTGCAAAGTGGACAGTGACCCCTGGAGTTGTGTCATGGGTGGCCCTGATCACCAACACACATCACAACCTTGGCAGCTCACAGTGAAAATCACTGGTTAATGAAAATGTAATTTAAAATTTTCCTTTGGCTTCTCGTTCAAGATGATGAGCCAAGCCCATACATTCACTTCCCAACCATCCCAAACCCCGCTGAAAAAGAAGTACAAACATCTAGAAAGGAATGAATCCACAGTAGCAGAGAGAATAGGAAGACAGGGCAAACATCAGGAGGCAAAAGACTGCAATACATTTCTGGTGGACAGAAAGTGACAATGGATGAAACAGAGTGCAGAAAGTTGTATACTGGAATACACTATGAGAGGGCTGCAGGGAAGGTGGGAGCCACCTGAATCCCAGACAGGCTTTCGGCTCAAAATGAGCACAGGAGTAAAACTAGGGGAGTTCTAGAAAGTATGAATAGGGAATTATGCAAATTCCCTCCAATCCCCAACACAGGACAGTGCTGTCTAAGTTCTCACGGGCAACGATCTTAGTACCCGTGCACCATAAATGTACCTATTAAGTGTGAGGGCATAAAAAAGTGGTCTTTGGAAAGCTTCCCTCCTACTCTCCCAGTCCTTTGAAGATATTAAGAACGTGCTTTAGCAAAACTAGAAAGAAAACAAAGAAAAGAACATATAGAACCTAGAAAACAGTGGGTCTAACCAAGGAGGGCAGTGGAGGGCAGACTCCAGATGAGCACTAAGTCACAGGCAAGGAAGTAACAATCTAAAATGAGAGAGAAGACTCCAGGAGGCAAGGCAGGGGAGGGGGCGCAAAAGATGGTATAACAAGGAAGATGGACGCAAGAAAAAGAAAAGGTAATAAAAAAAAAAATCCAGGAAAAGCAAAACACGGTACAAAGAAGTCATGATTAAAATAGGAAACAAACTATACAGCAGGTTTTTAAGCCTTTGTTAGAGTATAACTTTGCACTGATCTAGAATGATCTAGAAGCATTGTTCTTCAAGTGGTCCTGGTGGTCTGGAAGCCCTGAAATTGTATCTGCAGAGATGAAAACATTATTCTAGTGTATCACGTGGCCCAACAATAACAGTATTCATTAATTTTTAACTTATAAGTTCAAATGATAGAAACCGAGTGGAAAACTCAGTTGTGGTTACCAGAAAGAATGTAAATGTTTACAACCTTGATATTGTAGTAGTAAAAGCTAAGCTGATATAAAGTCTCAGCTCCCCTAGCAGAGGAAGGTAAATAGAGTTGAGATACTGACTAAAATGGACTGGAACAAGAAAGAAAGTTTAAATATATTGCTTAAAAATCATAAACACTGCCAACAGAAGAATCAAAAATAACTATCAAACACTGAAAATAGGAAGAGGCAGTAAGCAAGATTGAATAATTAAGTTATTGAATCGACTGACAGGCAATGGCCTGACTAGAGGGCCCTGGGGGTCTGGGAAGGAGATGGGGGTAAGATACAGGGTGAAGGGGCTCCCGTTGTTAGAGCCCTAGAACCCCTCTGGTACCCATCTCCACACTGTGAAAGGAGAAGGGAAGTTCAGTTTCTGGAGAAATTGAATACAGAGGCCCCCAAAATCCTCATGTTTCTTAGCAGAAGTCAATAAATACTGTTTAAAGTTGCACTGGAGTCCTGGTGGTGCAGTGGTTAAGAGCTTGGCTGCTAACCAAAAGGTCAGCAGTTCCTATCCACCAGCCACTCCTTGGAAACCCTATGGGGGCAGTTCTATTCTGTCCTATAGGGTCACTATGTGTCGGAATCGACTCGACGGCAACAGGATTGGTTTGGTTTGAAAGTTGCATTGGTGGTTCAGTGGTAGACTTCTTACCTTCATGTGAGACACCAGAGTTCAACTCCCGGCCAATGTACCTCATACACAGTCACCACCTGTCTATCAGTGGAGGCTGGTGTGTTGCTATGATGCTGAGCAGGTTTCAGCGGAGCTTCCAGACTAAGACTAGGAAGAAAAGCCTGGCAATCCACTTCAGAAAATCAGCCAATGAAAACCTTATGGATCACAAATGGTCCAATCTGCAACCGATCATGCGGATGACACGGGCCTAGCAAGTTCGTTCAGTTGCGCTTGGGGTCGTCATGAGTCAGGGTCGACTCGATGGCAGCTAGCAACATCAAAGTTACTCCTGAGTACTGGGAGTAAAGAGGAAGCGGAGGGACTTGTTCTTCATCATAATCTCTTGTTTGATTTGTTAACATACGCATATGTTATTTAAGTAAAAATGCTATCCTAACTTCCTTCATGAAAAGGTTATTCTCCCCTCATGTGGTTTATTACTATTTTTTCCTTGATACATTGGTGTATCTTGGTACCGAACAATATATATTACTGTATTTACTGGGGCACATTCTCCATGAATATCCAAATGGCACTCTTTCTGTAATAAAAATGAGGGGGTGGTGGTTACCACCCGCTATTTCCCCAGTCACAGCTGTATGAAAAAATGAAACATAGGCATTATTCAGATGCATTCACAAAGTTATTACATTCCTCCTCTACCTTACTCTGCCCTTCACAAATCAACTACATCTCTCCTGCTGCAGCAAAATGACGCCACTGGATTAGAGTGATGCCGCAGCCCTCCAAGTCAGCAGATGCTAATGTGCAGTAATTACATTTAAATATCTGATTTGAAAAGCAAGACTATATATTAATAAGGTCAATGGCAAGGAGATATTAATGGGCAAAACATGGAGCTTCAAAGTGGAAGAAGAAATTTAATACAGATGAATGTGAAAGTTAGAAACAAAGAGGAAGGATTGGTAGTTGGAAAATATAGCCTTGGTGATAGAAACGACCCTGGAGATCACATGACAGAATTTTGTAAGATCAATGACTTCTTCACTGGAAATACCCTTTTTCAACAACATAAATGGTGACTATTCACGTGGACCTCACTGGATGGAATGCACAGGAATCAAATAGACTACATCTGTGGAAAGAGATGATGGAGAAGCTCAACATCATCAGTCAGAACAAGGCCAGGGGCCGACTGTGGAACAGACCATCAATTGTGTGTATGCAAGTTCAAGTTAAAGCTGAAGAAAATTAAAACAAGTCCATGCAAGCCAAAGTATGGCACTGAGTACACCCCACCTGAATTTAGAGGCCATTTCAAGAATAGATTTGATGCTTTGAACACTAATGAGTGAAGACCAGACAAGTTGTGGGATAACATCAAGGACATCATACATGAAGAAAGAAAAGGGTTATTAAAAAGACAGAAAAGGAAAAAAAAAAAAAGATCAAAATGGTGTCAGAAGAGACTGTGAAATTTGCTCTTGAACACAGTAGCTAAAGCGAAAGGAAGACGTGATGAAGTAAAAGAGACGAATAGAAGATTTCAAGGGCAGCTTGAGAAGACAAAGTAAAGTATTATAATGATATGTGCAAAGATCTGGAGTTAGAAAATCAAGAAGGAAGAACACACTTGGCATTTCTCAAGCTGAAAGAACTGAAGAAAAAATTCAAGCCTTGAGATGCAGTATTGAAGAATTCTATGGGCAAAAAACTGAACAACACAGGAAGCATCAAAAGAAGATGAAAGGAATACACAGAGTCACTGTACCAAAAAGAATTGGTCGACGTTCAACCATTTCAGGAGGTAGCATATGATCAAGGACCGAAAGTACTGACGGAAGAAGTCCAAACTGCACTGAAAGCATTGGTGAAAAACAAGGCTCCAGGAATGGGCGGGATACCAACTGAGATGTTTCAACAAACAGATGCAATGCTCATCTATGCCAAGAAATTTGGAAGAGCTAGCCAACCAACTGGAAGAGATTCATATTGGTGCCCATTCCAAAGAAAGGTGATCCAACAGAACGTGGAAATTATCGAACAATATCATTACTATAACACACAAGTAAAATTATGCTGAAGATAATTCAAAAATGGTTGCAGCAGTACATTGACAGGTAACTGCCAGAAATTCAAGCTAGATTCAGAAGAGGACGTGGAACAAGGTATATCACTGCTGATGATGGATCTTGGCTGAAAGCAGAGAATACCAGAAGGATGTTTACTTGTGCTTTATTGAGTATGCAAAGGCATTCGACTGTGTGGATCATAACAAATTATGGATAACATTGTGAAGAATAGGAATTCCAGAAAACTTCATTGTGCTCATGCAGAACCTATACATAGACCAAGAGGTAGTTGTTCCAACAGAACAAGGGGACACCACATGGTTTAAAATCAGGAAAGGTGTGCGTCAGGACTGTATCCTTTCACCATACTTATTCAATCTGTATGCTGAGCAAATAATTTGAGAAGCTGGACTATATGAAGAAGAACGTAGCATCAGGATTGGAGGAAGACTGATTAATAACCTGCAATATGCAGATGACACAAACTTGCCTGACGAAAGTGAAGAGGTCTTGAAGCACTTACTGATGAAAATCAAAGACTATACTGTTCAGTATGGATTACACCTTAATGCAAAGAAAACAAAATTCCTCACGACTGGACCTATAAGCAACATCATGGTAAAGGGAGAAAATATTGGCATTGTCAAGCATTTCATTTTACTTGGATCCACAATCAACGTCATGGATACAGCAGTCAAGAAATCAAATGATGTATGGCATTGAGCAAACCTGCTGCAAAATACCTCTTTAAAGCGTTAAAAGGCAAAGATGTCACTTTGAGGACCAAGGTGCGACTGACTCATGCCATGGCATTTTCAATCACCTCATATGCATGTGA
>NW_004444122.1:3154056-3159292 GCF_000243295.1 Trichechus manatus latirostris | reverse complement strand
AGGGTGGTTAAACAGGAGAGGTAGGATTCAAACCCAGGCAGCCTGGCTCCACTGTCCCTGATCTTAGCCTTTGAGCCAGGCTGCCTACCCAAAGCTTACAAGGATTGTTTACCAATCCTTGGCCATCTTCCTATTATCAGAATCCTTAACAATACGGACGGCAAAGCAGTCAGAATCACCTCATCAAAGTGTTTAAAGGAAACCAGGTGGCCATCTCACCAGAAAAGAATCATTTCTTTATTCCTTTCAATTGATTTCCAGAGGTTCAGGAGACATTTTACATCTTCATAATACTGTTAGACAGAAGTACAGAAATCCATGGAGAACAGTCTTTCCAAGGGTGTTCGAAGTCAGCTTTTAAAACGCAAACTGAAGATTTTTTTTTTAAAGTACTGGAGATCTGGTAACAATGAAAGATACTGTATCTAGCATCTAGCCCAGCACCTGACACCCATCAGACACTGAAATATTTGTTGAAGGATTGAAATTTCTAAAAATCTTAATTTCACATCATCTTCAGATGCTGCAATTCTCAGAAAAGAAATCCAAAAATGTATTAAGTAACACTATAAACTTACAGCACTGGTGTCTAAACTTTTAATCATGCATCCTTTTTCATAAAAATGAAAGCGTGCACTCCGTGTGTGTGTGCGCGCGCGCGCGCATGCACATGACTGTGTATGCGCATACACACCAACAGTAGTCCCTCCTTATCCGAGGTTTCGCTTTCCGCAGTTTCAGTTACCCACAGTTAACAGCGATTCAAAAATGTTAAATGAGTACATAGCATGATGAAATCTCACACCGTCCCACTGTCATTCACATAACTTTTATTACAGTACACTGCTATAACTGTTCTATTTTATTATTACTTTGGTTAATGTTTTACTGTGCCTAATTTATAAATTAAACTATCATAGGTATGTATGTACAGAACGAATCATAGTATATGTAGAGTTCGGTACTATCCTTGGTTTCAGGCATCCATGGAAGGCCTTGGAACGTATCCTTCATGGATAAATGGGGACTACTGGTGTATATATATGGTGTGTATATATATATATATATATATATATATATATATACACACATATTTGTGTTTTTAAATAATACATATATGCCTCTACATAAAATTTAAAATAAAAATATACATTGAAAATGATAAATAATAAGCAGAAATGTAAGTTCTGATATTTTCTTTCTGCACCTCAGTGTATATATAGACCTGAGCATCTTCCAGAATGCTCACCGCCACCACCTTAGAAAATGACTTATGTAGAGAGTACTGTCTGATTTTTGTCAAGTTGCCTGGGTTCCATTCCTGGCTTTCCGTTTACTCTGTGTGACCCTGGGCAAGTCATTCACTTTTCCTGATCCTTAGTTTCCACATCTGTAAAATAGAGATAACAGCAGTCCCTGCCTCACAACATTATTGTAATGATTAAAATTATGTAACGTGTGAGTATGCTTGGGACAAAGCACACTGTCAATGAACAATGGCTAAACCAGAACTAGCATCTAATGCAAACCTTCTAACTTAATGGAGGAAATGAGGTCCAAAGCCATTACGTGACTATCCAGGCCACACAGCTGTATCACACTGTGTCACACTGTAATCACAACGGTGGTCTAGAAGCTACGTGTCCTAGATCTTTTAACTGCACCCCACTAAATCTAGATGCATGGGACAGACCCCTGGAGTTCCCACCCTATTTACTTATCTTTACAACTGTGATGCTGACTTGGCTCTGCAGCCTGCTTATCGTCATGCCAGAGTGCTGAAGGGCTGAGACTTACAGCAAGAAGATATTGCTGGGAAAATGGACAGCTAAGATGTGTACATTACAATGCATGCAAATTTTTTCTTAAAAAAAAAAAAGACCTGCAGGAAAGTAATAATAACAGAGATGTAGGGGAGGGGTGTAGGTACAGATGCTACAAGAATGGCAGAATGCTGACAACTGTTAAAAGATGGGTGATGAGGTTATGGGGTCCATTTTAATATTTTATTTACTTTGTATATAATTTGAAATTTTTCATAATAAAAGTTTCTGGATTTTTTTTTTTTTAAATAAACAATACGACAAGGGGAAAAAAGATACAGTTGGCCACAGGTTTCATGGACCAGAAGAGATGAAGCTAATAAATAGGCAGTCAGTGAAACCACACAGATAGAATGTCTCCTTCAAATCCTGCTTCTTTTAATCGTCAATATATGCATTTCTCAATAATAACAACACAACCACCTTTTGTTAACTATAAGAATATATCAGAAAGAGATGGCTGTCAGTGTACATATTGAGAACTGTGTGTATGATAACACCGCCGCCAAGAGGCTACAGGTTAACTTGTACACACTCCTCTTTCCCCCATGGACAAGCAAAGAAAGACAAGCATCCCCCTTCTCTGCGTACTCCTGATACCCTTCGTGGAGTGATCCCACAGTCAGCTGAGGTTTCTCTTAAGAAAACAGGCTTTGTCTTCCCTAAGGAAGGCGAGGCATTTGAGGGATCCTCTGGCGGGCTGTGGGTCCCTGGGTCCTTATCACCCCTTCTATCTCTCCTGGGCTGAGTTACACATTGACACCCAGTCCTGGAAAGAGATCTCAGCAGGAAGCTGGGGCTGTAACATTCTCAAAACTAAAGGAGATTAGGACCCCAAATCTTGAACCTGAAAAGAAAGAAAGAGCCATCAATACAAACACCACCTTTCAGCAATTCTGCCCATTTCTCCAGCCAGCACTTGAGGATCTTCCATGTAAGGGGTACAGTCCCAGGCAGTGGGTGAGTCTAGGAGGAATCAGATACTGTTCCTGTCCTGGAGGAGACTATACTCCTGGGGAAGAGTCAGTGACAGCGACAACTAACCAAAAGCAAAATGAAAAACTAACCAAACAAAAAAACAACCAGTTGCAGTCGAATTGATTCGGATGTGTGATGACCCCATGTGTTGCACAGTAGAACTGTGCTCCACAGGGTTTTCATGACTACGGCCTTTTGGGAGCAGATCTTCTGATGTATGTATCTGTTTTACTTAGTTTTTCTGGTCTTTGCTGCAGAGCGACAGCATGGTGTATCTGTCTGTGGCGCCATGTTGGCTCCACGCCCCTCTGAAGCAGATCTTCTGAGGCGCCTCTGGATGGTTTCAAACTGCCAATCTTTTGGATAATAGCCAAGCACTTAACCACTTGGGTGCCCTGGTGGCTCAGAAGTTAAGAGTTCGGCTGCTAACCAAAAGGTCGGCAGTTCGAACTATCAGCCACTCCTTGGAAACCCTACGACGCAGTTGTATCCTGTCCCATAGGGTCCCTATGAGTCAGAATAAACTCGAAAGCAATGGGTTTTAACCATTTGAGCCACCCAACCCATTGCTATCCAGTCAATTCCAACTCATAGTGACCCAGGGACTCCTAAAAGACACGGTGGTAAGAGCTATAATAGAATAGGAGTTATGGGTGCAGGGAAAGGAAAATCCGTGTCTTCCTGGCAAAGGCTTTGTAAGGGAGCTGTCTGAATGGGTGCTGGAGGGATTTTGTACAGCAATCTGACAGCTGGAGAAGGGCATTCCAGGTAAAGAGCACAGAAGAAGCCAACGCATTTTTTTTTCCTTTCATAAACACACACCAAGCAATCTTTCATTCTAAGCAGCACTTCTCAGAAAAGAATTGCTGACAGAAGGGACAACTCCTAAGAGATTTAGATTCCAATTGATTTGGGCGCAAATTAATTAGAGAACTTTTTAATTGAAGAACTTTGCAGTTCTTTAGTAAATGTGACGAGAGGATAACTCAAAAATAATAAAAGAATGGATTTTAGAGGAGTCAGATGTGTGCTAAAGCCTCTGTGAAATGCTTGTTCCATTTTCAGGTAAGAGAAAAAATCCAGGGAAACAGACAGGCAAGAGAAATTATACAAATTAAAACTAATCTTCATAATACTTAATCCTGCAAAAGTAATTATGGCTCTTTCACATTTTACACACCAGGAAATGCTAGTCATCACTGGGCCAGTATAGGAGATTTTAGAAAACAATCTAGTGGAAGCCAGGATGCTTGCAGTAATGGTGGGCCTCTAGCATAACTGCAGTACACGCAGGAGTGCAGAGTCCTCTGTGGGACCTCACACCTGGGCTGCTGAAATGCTCCAATCTCCCGTATCAGGAAACTTTCAGGAGCCAATAATCCAATCTCCTGCATCAGTAAACTTTCAGAAGTCTGATGTGGGAGATTGGATTATTGGCAGGACTGTAGAGAAAGACACATTCAAAGTGGCATAGTCGGCAGCCATCTTTGAGTGGGACACTGCTGCCTGTTTCCTACTTGGGTCAAAAGCTGACACACAAGAGATATGTTGCTATGCAACATGTACACTGCCTTTGTTTCAGTCAGCCATGACGGAACCACTTCGAACCAGTTCAAAGCCCTGATCCTTATGCCATGATGGTCCGTGCTAAAGAGAAAACAGTCATTCACCTGAGCCTGTAACCCTCCAACACTGGATTCTTTTGGAGGCCTTGTTGAAATGCTGACCAAAGATGCTGTGGAATCAGGTGAAGAGATTGAATAGGACTGTTACAGTGGGAGTAAAACAAAAAAGAACCAGTTTGCTATTAAGTTGATTCTGACTCATGATGACCCCATACGTGTCAGAGTGAAACTGTGCTTCATGGGGTTTTTAATGGCTGGTCTTTTCAGAAATTGATCACCAGGGCTTTCTTCCAAGGCACCTCTGGGTGGACTTGAACCTCCAACCTTTTGGTTAGCAGTCAAGGGCGTTAACTGTTTGCACCACCTGGGGACTCCAAAGGTGGGGGCAGAAGCAGGGTTATCCTAGGCATAACATTCATTTCTCCCAAGTTTGATATATGGTACATGATATGATATAATATAATACAAGATTTAAACGAACAGAAAGAAAAGTTGCACAATGAATAACACGGCTCTAGGCAAAGGGGAATCATGGCAAATTCTAAAGGGGAGGGCAATATTTTATAACTTTGTGGCACTTGGCATAACTAAAATGCCTGATACAGGTATAGATTGAACTCCATTTTGTTTTAAACCCCTGCTGCTTATAAAGTACAAGCACCACTTCCAGGTAAACAAGTCTTGTTTTACAAACAAATGTGGTTATGCTTGCTTGACTATGATTCCAGGAAGTGTGTGTAGACTGTTCCCAGAAAACACTTGCCCTCAGGAAGAATGCATATGAAAATAGATTAATTGATATGAAGAAAA
>NW_004444122.1:3150652-3152426 GCF_000243295.1 Trichechus manatus latirostris | reverse complement strand
GGGGCCCGGTTGGGATAGTGGTGCTAGGTTGCCAAGACAGCTCCCCTGCTGACCTGGCCCATGCCACAGCCTCCCTGCTGTGACCTTCTCGGGGCTGCAGGGCCACACGCCAGGTGGGACTCAGTCGAGCACTCACCTGAGCCATCCGCAGCAGAAGCTAACCGGACAGCACACCACGCAGCAGGCCCCTGGCCCATGTCCCTGGGAGCCCTGTGCCCCACAGATTCAGGTGTTTACAAAATGTCTAAATCACATAATGTCCTATTTCACAGAATGTATCATGGACATTTAGTGACACATGACTGTAAAGATGAGTGTTTATGATTACCACATCTAGTTACTCCAAAAATTTTCTGAACACTCTGGGCTTACTTTATCACCCAGGCACTACTGGAGCTTTTAATGCTGTTTTCATATCTGGCCTTAAGCCTAAAATTTCAGCCTTAGTAAAGAGACACTGACTGGAGAGTGAGACAGCTCCTATTGTACAGTTAACTAATCTGGCCTACAAGCTTTCCCAGACTTTAGATGGCTAAACGGTTTCTAAGGCTAATAAGTTGATGGCCCTCCAGCTGCAACAATTACAGTCTCCCAGTCAAAAGAAAAACACCAAACCTTCAAATGGCACTAAAGCTGGCATCTGTCATTATTGCAAAAAAACCCAGCCATTGGAAAAGTGCTACAAATTAAAAAATAAAACAAAACACTCATCAGTGCAATCCCCTTCAATCTGACCTGGAATGAAGGGGCCCCGAGGACAACACAGGGACTTTTCCCATGGTGGCACTCAGCTCACAAGGGAAAACTATCATGTACATTAATGGAGAAATGTGCCAGTTTTTAACTGATACTGGAACAACCCTGTCTGCCATTAACCCCACTTGTTTACAAAAGCCCCTGCCCCAGAGTATAAAAACCTCTAAAGTAGAGGGGGTTACTAACCAGGAACACACAATGATTCATTCCTAACCCGTTCTGATATCTCTTGATCCCACTGAAGATTTACATTCCTTTTCACTTAGCTCTGATACACCTGTTAATCTGCTAGGAAGACATCTTTATACAAATGGAACCACCATTTACAATTCAATGAAAAGGGAGAAGTATTATTAAGTTTGTCTGATATTCCTGAGTCAACAGAGAACAGCTCTGAATTAAATGACGTTCAAAAAAGAAAGCCATTTGCCATATGCAGGCACTTGTTATGCCTCCCCAAAGTTTAACACAGCCTAGTCCTCTCCCTTCTGACACTCTATTCTCAGTCCCTGGAATATTGTGGACCTCTACATCTAGAGACGTAGGCTAAGTGTTGTCAGCTGATCCATTAAAATCCAAATAGATTTATCTAAACTTCTGCCAAAAATTCCTCAGTATCCTCTCAAATGATAAGCTAAATAAGGACTTGCTCCTATCATACAAGATTTCTGTTCTAAAGGAACTAGCCCCTGTAACACTGTTATTTTTCCAGTTAAAAATCCAAAAAACAGAGGTTGGAGATTTGTTCAAGATTTTCAAACAATCAGCCGCATTGTCATTCCTAGATTCCCAGTGGTCTCTAATCCACATTTATTACTTTCCAATGTCCCCGCAGATGCAACTCACTTCATGGTTGTGAATCTTTGTAGGGCCTTTTTTCAGCATCCCCAGGCATCCTGAAAGTATTTGTTTGCTTTTACCTGGAAAAACCAGCAATTTACCTGGACTGTAATGCTCCAAGGATTTACTGAGTCTCCTACTTATTTTTATCAGATTTTGCATGTTGATTTGCAGTCTT
>NW_004444122.1:3148371-3149815 GCF_000243295.1 Trichechus manatus latirostris | reverse complement strand
CTCTGTCCTATAGGGTTGCTATGAGTTGGAATTGACTCAGCGGCAACAGGTTTAGTTTTTTGTTATGTGCCCCATCTGTGTCTGCCTTACTTAATTCTGTCTTAAAATCTTTCTACCAGCAGACTCACCTCCTATGAAGTCTTCCTCCTGGCCACATTCAACATTAGGTTGTACTCTGTGGCTTGTTTAAATCCAGCCAACCTTCTCCCTGCAGTGAATGAAGACAGCTGTCCTGCACATGACTGTTTAGACCTAAATGAACAGCTTCTAATTCCCCAGAAGTATTTGAAGGAAACTCCTTTAATTAATCCTGATATGTTTCTGTTTGTAGTTGGTTTCTATTTAAAACCTAGTCTCAGTAAATGCCATTATCATGCAGCATATGCTGTCATAACTTCTACAGAAGTATTTGAAAGCCAAGCACTTCTAAAAGTCACTTCAGCCCAACAAGCTGAATTGATTGCTCTCACCAGAGCTTGTAAAATTGCTAAAGGAAAATCTGTTAATAGTTACATGAATGGTAGATACTGTTTTGTGGTCATACATGACTTTGGTATGCTTTGGAAACAAAGAGGTTTTTTTGACCTTGTCAGGGAATACTATAAAAAATGGAGTTTTAGTAGCGGATCTTCTAGATGCTCTGTTACTCCCTTCTGAAATTGCTATGATACAAATACAGGCCCATCCACCAAAAGGAGTACCCAAACCGAAGAAATTAGAGGAAGTAATCTTGCTGATGCAGCAGCCAAACAAGCTGCTTCTCAAGTAATTCTTAAATAAAGGAGAATCTCCCAATTTGTTTATTGGTTACTCCAATCTTCATGACTTAACTTTAGAAAAACTTTTAAAACATCAACAATTAGCCCAAGTGGATGATGTACAGACATGTGGGAAAAGCAGGCTGTTACCAAGATTCTGTCACTAAACTGTGGATTGAGCCTAATAAGAAAACAGTTTTACCCAATTTTTTGCATGTTCCTATGATGCCAGCCTTACATAAAGGCTCTCACATGGGACGAGAAAAAATGATTGAGACCTTCAAAAAATAATGGTGGCAGAATTTTTTTTGAGGCTGTCAAACATATTGCTACTCATTATCTCATTTGTCTTCACTATAATCCCGGAAAACACCTTAAAGTCCTACCCGGACAATATCCCTTACCCTCTGGACCAATGCTTGAATGGCAGCTAGATTTCATTCAGCTCCTACCTTCAAATGGTTATAAATATGTATTAGTAATGGTTTGTAGATTTTCACATTGGGTAAAAGCCTTTCCTTGTCGTCATGCTACTGCAGCTTTTGTAGCAAAGAAACTTCTTGAAAACATCACACCCACCTGGGAAGCACCAGGCACTCTTTGCAGTGACCAGGGAACTCATTTCACTGGTCAAGTTATCTAAGAACTGTGCCAAGTTTTTGCCATTTATCAAAGATTACATTGCC
>NW_004444122.1:3145434-3146939 GCF_000243295.1 Trichechus manatus latirostris | reverse complement strand
GCTACAATAGAGGTGCCTACCCCACATGAAAACCCTTATGCCTGGGCATTACCTTGCTTAGATGCTTGGAACATGACAGGTCAACGCACCTTAGGGACTTTAGAAGTCCTCTTAGATACCCACACCTATAATGAAAGTAAACACTAGACTAGTGATATAAAAATCCTCACGCAGAATAAGAGAGACTCTATGTCACAAAATAATCCAACAGCTGATAAACCTGGGATGGGATGGCTATTCCTCCTAACAGTCTTACACTACTATGGTATTCCCCAGCTTGAAAGATCTATTCGCAATTTATGTGCTACAATGGCTCAAATTGCTAATAATATTGCAGATGGAATAGAAGCCCAACAGAAGTCTTTAGAATCCCTTGCTAAAGTAGTATCAGATTATAATTAGCACTCGTTTCCTCCTAGCTCAACAAGGAGGAGTCTCAGCCATTGCTAACATCTCTTGCTGTACTTGGATAAATACCACAGGAGAAGTAGAACAAGATATTAGAAAAACATGCCAGAAAACTACTTGGCTAAATTCAATACCTCCTATGCCTGGCTCTCCATTTTTAGACATTTTTAGTTGGTTACCCGATGGCATTGGTTCCTGGTTGTGCTCTATACTACATACTGAATTAATCATACTGATTGTTATAATTATTATTATAAACCCCATAAACTCATTGCCATCAAGTCGATTAGGACTCACAGCAATCCTATAGGACACAGAGTTTCCAAGGAGCATTGGTGTATTCAAACTGCCACACCTTTTGCTGAGCTGCCAACCTCTTAACTACCGCACCACCAGAGCTGCAATAATTATGGGTCTTGTTAAATATTGTATGAAATGCTTGTCTAATGCTTGTAATCAAACCGCAGTCTTTCCTGCTATGCAGAGAATTATGTATCCTGAAGAAACTAAGTCCTTAAAGGAGATCAACTTCACACCTTAAGTTAGCTTTTTAGGGTGTCAAGTTGTTCCTCCAAATAGGGCCTCGTTCCACACATACCCCAACTAGAGGATGACAAAAGCAGAGTGTCTGAGCTATGGCATGATGAAGAAGTGGATGAAGAATCCAATTTATGAAAAAGATCAATCCAATGAAAAAGCCCATGCGGAAGAAAACTTTCATAATGGTGATCGAAGAATCTTCGTGGAGATTCTTGATCAAAAGGGGGAAGTGTGAGAGAGCACTCTAACACTGAGGCACTTGGCATAACTAAAATGCCTGAGACAGGTCTGGATTAGACTCCATTTCGTTTTAAATCCCTGTTGCTGCTTGTAAAGTATGAATGGCACTTTTGGGTAAATATGTCTTGTTTTACAAACAAAAGTGGCTGTGCTTGCTTGACTGTCATTCCAAGAAGTGTGTGCAGATTGTTCTAAAAAAAAATGTTTGCCCTCAGGAAGAATGCATTTCAAAATAGATTAACTGATATGAAGAAAGGTCTGTTTGTGGTTGCAGTCACACTAGCCTTCTTGTATAAAAACCCTGCCTTCCTTTGTGA
>NW_004444122.1:3142912-3144040 GCF_000243295.1 Trichechus manatus latirostris | reverse complement strand
ACAGTTCAAACCCACCAGCCACTCCACAGTAGAAAGATGTGGCAGTCTGCTTCTGTAAAGATTTACAGCCTTGGAAAACCTATGGGACAGTTTTATTTTGTCCTACAGGGTCACTATGAGTTAGAATTGACTCGATGGCAACAGGTTTGGTGTTTTGGGGGGAGTTATATAATAGGAGTCCCTGGATGGTGCAAACAGTTAACGCACTCTGTTACTAACCGAAAGGTTGGAGGTTTCAGCCTACCCAGAGGTGCCTCAGAAGGAAGGCCTGTCGATTTACTTCCAAAAAAATCAGCCATTGAAAACCCTATGGAGCTCAGGTCTACTCTGACACACATGGGGTCACCATGAGTTGGAACTGACTCGATGGTAACTGGTGTTGGTGCTAGTTATATAATATAGGATTAGAAGTGATTAGTATGTAAACTTTGCTTTCCTAATACATACACTAAAATCAACCTGGTACGAATTTTACAAGTTATAAGGACAATAGTGATAGTTAAACGTCATTACAACCACATATTGCAGAATCTGAAATATCCTTGAGCTATTTGTGACAATAGGGACAAATCAAATTATTTAAGTTAAAACAGCCCACAAAAATCTTCTCCTGGCCCCAGAGATCTCTGCAGTCAATATAATTATCACTGCACACAGTGGTTATGTGTATAACCATCACTAAAAACAGTTTTGGGTAAGTTGGAATTCTCATTTGATTACCAACCATAATAAGAGAGGCTTTAGCAAGGAGATTTATAATTAACATCTGAAAACTGATTCTGTGTAGATATATTCTGAATACAGGCTTGCTTTACATTTTTTCCTCCCAAAGTAACTGCCCATTGTAACCATTTAAAAATGTAAACCGAAGGAACAAACCAATAATCAGTATTGGGGGTTCTTTGTGCTCCCTTTCATGTGAGAACTTTTCAGCAGCTCTTTGTAAGTAAGCCATCTTGAGGTGGGCTCTTCTCAGTGATTCAGCAAGTAACTGATACACCACAGTTAATTATTAGTCTGAGCGCTGAATTTGAACAACCCAGACTTCCTGGAGACCGAGGTTTCTAGTTTCATCATGGTGCCAGGGCCCTCTGACACGCGAAGGTAAATCTATAATGTGAAACTTAT
>NW_004444122.1:3139659-3142061 GCF_000243295.1 Trichechus manatus latirostris | reverse complement strand
GGTGGACAGGTTTCAGCAGAGTTTCCAGACTAAGACAGACTAGGAAAAAAAGAACCGGAAATCTACTTCTGAAAATCAGCCAATGAAAACTCTATGGATCAAAACAGAGTATTGTCCGAGATAGTGCTGGAAGATGAGTGCCCTAGGCTGGAAGGCACTCAAAATACACAGTGCCTACAGCAATGGATTCAAGCATACCAATGATTGCGAAGATGGCGCAGGACCGGACAGCGTTTCATTCTGTTACGTGTGGCGTCGCCATGAGTGGGAGCTGACTTGATGGCAACTAACAGCAATAACTGTATTAATAATCCTAAACAACAACTTTGTTAATAATAATAAAAGCAGTTCCCAATGGTTGTGCTCTTACCGTGTGCAAGGCATTCTGCTAAGAACCTGGAGGCAGTTATTATTATTATCATCATCAAACTGAGGCTCAAAGGATTAGGAAACTTCCCTGAGGTCAAGCAGCTAATAAGTGACAGGGGCAGGACCCAAACCCAGGTCTGTTTCACTCCAAAATCTGTGCCCTTAACCATAAAAAACAACACAGAAAGCTACTAAGAACGGTAGGGAACATTCCTCACCAGGTTACCTTTGAAACAGCCTTGCCCGTGCTACTCTACGTAAGAGCAGAAACCAGTTGCAGGTGCAAATCATCGAAATGAAGAACTAAATCTTTAAATCACTTGAAGCCTGGGATCTTTAGCCCCAGCGACACAGAAGTCAGCCGGTCCCATGTGAGGTCCAGCCCTCTTCCTGCTTCTACCCTGTTTTTATCTGCCTTCTTTACTCCATGCCTGCCAGTTCTCCCCTGCCACAATTATGTCCACATTACAGACCACTTCTCACAAGTGGCCCCACTTCCCCATGGTGGATAACAAATTAGCTGTAGGGCAGGAGAAAGGAGAGGCAACAAAATAGAGGAGACCTATTTTCTCCAGGCTTAAATGGGAGCCCAAATGCGTGGTCATGAAAAGGCCACGACATCACTGCTCTACTGACCTGGCTTAAGAAATTAATTATGGTCTATTCTTTAAGGCCCATGCTGTCTTGTCAAAGTAAACTGTGTCACATAAGGGGCTGAGCAGAGATGATCCTGTGGAACTCTCCACAACTGGAAGAGCAGCAAGAACACGACTCAGGAATCAATAGTAGCGCCAGTGGACAGACGTGCCTGGGCATACTCGGTCAGGCCGATCGCTTCTCTCAGGACTGCTCCCTCTCATATCCCCCAGCGAGGCAGACATGCTTATTTCTACCACATCAGACCACTCACCATGCCCCAGGAGTACAACCGAGTGAACCATGAATGAGCACTAGCTATCTATAAACACAACAGATGCCAGCTCCAAGGCAGTGAAGTAAGCAGAAGCTGGAGTGGGGGGTGAGGTGATGTGTAAAGAACATGGATAAGAAGAAGAGGCTTGTCTGCAGAAAGGGCAACGGCACATGCATGCAGAGGAGACAGGAGAAGCCAAGACAGCTCAGACACAGGAAACTCAACAGGGCTCCCAAGTTCCCAGTTTCCGGTCCCATGAGACTCAGGGGGGATTTTGTGAACATGAACTATTTCCCTTCAACAACTGCCCCTTCATTTGGCCTAAGATAGCGGGTTCCTTGCCACCAACGAGTTTTGACTAAAACCATCTATATTAATGTATTAAAAAACCTTCTCTAACATTCTCTTTTCTTAACCACACATTATTTTTAATCTACTAGGGAATTCTAAAGTGGAGCCAGGGTGGAGAGTCACTGCATCAGATGGAATCCACTGAGTTTTACAGTGTAGTCTAGAAAAGTAAATTCAAGAACGTTAGGTGCTATTCTTAAAAATCACGAAGCACAGACTTACAGAAGGTACCTCAGAAGTGAGTCATGTAGTTTGGTCTCCTCCTTTTCAAACAATGGAAAATGAAGTCAAAATTGTGACATCCCTTGCTCAAGGTGACATAGCTGGAATTAGAACTGATTTCCCTAGTAAAAAAAGTTCTGTGTTCATCAAACTTTTGTAAATCTAATTTTCTAGGCAAACTAGGGAAACTTGTTATTTAACACAATCCTGCAAAAATAAAAATAAAAAAAAAAGAACCATTCTGTCATCCAAATAATAATTTCCTAAGTATATCTATAAGGTTTCTTAAAATGGAACAGATATACAGCTTCAACACTAGCTTAAGTAAAATCCAATACAAAAGGTAAATCTGCTACTAAAAATGAACACTGCATTCCTAAAGCCAGATTTTGGAATATTATGCGGGATGCTCAATATAGAATAGTTACTCGATTTGGCAAGAGAGTGAGTAGAAACAAGGAGAAACTTAATAGGTAAGTAGGGAGTGACCTTAATGGTATGTCTTAAATAGCCTCAGGGTAGTATGACTGAAATGACTTTTGCAGGG
>NW_004444122.1:3133999-3139559 GCF_000243295.1 Trichechus manatus latirostris | reverse complement strand
GTCTTAAATAGCCTCAGGGTAGTATGACTGAAATGACTTTTGCAGGGCCAGGGGGAAGCCTCTACACCAGTATGCCGTTGCACCATTAGAGTTTTAAGGCTGAATTTTAGTTACGATTGAGGCTCCAAGAGTACCCTGAATAAGAACATTCTTGTAAGAGAAAACACATTACGGAGTTATTGTCCATTAACACAGAACTATGAAATTGTTTGTCAGAGCCCCTGTAACAGGATTATTTTAACAGGTACTTTCCCAAAACCAGTTGCTGCCAAGTCGATTCCGACACATGGTGGCCCTATGTGTATCAGTGTAGAACTGCACTCCATAGAGCTTTCAATGGCTGTGATCTTTTGGAAGTAGATCACCAGGCCTTTCTTCAGAGGTGCCACTGGATGGACTCAAACCTCCAACTTTTTGGTTAGCAGCCAAGTACAATAACCATATGCACCACCCAGGGACACCGGAAGAAAGTAAAGCCTCTGAAAACAGAACTACGGTTAAGTAAGTTTTGACGGGATGGGAGTGAGAGCTCAGAACCTGGTGCTGCTTAAGAGAGGAAACCCGCGTGCTGGCACGGTAAGGGCAGCGTGAAGAGCCAGGGATTGCAAAAAGCATTGGAGGGGAGACAGAGGACCCACCAAGAAGAAGGGCTCTGAGCAGACGCCCAAAACATACTTCATTTATTTCCGTTTCATTAGGTCTGTTCTTAAGAAGAGTTACATTCTTCTCGACAGGATATTCTCACACTGGCTGCCTTGAATTGCAGGCCAATATTCTATTTCCTTTCTCCAACATCACTGTGCTTTCACCTTATGTCACGCAGCATTCGTAACGTGTTCTGTTTTTCTTGGCCCTAATCAGACTCAGGTAGAAATCCTAGATGTTCTTCCCTTAATGGCACTGTAGCATTCCTTCTGAGAAAGCTGGGAACAAAGAAGCTAGGTCATTAACCTCAGCACACCCAGGAAACTCACTCACTACTCCCAGGAGAAACCACCCTGAGCGTGGTAACTATACACACCATTCACAACCAACAGAAGGTACTTCTCAAGGATCCCACCACCTGAGGGAATGCCACCACCACCACCTGAGGGAATGCCACCACAGCCTTGCCCAGCCTTATAGATTTTCCAATTACAGATCCTATGAAACTTGGAAGCAAAAGCTATAAAACAGCAAAACATGATTACATATCCAAAATGCCTCTAAAACCTATCCCATCCATTTACAACAAAAAGAAACAGTTTGGGATTAATGACAGATGAGGGGAACCTAGCATAGTACCTGACACAAGCACAGTATCAACAGATGTGTGTCTAATGGTTAAGGAGCCCCGCTGGCACAATGTTTAAGCGCTTGGCTACTAATCGAAAGGTTGGCGAGTTGAACCCACCCAGTGGCTCCACGGGAGAAAAATCTGGAGAGCTGCTTCCGTAAAGATTACAGCCAAGAAAACCCTATGGGGCAGCTCCACTCTGTCACACTGGGTTGCTATGACCCAACAACAACAACAATAATGGTTAATGATTTGTTGGTTGGATGAGTGTAGGAATTAGGGTTTTCACCCCAGATACGTGAATTCGAATCTACAGTTTAACAAGATCCCAGGTGATTCTTATGTATAATAAATTTTGAGAACCACTACTCTACTAGTGGTTCTCAGAATTGTTCCCTAACCAGCAGCATTAGCATCACCTGGGAACTTGTTAGAGATGTAAATTCTTAGCAGGGGTTCAAACCAGAAAGAACTGGTTCTAAGCCCTGGTAGGAATGAAGGAAATATGTCTTTTGTAATTTGCGCTTGGAGTCTAGGCACTGGATGTCTCTTGTTTATCTTCCTCTCTCTGCGTTTGCTTTCTTTGACCGTGTAAATGTTTCTCTGCCTATGTTACAAATGTCTCTCTCCTCCAAGGTCTTTGTCACCAACATCAAACAGAAGGATCAAAGACCACTTCTATATATGGCATAGGTAAACACTGATAACAAATTCCATCCCAAATCCCCCAAATGCCTCTGGACAGGAGCTGCCCATTTAATCTCATATATCTACTTGAGCTAAGAAGCACAGTCTTTAGAAGTATCACTTTATGTCTCATAGTCCAGTCTCATCTTCGAAGAGTTGGCCTCGGGAATGGTTTTAGTTCTGGGTTCACAAGAGAGTCTGGGGGCCATGCTTTCTGGGGTTCCTCCAGCCTCAGACCATTAAGTCTGGTCTTTTTACTAGAATTTGAGTCTGCACCCCACTTTTCTCCTGCTCCATCAGGGACTCTCTGTGTTCCCTGTCAGGGTGGTTATTGGTGGTAGCCCGGCACCATCTAGTTCTTCTGGTCTCAGGATGATGAAGTCTCTGGTTTATGTGGCCCTTTCTGTCTCTTGGGCTAATACTTTACTTGTGTCTTTGGTGTTCTTCATTCTCCTTTACTCCAGGTGGTTGTGACCAACTGATGCATCTTAGATGGCTGCTCACTAGCTTTTAAGACCCCAGACGCCACTCACCAAGGCTGTAAATCTTTATGGAAGCAAAATGCCACATCTTTCTCCCACGGAGCAGCTGGTGGGTTCAAACCGCCGACTTTTTGGTTAGCAGTTGAGGGCTTTAACCATTGCACCACCAGGGCTCCTCGGAAAGTGGTTAGCAACTGATTAACTTCAGAATCAGGTAACTCCTACATTATTAGAATAACCGAGGCACAAAAATGCCCCTCTTGAGAAATCTGATAAATATGACTACAGGGTGTAGTGGAAAGAATACTCCTAACTAGTAGTTAAGATATCTACTGCTGATTCACTATTCAATTATCTCCCACAGGCCTCTGTCAAATGAAGTTGCAGGACAAGAAAAGTGTCCATAAATGGGTTAGGAAATATATTTAGTGGTTCACAACCGGCATTTTTACTTCTTTTAAAAAAAAAAAAAAAAAAAAAAAACTAAAGCAGAACATATTCTGATACGCACATTGCCTATAGAAAAAATATTATTTTGTGAAACCTTTATTTCAGTTATATAGACACAGATGTGTAGGTGTGTGCTCGGTCAAGATGTAAAATGTGCTTCCTATTGTGGGTCACAGTCAAAAAAGTTTGCAAAGCACAGGGCAAAGGATTTCTAAGGTTTCTTCAAATGCTAAGATTCCCCTTTAGGCTTTAAATTTTAAACTATTTTACAGGTGGATAAATCAATTTGGATATGAGCTCTGGCATAAAATTAAATAAGTCATGGTAAGCTGTAGATAAACCATTGGACAATTCAAAATTTTACATTATCCAAAACAATGTCATATAAAATGAAGTATGT
This sequence comes from Trichechus manatus latirostris, assembly GCF_000243295.1. Lineage (NCBI taxonomy): Eukaryota > Metazoa > Chordata > Mammalia > Sirenia > Trichechidae > Trichechus > Trichechus manatus. The sequence goes on along the minus strand of NW_004444122.1, from coordinate 3,136,264 downwards.
CAAAAGTCTCCAGGAAATAACTACGCCTCAAATATGTTGTAACACAAACACACCTACATATTCAGTGCAAAGGGTAAGCCTTATATCTGAAAGGCTTTCGTTTTAATGCAGACACCTACACATAGGAACAGTGTTCTATGGACATTTTCATACTAAACCTACTCAAGGCAGGATTTTAAAATGTTGAATGCCAATCCTTATTTTTAACAGTAAATTTTAGCCACCCATTGATTGCGCATGACATATACTTTTGAAATCCTTTACCAGAGCAGGTGGCTTTTAACTACTTGTGGATTCTGACTCAATACATCTGCATATAATACATTCTCATCGGCCTAAACCATTTTCCAAACACTATACTTCAAATGAGGACATGAATAGGCAACATATGCTAAATACTAAGTGCATCCCTGTTGGACAAGCCATTTTCCCAGACATGCAAGGGGTAATTTATGAGTATATCCATGAACATGAATGGAGACAAATCATTAATGTTGGCGATCGGAATAAGCCAAGCAAATACTCATCAGATAAAAACTATATAATGTTCATAGCAGCAACGGTGCCCACTGTACTTGTTCTGGGGACCCTTTCATCTGAAGAAATCAAACCTCCTTATAGACAGGACCTCAGGTATTTTCACTATGGCTGCTATGAAGTAGGCACGAAAGGTCATAAATAGAAAAACTGGAGCACAAAAAGGTGACCTGACCTGCCTGCTTACCAAACTTCGGTCTAAGTTGAGAACAAAATCCAAGTATTTTGTGTGTTTTACCAGGTCTAACCCACTAAACCATGCCTCCAATCTGTGCCTGGCAAAAAAAGGCCCTCCATAAATATTTTCCAGTCCTTCTGTGAATTCAAGGTCATGAGATTCCTCAAATCCTGTAAGATTCAAACTCTCCCTAGTCTGTTGCCGAGGCTCTGTGGAAGGTGCCAGCGGACAGCTACCAGCGAACTTCCTGCCCACACAGAGCCAGCTACTCTGCCCCACCAGGCGGCAAACTCCTCGCGCGATGCGACCCTCCAGTTGCCTCCAAGGCTGCCCAAACACTGCCCCGCAGAGCACCTTACAACCGGAAAGCCCTTTTGGAGGTCATCCTGTCTCACCCCCTCATTTTACAGGGAAGGGAATAGAGGTCTAGAGAGAGACTCATGTGCTTTGCCCAAGGTCACTTCAGCTTCCGGCTGCCAGCTCATACAAACTCAACACAAACGAAGTTGTTTCTTTCTGCCCACTACCTAAGCACCCCCACGCTGTCACCTGCGGTGACCTGAGCCAGAAAAGACCCAGGCGGATGGAGCACCCAGGCGTGCCAAAGTGGGCAAAATCCTCCCAGTCCGAGCTCTGCCGGAACCTCAGGGCTGGCGGGGTTTGTGGAGGGATTGGGAAAAGGCCAGGGATGGAGAAGAAAAGCAAACCGACTACGGCTGGGGGCTCTCTACACGCCCACAGCCAGGAGGCGGGGCCCCTCTCACCGTAAGCCGCCCCAGAGGCCCCCAGGAGACCTGCACCCCGCCTCCCCACGGCGGCAGGCCGGGCCTGGCGACCCCACCGGGCTCACCGGGTGCGCAGCGCCTGCCACGCGGCGTCGATGTCGGCGTAGAGATTCTTCTCCGAGGGCTTGCCCGAGCTGACGCCGTAGCCCGAGTAGTCGTAGGAGAAGATGTTGCAGTTGATGCGCGAGCCGAGGCCGATGTAGAAACTGCACATCTGGCCCAGGTCCACGGCGTTGCCGTGCGAGAAGAGCAGCGTGTAGCGGCTGGAGGGCGCGCAGCGCACGAACATGCAGCCAAGCCTGTTGTCCCGGGCCGTGCGCGAGAAGAAGACCTCGACGGCGTCCAGCTCGCGCTGCGAGTACTGCCAGTCGGCGCGCTCACTGAGGTGCAGGCTGCACGCGCCGGGCCCCGCGCCCAGTCCCTCCTCGGGCTGCTGCGGCGCCGGCTGGGCCGAGGCGGCCACCGGGGCCGAGGCGGGCGCGCCGGGCGTGCGCTGCTCCGGCGCCAGTACGGTGTATGTGGGCTCGGGCGGCAGGAAGGCCAGCTTGGCGGCGATGCGGCTCGGGCAGGGCGGGCAGCAGAAGAGCCAACACAGCTCGCCCAGCGAGAAGCCGTTCATCCTGGGGCCTGGCTCGGGCATCGGGGCGGCCTCCCACCAGCCGCCACCGCCGGCCCGGCTGGCTGGCTGCCTGGCTCGGGGAGGGTGGTAGGGCGGGCGCGCAGCGAGTGAGCGGGCCAGCGAGCGTGGAGGGCGGCGACAGCCCG
>NW_004444122.1:3098066-3133684 GCF_000243295.1 Trichechus manatus latirostris | reverse complement strand
GGGCTCCCAGATCTCGCCCTTGGGCTCCCCCTTGCGAAGGCGCGGGCACCTTCGCGGGGCTGGGGAGCGCAGAAGCTGTCCTGGGTCCCGAGGCCGACAGGAGCTCTCCAGTAGCGCAGAGGCCCGGAGGAGCGGGGCGCCAGGCTAAGGAATCTGCAGACGACCGTGGAGAGGCCATGGGCACCTTAACCGGCCTGGGAAACGCGTCCCGAGGCCGACAGGAGCTCTGGAGGAGGACCAGGGCGCAGGACTCAGGGGTCTGCATACTGAATAGCTGGGCCATTCCCAGAGGGGACCGTAGAGGGGCCGCGGGCATCCTCCCGGAGCGGTCTGTTCCCCCTTGCTCCCTTCCCTCTGCCATTCCGTTCGCGAAATCTAAGTTTCTGTCAAGGACGGAGGTTCTTGAGAACTACTGAAAGGAAAATTATGGGAGATAGTTGGGATGAACCCGAAATATTTGGTCCTTGGTGTCTACGCTGCTTTCTGAACTGCCTCTTCCTAAATTTTCAGGACCATAAAGGGTACTGGTGTTGTGGGATGTGATGGTCATGGAGAATTTCCGTTTTACCGGGCTGTTTGTGCATATGTAGCAACGGCGTTAGTTTCTAGGGACATGATTCCACCTTTAGTATGTCCCCTTTTCTAGAAAAATCGGCTGTTATAAAGGAGTTGCGCTGTATTTAGCACTAGACTATGTTGAGCTTGTCATTTCTAGTCCCTGGTTGCGACAGATTTTCTGGTAGTAACTAGGTGTCCTTTGCTGTCCTAGTTTCTCTATACTTGTTGTTTTAGTTCCAGTATTTTTAGGTGGTCTTAGTCATGAAAGATTTCTTATAATTATATAAATCCTGTAATCTTGGCAGACAGCTTTAAATGACTTTTTTTCAAATATAACTTTCAGTGCCTTGAAACTGGGTGTGCTCTGCTGCCAAATACGCAGAACCTTCTATACTTCCTTTTCCCTCCGGATTTGGCAACTGAATTCTCATTGAGGAATTGACAGGAGATACCCTTCCTGGACTGCCAAGCAGGGCAGCTGGAGGCTCAGAAGTTGGCAGCATCACCACTCTGTACTTGTTTTAACTCAGAGGTGTCCAGAGAAGAATTTTAACTTTTGCTATGGCATTTACAGAGGAGAATTTGGGGGCTGCGGTATTCACAAATCAGGTGGCTTTAAACAACAGAAATTTATTGTTTCACAGTTCTGGTGGCTAGACTTCCAAATCAGGGTATCAGCCATGTTGATTTCTTTTGAGGGCTCTGAGAGAGAAACTGTTTCATGCCTGTCTCCTAGCTTTGGTTGGCTCCTGGCAATCTTTGGCATTTCTTGGCTTGTAGATGCGTCTTCACATAGCTGTCGTGTGTGTGTGTGTGTGTGTGTGTGTGTGTGTGTCTTTTCTCCTCTTTTATAAGGATAGTACTCAGATTGGATTAGGGGCCATCCTACTCCAGTATGGCTTCATGTTACTTGAACTGATGACACCTTCAAAGACACTATTTCCAAACAAGGTCACGTTCACAGGTGTTAGGGCTTAGAAATTCAGCATATCTTTTTGGGGGACACACTTCAACCCATAACAAGTACCTTCATCCAAATAAGTTTGCCCATACTGATGTCATTAACTTTCAAGACTTGGTTTTAAAAGGCCTTTTCTTCACTAAAATTTATTGAAGTTATGAACACATGGTGAAATTATTCAACTAAAGCCAAAATTTTCATAGGATTAGGTTTCTTTTTACAAAAGCTTTATAACTTGCTGCAGGTGAGTATACTTGGGGACTTCATTTCTTAAATATTCGACATATATTTAGTTTCTTACGCTCACCAAAACCAAACCAAACCCATTGCCGTCGAGTTGATTCCAACTCATAGCAGCCCTACAGGACAGAGTAGAACTGCCCCATCGGATTTCCAAGGCTGTAATCTTTGTGGAAGCCGACTGTCACATTTTTCTCCTGCAGAGCGCTGGTGGGTTCAAACCACAGACCTTTTGGTTAGTAGTCAAGCTTTTAACCACTGTGCCACCAGGGCTCCCTCATGCTTACAGCACTCACAATATTAGGTACACAAAATGGACAAGACATCCCAAATACCTTACAATCTAATTAGAAGGTTCAGAACAGTTTTTCATGTGCCTTTAAGGAAAAAAAAAAAAAAAAGGATTACCTTTTAAAAGCTGAGGACAAGGTCGGGAATGCTGGCTTAGTGGTAATATTTCTGTGGAGAGCTAAGGTGATAACCAGCTGTTACTTCCTAATGATCTCATTCCGAACAGGAATAGAACTTTCGGAACTGAGATGGAAGAATGCCTAACACACCCCTTAGTTGATCTTTCTCAAATTCCACTCCTCTCTTCTGTCTATTGACAAAGAGTTGAGTAGCTCACGGTTCGTGAAAGGGAGCCATGGTGAGGTCTCAAGGGCATGTCTTCTGTACTGTTGATGGAAAAGACAGACGTTATGTTCCAGTAGCAATGTTAATGTTGTTAGGAAAATTAAGAAGCCAGATATTTGTTTATTTATAACCTGCCTCATTCCACAAAGGATTTATGGCATGTACTTCATATACTACTACTAAATAAGTAAAAGCCTGACATTTATTTTCATCCTGTTAGAAGCTACACAGAAGTGGGCTGAAAGAGCCGTTATTCCCCCCAGGAAAGTAAGTTGGTTCAGGTTTGAGTGGATATTAAATTGAGACCCTAAAGTTATGTGCCATAGAGCAGAGCTTCCCAACTGTTGTCACCTCGTGGTGCATGTAGGCAATGGTAATGCTTGTGTGGCACAGTGAGTTGGAAAGATGGATTGTCTAGAGACTTCAGCTGCCCAGAGGGCTGAGGGGTTCAGTATCTCAGTACACCTCTAGCACATGCACAAGTGTGCCCGTGGGCCTTGGCACATTGGTGGGGAAACTTCAACATGCAGCACAGAAAGAATAAATGCAATCAAAACCACAATGAGATACCATTTCACTCCCACTAGGATGGATAAGATTACAAATTAAAAAAAAAAAAAGAAAACCCAGAAAATAACAGACGTTGATGAGAATGCAGGGAGGTTGGAACCCTTACCCAGTTTTGTGGCAGTTCCTCAAAAAAATTAAAATATAGAGCTACCATATGACCCAGCACTTCCGCTCCTAGGTACATACCCAAAAGACTTGAAAGCAGAGACTCAAACAGAGACTTGTACACCAATGTTCATTGCAATAGTCAAAAGGTGGAAACAAACTAAATGCCCATCAACAGATGAATGGATAAACAAAATGTGGTGCATACATACAGTGGAATACTACTCAGTAGGAGAAATGAACTCTTGATACATGCTACAGTATAGATGGAACGGAAAGCCATTATGCTGAGTGAAATAAGTCAAACACAAAAGGACACATACTGTATGACCTCACTTACATAAAAAGACAAGAAAAAGCAAATGTATAGAAAACAAAGTTTATTAGTGGTTACAGGAAGGGGGGTTAATGGTGATGGAAAAGTCACGTTGATTAAGGGTAGGGTTGCACAGCCAATTATTGTAATTATTGTCAATAAGTTGAACACCTGTAAAAAGTTGGATTGGCCAAAGTAGTGTGATGTATTTACAGCAACGACCAAAAAAAAAAAAAAAAAGTAGCTGCTGAGGCTGCTTATGTCCAAGCAAAAACCTCATGGGATTTGTTTCACTGGTTTGAAGGTTTAGAATCATGGTTTCATGGGATATCCCAGTAAATTGGCCTAATAACATGTTTAATGCTTCTGTTCTACTTCTTAATTCATTTTGTAGTGCCTGGGGTCTTAAAAGTTTGTAAGAGGCCATGGAAGTCACAGCAATTGGTCTCTATTCGCTGGGAACAACAGAGGAAGAAGGAGAGTCAGGAATAGGAGGAGGACATGGATGGGTGGCTAATTGCTTCCATGAATAACTGCCTCCTTTGCCAGGAGACGAGAAGAACTGAATTGTGCCTGGCTACCATTACTGAACATTTTGATCAAAGATTCTATAGAAGAATCTTTCATCAAAATGGGGAAAATGCAGAACAGAATTTCAAATTCTCATGGACTCCAGACTTCTTGGAGCCATGAAGGTTGGATGAACCCCTGAAACTATTGCCCTGAGATAATCTTGAAACCTTAAACTAAAAATATCCCCTGAAGTCTTCTTAAAACCAAACAATACTCTAGCTTAATTAGTAAAAAAAAGGTCTGCCTTGAGCATTATGCTCTTTTAAGATCTATATGGGATCAAACTGATAACAGCATCTTGAAAGATAAGCTAGGAACCTTAGGGGGCTGTGAATTTATGTTAATGGGGAGGGAACAACTCAGAAAAGGAGAGTGAGAATGATTGCACAACTCGAAGAATGTAATCAATGTCACTAAATGATACATGTAGAATTGCTGTATATTTCACTGTGTATATTCTCAACAACAACAAAATGAATTAATTAATTTTAAAAAAGGAATAAATGCAAAAGTCAGGGATTACCAGCTACCCATTTTGATTTTAAAAGAATTTCTGTGTTGTGTCTTCACATCCCAGTGGAGGAAGGTCTTGCTTTGATTTGGTGTCACTTGTATACTTACTAATACTAACCATGAGTCAGTCACTGAATTGGCCTTGGAATGCAAAGGTCGCTGTCTTAGTTATCTAGTGCTGCTGTAACAGAAATACCACAAGTGGATGGCTTCAACAAACAGAAGTTTATTCTCTCACAGTCTAGTAGGCTAGAAGTCCAAATTCAGGGTGTCAGCTCCAGGGGAAGGCTTTCTCTCTCTGTCCACTCTGGAGGAAGGTCCTCGTCATCTGTCTTCCCCTGGACTAGGAGCTTCTCCGTGCAGGAACCCCAGGTCCAAAGGACACACTGTGCTCCTGGCACTGCTTTCTTGGTGGTAAGAGGTCCCCCGTCTCCCTGCTTGCTTCTCTCTTTTATATCTCAAAGGAGATTGGCTGAAGACACAATCTAATCTTAGGGATTGAGTCCTGCCTCTTTAACATAACTATACCACCTCATTAACATCATAGAGGTAGGATTTACAACACATAGGAAAATCATGTCAGATGACAAAATGTTGGACAATTACACAGTACTGCGAATCATGGCCTAGCCAAATTGATACACATATTTTTGGGGGACACAATTCAATCCATGACACCATGTTTGATTTTTTTAAGGGGGTGGGGGTACTGGATGCTCTGTGAAGGCAGAGATCATGTCTATTTTGTCCACCACTGTATCTCCCATGCCTGGCATAGAGAAGCTTCTCAATAAATATTCAGTAGATAAACTAAAGACTGAGTGATTTAGTGAGTGCATTAATAGACCAGCCTATTCCTTTGGTTTGGGCAGTGTTATTGTAGCGTGGACTTTGAGGAAGATACAAAGCAGTCCAGAGCCAATGCCAGTATCACACTGCATGGTCTCTAATGTCCTCTGCCTAAGGAATTGTGGTATTCTCCCCTTCTTCCTTACTAACAGAACTCGAATTTTGTTCTGGGTGATGATGCACAGTCTCCCAGCCTCCCTTCTGTAAAGATGGCCACATGACATGGTTCTGGCCAATAGGCTCTTGGTGGAGAACATTGAGGAAGCTTCTGAGAAGACTGTTAACAGGACCAGACTTAGCTTGAATGTTTCCCTTTGTTTCGCTTGGGTTGCAGGCATTACTACTAGAGTTATAGCAGCTATCTTACAACCGCGAGGGTGAAACTCACAGTTGAAGATGTGAAGCAGAAACTAGCCTCTAAAGCACTTACGGCATTGCCGAAGGGCTGCCCCAGCTCTGGACTGCCTTTGTCTGAACTCGGTATTATATGAGAAAAATAAATCCTTTTCTGTCATTGTAGTTGCATCTTTTGTTACCTGTATGTAGCCTAATGCAACACTAGCTGGTTCAGGCATCAAAAGCAAACGGTCTTATGTTGTTCTTAACTGCTCTGTCAATAAGGACAAAGAACATTTTATTGATCAACAGTGGAACAGCTATGCCTAAATCCTGTTTGTTCCCCATAGAAAAATATTAAACTATGACAAAATATGGGGTAGAGTTTTGAGGAGATGTCTATCAAACTAACACATCTGAAATGAAATGTGAAGAAAATAAAAGCTTTATATTTTTGAAACAGGATAAATGGGACTTGGAGGCTATTCTTAAGTGGCACCGTAGCTAAGCACTCGCCTGCTAACCAGAAGGTCGGCAGTTCAAACCTACCAGCCACTCCACGGGAGAAAGATGTGGCAGTCTGCTTCTGTAAAGATTACAGCCTTAGAAACCCTACGGGGCGGTTCTACTCTGTTCTGTAGGGTCGCTATGTGTCAGAATAAACTCCACAGCAACCGGTTTTGGTTTTTGGTTTATGTCTGAAGTATTTAAATTAACTCCTCACCCATGCATGAGCTTTTGTCAATTTATGAGGCATTTTCACCTAAAAGATGCTGTCATGCCCTTTTATAGATGGGGAAACTGAGTGTCTTAGTCATCTAGTGCTGCTATAACAGAAATACCACAAGTGGATGGCCTTAACAAAGAGAAATTTATTCTCTCACAGTCTAGTAGGCTACAAATCCAAATTCAAGGCATCAGCTCCAGAGGAAGACTTTCTCTGTTGACCCTGGAGAAAGGTCTCTGTGATATATCAGTCTTTCCTTGATCTAGGAGCTTCTCTGCATAGGAACCTCAGGTCCAAAGGATGTGCCCTGCTCCCAGCACTGCTTTCTTGGTGGTATGAGGTTCCCATGTGTCTCTGCTTGCTTCTCTCTCCTATATCTCAAAAGAGATTGGATTGAGATACTATCTAATCTTGTAAACCTCATCAGTGTAACTGACAGTAATCCATCTCATTTGATCATAGTCGTGGAGTTTACAACGCATAAGGAAATCACATCAGATTACAAAATGCTACACAATCATACAATACTGGGAATCATGGCCCAGCCAAATTGATACACACATTTTTGGGGGGACATAATTCAATCCATGACACTGAGGTTTAATTAGGGTAAGGGACTGTCATTCATCTAAAAGTTTCTGGAGGCAAAATATCTTTTCCCAGAACCTTTTTCAGCCTCAGGGCTCTTATTCAAAGTGTTGTAAATGAGGTCACTGGAACCCAGCTGGGGAGGGCACTGAGATCTACAAAATGCTGAGAAAGCACTACAGAGATAAGGATGGAAAGAAAGAAAACAACAGCCACCCACAGAAATGTGTTATCACAGTTCCTGTGACTGAGGTCATTCCACGGATGAGTATGTCCTCAAACCTGCGTTTCTGACTAATCTCATCCTATCACCTATTCATTGGTTCTTAACAGGGGGCCCATGGAGTCCCTGAAATTGATCACGGAATTTTGCCTTGCTGAACTACTTTAGGATAGTAACTGTGCCCATCTTGTTTTTCCCTGTGTAATTAGCACCAAACATGACCTAGCACAGAATAGGGGCTCAAAACATATTTGTCAGTTGATTGGAATTAAGTTTCTAGTAATTTCTAATCAGTTTTTCTTTTTTTTAAGGTACAAAGATGTAATAGTTACACTAGGTTAAATAAGTAATTTTTTCAAATGGAAAGTGGGAAGTTACAGTCTCTTACATGCTAAACTTGCAAAGTCTTAATTTTAAAGTGATAATGATCAATATCATGGTATCAATTTAAGATTTTTCTCAGGGTTTTAGATAGTTGCACATTAAAACAGTGTACTTGAATGATTTTGAGTCCCTGGGTCTCATAGTAAACCATGTCAACAATATTCTTGCTGACACCTTAATATGCAACTCATCCCCCATACTTCTTGTCCCTCTTCTGTGCCCACTTTGCTAATCCCCTTCCCTGGTTAGATTAAATATTTAACAAAGTATGTTGAGTGTTTGCTTTGTGCCATGAGGACCAGTAAAGAGCTGAGATACCCAGATCTCATCATTTTTTTAAAACTACTTTTCTATTGTTAAGTTTAATAAGACGGGAGGTAGCTTGGTTCAGTGGAGGAGCCCAAGATTTAGAATGGGATAGATCTGGATTTGAATCCTAGTTTTGCCACTGATGAGCTATGTGACCTTGGGCAAACCACTTCTCTGAATCTAAATTTCCTCATCTATAAAAGGGTGTGGCAGCACCTTCTAGGTGAAAATGCCTTGTAAACTGACAAAAGCTCGTGCATGGGTGAGGGGTTATAAATTTAAATACTTCAGGTTTCACTAGCTCCTCTGCCAGCTGACTGTTCTTCGTATCTGCCTCTACCTTCTTACTCCCACTCTAACACCCTCTCTGAGCTTCCTTCCTATCCTAAAGAACCTGCCAAGGAACAGTTGGAGAACCCATCACTGTTGTCTTCCTGGAGATGGCTTTTAAGATAAGGTATCTGGAAGAACCAAATAAACCTCCCAATGTTACAATTACCCCTTGGTCTAAAGCGGAACTTTGAGCAATTCTATACAATTTTCCTAATCCTCACAAAGATTCCCAGAAATGTACCCAAGAATTTAGGTTTTAGTTGAAACATATGAGCCTAGACCAGCAGATTTATATAATTTAGTAGATACGCTAGTAGGACCAAACCAAACCAAAAAACCAAACTTGTTGCCATCAAGTAGATTCCGACTCATAGTGACCCTATATGACACAGTAGAAATGCCCCATAGGGTTTCCAAGGAGTGGCTGGTGGATTTGAACTGCTGACCTTTTGGTTAGCAGACAAACTCTTAAACGCTGAGCCCCAGGGCTCCCAGTAGGACCAGGGGATGCCCCAAGATGGATGGAAGAGGCCAATTGGAAAAGGCCAGAAAGATCTTTGGCATAAGAGCTAATGTCCTTGGTATGAAACTGCAACAAACTAAAGCCATTGTTAAGTTACTTACAGATACCATCCCCAAAGATTTCCCCCAGAAAATTGACTGGGCTACCATTCAAAGCTGTAAACAAGAAAAGGATGAGACTGTTTACAACTATAGAGATTGTTTAACCAAGGTTTTGGTTAAACCTTCGGGTGTAAACTTAGAGGAGCTGGAAGCTGGAATAGCTTTCAACTCCATATTCCTAAATGGAATCTACCCTGACTTAGCCGAGCTTGTCAAACACCATAGGTTAGATTGGGAAAATGTCCCTAACCCATAATTCACTACCTTAGCCTATAATAGCCTAAACATTGGAACAAAAAACTAAAGCATTAGAACAAAAGGCCAAAGCTAAACCAAAAAAAAAGAATGGTACTGCTATTGCAGCAGTTACAAACCCAGCCCAGAGGAAAATTCCAAGCCCAGAGAAAGATTCCAAGAAACAATAATGAGTCAAGGAATGCTGTTTGTTACCATTGTAAGAAAACTGGACATCTTAAAAAGGGTTGTATCAAATTAAAAATTAAATTGAATAACTTGCCATCACTTGTCTGTCAGGTTATCATACCATGGTGGCTTGCATATTGCAGTGATGCTAGAAGCCATGCCACCAGTATTTCAAATACCAGCAGGGTCACCCACGTGGGACAGGTTTCAATGGAGCTTCCACACTAAAACAGACTAAGAAGGACCTGGCAGTCTACTTCTGAAAAGAACTGACCGGTGAAAACCTTACAAATAGAAGTGGAACATTGTCTGATACAGTGCCAGAAGCTGAGCCCCTCAGGTTGAATGGCACTCAAAATACAACTGGGGAAGAGCTGCCTCCTCAAAGTAGAGTTGACCTGGATAGAGTAAACTTTTGAGACCTTCATTTGCTGATGTGACACAGCTCAAAATGAGAAGAAACAGCTGCAAACATCCAATAATAATCAGAATGTGGACTGTACAAAGTATGAATCTAGGAAAATTGGGAGTAATAAAAAATGAAATACAATGCATAAAGATCAATATCCTAGGCATTAGTGAGCTAAAATAGACTGGTATTGGCCATTTTGAATTGGACAGTCGTATGGTCTACTATGGCACGAATGACAAATTCAAGAGGAATGGTGTCACACATTCATCATCAAAAAAGAATATTTCAAGCTCTATCCTAAGTACAATGCTGCTAGTCATAGGATAATATCCACATGCTACAAGGAAGACAAGTTAATATGACTGTCTTAGTTATCTAGTGCTGCTATAACAGAAATACCACAAGTGGATGACTTTAAAAAACAGAAATATATTCTCTCACAGCCTAGGAGGCTAGAAGTCCAAATTCAGAGTGCCAGCTCCAGGAGAAGGCTTTCTCTCTCTGTCAGCTCTGGGGGAAGGTCTTTGTCATCAATCTTCCCTGGGTCTAGGAGCTTCTCAGCACAGGGACCCTGGATCCAAAGGACACGCTCGCCTTCTTCATTCTTGGTGGTAGGAGGTCCCTTTCATCTGTGCTCAATTCTGTCTTTTATATCTCAAAAGAGATTGACTCAGCATACAACCTAATCCTGTAGATTGAGTCCTGCCTGTTTAACATAACTGCCTCTAATCCTGCCTCATTAACATCACAGAGGTAGGATTTGCAACACATAGGAAAATCACATCAGATCACAGAATTGTGGACAATCACATAATACTGGGAATCATGGCCTAGCCAAGTTGACACACATTTTTCAGGAAAACAATAAATCCATAACAACAACTATTATTCAAATTTGTATACCAACCACTAAGGCTAAAGATGAAGGAATTGAAGATTTTTACCAACTTCTGCAATCTAAGCTTCATCAAACATGCAATCAAGATGCACTGATAATTATTGGTGATTGGAATGCAAAAGTTGGAAAAAAAGAAGGATCAGTAGTTGGAAAATATGGCCTTGGTGATAGAAACGATGGCAGAAATCACATGATAGAATTTTTCAACTTATTCATTGGAAATATCATTTTTCAGCAACATAAATGGTGACTATACATGTGGACATTGCCAGATGGAATACACAGGAATCAAATTGACTACATCTGTGGAAAGAGAGGATGGAGAAGCTTAATATCATCAGTCAGAACAAGGCCAGGGGCCAACTGTGAAACAGACCATCAATTGCTCATATGCAAGTTCAAGTTGAAGCTGAAGAAAATTAAAAGGAGTTCACATGAGCCAAAACAACCTTTAGCATATCCCACCTGAATTTAGAGACTATCTCAAAAACAGGTTTCATGCGTTGAACACTAATGACCAAAGACCAGACGATTTGTGGGATAACATCAAGGACATCATACATGAAGAAGGCAAAATGTCATTAAAAAGCCAGGGAAGAAAGAAAAGATCAAAATGGATGTCAGAAGAGACTCTGACACTTTCTCTTGAACGTAGAGTAGCTAAAGTGAATGGAAGAAACAATGAACTGAGAGTTGAACAGAAGATTTCAAAGGGTGGCTCCAGAAGACAAAGTAAAGTATTATAAAGAAATAAGCAAAGGCCTGAAAGTAGAACACCAAAAGGGAAGAACATACTTGGTATTTCTCAAGCTGAAAGACCTGAAGAAAAAATTCAAGCCTCAAGTTGCGATACTGAACGACTCTATGGGCAAAATATTGAACAACACAGGAAGCATCAAAAGAAGATGAAAGGAATAGACAGAATCACTGTACCAAAAAGAATTGGTTGATATCCAACCATTTCAGGAGGTTGGATATGAGCAAGAACCATTAGTATTGAAGGAAGAAGTCCAAGTTTTGCTAAAAGCATTGGTGAAAATCAAGGCTCCAGGACTTGACAGAATACCAATTGAAATGTTTCAACCATTGGATGCAGCGTTGAAGGTGCTCTCTTGTCTATGCCAAGAAATTTGGAAAACAGCTACCTGGGCAACCAAATGGAAGAGATCCATATATGTGCCCATTCCAAACAAAGGTGATTCAACAGAATGTGGAAATTATTGAACAATATCATTAGTATCACGTGCAAATAAAATTTAGAGAAGAAAATTCAAAAGAAGTTGCGGCAGTATATTGACAGCAAACTGTCAGAAAGTCAGTAAGTGCTTCAAGTCCTCTTCACTTTCAGCAAGCAAGGTTGTGTCGTCTACATATTGCAGGTTGCTAATGAGTCTTCCTCCAAGCCTGAGGCTGTGTTCTTCTTCATATAGTCCGGCTTCTCAGAGTATTTGCTCGTTCCATGTCCTCTTATGAATCCAGCTTGAATTTCTGGCAGTTCCCTGTCGGTGTACTGCTGCAACTGCTCTCTAGTTATCTTCAGGAAAATTTTATTTGTGTGTGTGATATTAATGATATTGTTCAATAATTTCTGCATTCAGTTGGATCACCTTTCTTTGGAATAGGCATAAATATAGATCTCTTCCAGTCGGTTGGCCAGGTAGCTGTCTTCCAAATTTCTTGGCATAGACGAGTGAGCACTTCCAGTGTTGCATCTGTTCATTGAAATATCTCAGCTGGTATTCAGTCAATTCCTGGAGCCTTATTTTTCACCAATGTCTTCAGTGCAGCTTGGACTTTTTCTTTCAGTGCCATTGGTTCTTGATCATATGCTACCTCCTGAAATGATTGAATGTTGACCAATTCTTTTTTGTACAGTGACTCTGTATTCCTTCCGTCTTCTTTTGATGCTTTTTGCATCGTTCAGTATTTTGCCCATAGAATCCTTCACTATTGCAACTTGAGGCTTGAATTTTTTCTTCAGTTCTTTCAGCTTGAGACATGCTGAGCCTGTTCTTCCCGTTTGGTTTTCTAACTCCAGGTCTTTGCATACTTTACTTTGTCATCTCAAGCCACCCTTTGAAATCTTCTGTTCAGCTCTTTTACTTCATCATTTCTTCTGTTCGCTTTATCTATGTTCAAGAGCAAGTTTCAAAGTCTCTTCTAACATCCATTTTGGTCTTTTCTTTCTTTCCTGTCATTTTAATGACCTCTTGCTTTCTTCATGTATTATGTCCTTGATGTCATTTCACAACTCGTCTGGTCTTTGGTCATTAGTGTTCAACGAATGAAATATGTTATTGAAATGTCTCTAAATTCAGGTGAGATATACTCAAGGTCATACTTTGGCTCTCATGGACTTGTTCTAATTTTCTTCAGCTTCAACCTGAACTTGCATATGAGCAATCGATGGTCTGTTTCACATTCAGCCCCTGGCCTTGTTCTGATTGATGATATTGAGCTTTCCCATCATCTCTTTCCACAGAAAGTGGGTTTAGTGGGACATAATATGCAAAGTGGAGCCCTGGTAGCACAGTGGTTAAGTGATATGGCTGCTAACAAAAAGGTCAGCAGTTCTAATCCACCAGCCGCTCCTTGGAAACTCTATAGGGCAGTTCTACTTTATCCTCTAGGGTCGCTATGGGTCAGAATCGACTTGACAGCAACGGAGGGAATAAGCAAAGTGGGGGCAGGACCTGGAACCTAGAAATGATGCACATTCTCTGACCTGGGATGGGCACCGGGAGGGTGGACTCAGCTCTGACAACAGAATGTCCTGCTCGGCAGGCAGAACTTGCTCATTCACTCAGCAACCATTTGGTTCCAGCTGTGTGCCACTGCAGTGAGGTAAGTGCTAATTGAGGTGAATATGCATGCCAAAGTTGGGCAATGAAAAAGGAAGACAGAGGAAGAATGGATGCATTCAAAATGGTGTTTGTGAAGAAGACTGAATATACTGTGGACTGCCAAAAAAAACCCAAAAACATCAGCCTTAGAAGAACTACAACTAGAATCTTCCTTAGATGCCAGGATGGCAAGACTTCGACTTGCTTACTTTGGACATGTCATCAGGAAAGTTCAATCACTATGAAAGGACGTCATATTTGGTAAAGCAGTTGTTTTTGGGTAACATTGAGTTTGCTTTGACTCATAGCGACCCATGTGACAGAGTAGAACTGCCCCATAGAGTTTTCTAGGCTGTACTCTTTATGGGAACAGTCGCCAGATCTTTCTTCTCTGGAGCAGCTGGGTGGTTTTGAACCACCAACCTTTCAGTTAGCAGCATAGGTCTTAACAGTTGCACCACCAGAGCTCCTTTGGTAAAGTCGAGGGCCAACAAAAACGAGGGAAATCCTCAATGAGATGGATTGACACAATAGCCACAACAATGGCTCAGACATACCAACGATCAGGAAGATGTTAATTTTTGTTTGTTTTAGTTCCCCTTCCTTGAAGTCCTTCTACTATTAAGGCAAAACCATAGGCTTATTTTCCCACAGGAAGGAGAGGAGAGACACATAACAGAGCTTATGCAGCAGGGAGATAAGACTGGGGCAGTACTGTCCAGCAGAAATGGAGCATAGTAAGCCCTTTGGTATTCGGAGGAGAGAAAGATCGGCAAGAGGAGAAATTGAGTGTCCTGCCGGTGCTGCCCATGATTCTGAAAGCTATGCCACTGGTATTGCAAATACCAGCACGGTCACCCATGGTGGACAGGTTTCAGTGGAGCTTCCAGACTAAGACAGACTAGGAAGAAAGGCCTGGCAATCTACTTCTGAAAATTAGCCTATGGAAACCTTATGGATCATAACAGAATATTGTCGAACATAGTGCTGGAAGATGAGCCCCCTAGGTTGGAAGGCACTACACAACAGTTGCAACAATGGACTCAAACAATAATGGACTCAATGATCATGAAGATGGTGCAGGACTGGGCAATATTTTGTTCTGTTATACATAAGGTCACCAGCTTGACAGCAACTAACAATAAAAAACAAATGAAGCATCAGAGAAGCAGTTACACTCCACCCTTGGGAAAGTAGGCAGTCAGAAATGGCTTCAAAGAAGGTGATTTTTTAGCAAACGAAAGTATCCAGAACACATAAGGACAGAGTATGAGTGGCAACCCAGAAAGTTGGTCAGAATCAGGAAGGAGAGAATGCACACGTATTGAGCCTTATCTCTCTGTGCCAAGCAGTAAGCAGGGCACTGTCACAGGGTGTGTTCCCAGGAAGCTGACTCTGAGATAGAGATTAGTGTGCAGGAAGTTTATCAGGCAGTGCTCGGGGGATCAACACCTGTGAAAGGGAAGGAACAGAAACAAAATTGGGCAGAAGGAGAAGTTGGGCTGTGACGCAGCCTCAATGAAGTCCTCAGCTGCTTACATAGGGACCTCCGAAGATCAGAGAGTTTGAACAACTTCTCCATAGCCATACAGCTTGTACATCTTAGAGCGGAAATTTAAATCTGGTTCTGATTCCAATGTTCGTACTCACTCTAGGATGTGCATTCTCAGTGGGGGTGATATTTTGCCTCCAAGGGGGTTAAAGCTAGTTCTTGGAAGACAAAACTACCTTAGATATTACAATGGGTTGTAGCCCTTCAAAGGGCGACAATATATGAACAGAAGATATACGGTTTATCTGTGGTATTAAAATTTCACTGTGTGTGTGTGGGGCAGGGTCGGGGGGTGATTAGGAAAAAATGTCTAAAAAGGCTCCTGTGGGGCTTGTGATAATGACATAAAGATTGGGAAATGCTGCTGTAGGGAACACTTAAAAAAAAAAAAATCCCAGTTGCTGTCAAGTCAGTTCTATCTCATGGCGATCCCATGTGTGTCAGAGTAGAACTGTACACTGTAGGGTTTTCAAAAGCTGATTTTTCAGAAATAGATTGCCAGGCCTTTCTTCTGGGGTGCCTATGGGTGGACTCAAACTTCCAACTCTTTGGTTAGCAGCCAAGCATGCTAGCCATTTGCACCACCCAGGGACTCCAGGGAATACTTAGGTGGAATTAAGAAGAATAATGTAAACCTAGGTTATACACATTGGCACTAAATTAAAGAGGAATTAGAATGCCAGGAGCAGCACCTTGAACTTCTCCTCTGGGCAATGGGAAACCATCTTGAATTTTAAATTAGGGAAATAACATTGTTATAGAAATATACCAGGAGGAGTAGCGTGAAGGATGGATTGGAGATGAGGGAAAAATGAAGGTTGGTAGACCAGTTAGAAAACCATTGCAACAAACCAAGAAAAAGGTAAGGAGAGTCTGACCCAACCATTGGTGGCAGGATAGAGAGGAGGGGACAGATTTGCAAGAGACTAGGAAGGCAGGATCAATACAATTCATAAATTAACTGGGTAATGAGGTCAAACATGACCATGAAGCTTCGTTACTGGGAAGATGATGGTGCCACAATGAGAGAAAACCTAGAGAGTGAAGCACATTTGAAAGGGAGATACCAAGTGTGAGGTTCCTACAGGACATCCTGAAGGAGAAATGCAAGAACAGGTGGCAGTACTGGTTTGAAATCCCCACAAGAGAACAGGGCTTTTGAGAGATGTTGGGGAGTTATTGAGGCAGAAGTGATGATTGGATCCATGCAGATAGATGATTTCTCTGGGGAAGAGAGTGCAGAGGCAGAAAAAAGCTAAGTAAATGCCACTGGGAAATGCCTAAATTAAGGGATGAGTGGAAGAAGAGGAACAAGTAAAGACAAAGAATTAGAGCATAGAGGGAAACGAGTGCCTTTCCATGCCAAGGGAAGAGTTACAAGGAGAAGGGGATCAGCGCATCAGCACAGAGTAGAGGACAAAGGCATTTGATGTAGTTATTAAGAAATCTCTGCTATCTTCTGAGAGAACACATTTAATTGAGTGGTGAGGATGGAAGTCTGATTAAAAGCAATTGAAGATGTAGTGGCTAGTTGTTATCATGATTGAGAGTTTGGAGTATGGGGTCTGTATTAGTTTCCTAAGGCTGCTGTAACAAATTACCACCAGCTTAGTAGCTTAAACAATACAAATTTATTATCTTATAGTTGTGGGGGTCACAAGTGCAAAATCAGTGTCACTGGACTAAAGTCAAGGTGTTGGTAGGACTGGTTCCTTCTGGAGCCTCTGAGAGAATACGTTTCTCTGCCTTTTTCAGCTTCTAGAGGCCTCCTGCATTCATTGGCTTGTAGCCCCTTTCTCGCATCACTCCAACCTCTTACTTCCATCATCACATCTCCTACTACTGACCCTGATCCTCCTTCCCCCCTGTATAAGGGCCCTTGTGATTACATTGGGCCCACAGATAATTCAGGATAATCTCCCCATCTCACCAGATAATTCAGGATAATCTCCCCATCTCAAGATCCTTCATTTAATCACACCTGCAAAGTCCTTTTACCATTGAAGGTAACATATTCACAGGTCCCAGAGATTAGGATATAGACATCTTTGGGGTCATCAATATGTCTACACCGAGTCTGACCCTGGGTGTTGCAAACAGTTAACAACTTGACTGCTAACTGAAAGGTTGGAAGTTTAAGTCAACTCAGAGGCACCTTGGGAGAAAGGCTTGGCAATCTGCTTCTGAAAAATAAATGATTGAAAACCTAGTGTAGCATAGTTCTACTCTGGCACAGTGGGGTCACTATAAGTCAGAATCGACTTGCCGGCAACTGGTAGTGACAGAGTATGATAGACCTGAGTTTGAACCCTCACTCTACCACTACTAGCTGTGTGAGTTTCAGTAAGTTACTTTAAGCTTCAGTTACCTCATCTATGTAAATATGGATATTATTAGAACTTACCTCTAAGAGCTAGGAAGAAAGGCCTGATGATCTACTTCCATAAAATCAGCTACTGAAAATCCTATGGAGCACAGTTCTACTGTGACACACATGGGGTCGCCATGAGTCAGAATTGACTCAATGGCAGCTAGTGGTTTGCCGTTAAGAGACTAAAGATTAAAATGAAGTATATACATATAAAACCAAAAACCCATTGCCCTCAAGTCAATTCCAACACATAGTGACCCTACAGGACAGAGTAGAACTGCCCCATAGGCTTTCCAAGGAGCGACTGGTGGATTCGAACTGCCAATCTTTTGGTTAGCAACCAAGCTCTTAACCACTGAGCCACGAGGGCTCACATATACATATACATATACATGTACACGTACACATACACGTACATATACATGTATATGAACTGAAGAAAAAACTGAAGCACTTACTAATGAAGATCAAAGTCTACAGCCTTCAGTATGGATTACACCCAACATAAAACAAAAATCCTCACAACTGGACCTATAACCAAAATCATGGTAAATGGGGAAAAGATTGAAGTTGTCAAGGATTTCATTTTACTTGGATCCACAATCAACACCCATGGAAGCAGCAGTCAAGAAATCAACAGATGCATTACATTAGGCAAATCTGCTGCAAAAGACCTCTTTAAAGTGTTAAAAAGCAAAGATGTCACTTTAAGGACTAAGGTGCACCTGACCCAACCCGTGGTGATTTCAATCGCCTCATATGCATGTGAAAGCTGGACGATGAATAAGGAAGACCTAAGAAGAATCAATGCCTTTGCATTATGGTGTTGGCAAAGAATATTGAATATACCATGGACTGCCAGAAGAACGAACAAATCTGTCTTGGAAGAAGCACAACCAGAATGCTCCTTAGAAGCAAGGATGGTGAGACTTCATCTCACATACTTTGGACATGTTATCAGGAGGGATCAGTCCCTGAAGAAAGACATCATGCTTGGTAAAGTAGAGGTTCAGTGAAAGAGAGGAAGACCCTCAATGAGATGGATTGTCACAGTGGCTGCAACAATGGGCTCAAGTATGACAACAATTGTGAGGAAGGCACAGGACCAGGCAGTGTTTCATTCTGTTGTACATAGGGTCACTATGAGTCAGAACCGACTCGATGGCACTTAGTGACAACATGCATATACATATGTGTATATGTATACATATACAAAGAACTAGGAATATATTGGGTGTTCAATAAAATTTTAGTGTCGGTACGTGATCAAGCATCTTGCAAGGAAGAAGAAGTGGATATAGAATGTGGTTAGAGGAATTTGGTGGTGAAGCGTAGAAGAGAAATATGACTATATTTTGGTTTTAGAGAAGGATGTTTCTTTTATAAGATAGAGGAGACTTCATACTTTTGCAGGCAGAGGAGAAGGATACAGTGAGAAGAAATAGAAGATTTGGGAGGGGATGTTTGATGGAGCAAAGAGAAGAGAAGCAGAGCAATAGAGAATGAAGGGCACGAATGGAAGGGCCAGGCTTGACCAAAGACAACTCTTCACCTGCAAGGCCAGTTGTGTGCAAAAGAGGAAAGGTAAAGACATGAAGATTTTGAGCTCATAAGTAGTAAAGTTGAAGGACTTTTCAACCCAGCCAGTAAATTTTGTGTCAGGTCATCTACTGAGAATAAGTGGAGGGAGAAGAAATTGGATGGATTAACAAGGAAAGCTGAGACTAGGACCATTGCCTTAGAGTATATGACAATATGTGACCAGAGGTGAGCAGCAGTAAGGACTCAGCTGAGGGTCTGGAAAGGCTTTCATTGTAAAAGAACTTTGCTTAGTGATGACAGTTACAAAACCAGCCAGTTGTCATGCTTGATCACATTGAACTTTAGGAAGGGGTCTCAGGACAGATTCTTCTCTGTGAAAGTTACTTGTATAATTAGAGAAAGCAAAAACTGAAGCATCATGTTCACCATTAAATCAGAAGAAGAAAAACCAGATGATTCAACACTCATCTGGTTTCAAATTCACTGCAGAGAAATAGGTCTAACAAAGCCAGCCCCATATCCAAGTAATTTCCAGATCTACAAACTTGGGGGTGGGATTTATGATTTACAGTCAAAGTAAGGAATCTGGGAGAGTTGGGAGGGCAGTTAATTCCCTTGTGTTCTCTGTGAATCAGATATGGAATGACAGAGGGATATTATTTCCATGTGGATTCTGCCATAGCTTTTGTGAATGACTAGGCAAGGAATGTCATATATCTACATATATAACCACACAGATCAAACTGGCTGTGACTGAAAGAGCTGGCTGTTGTGATTTGCATCATTATTTCTGTGGGACTGCTGCAAATCAGAATGGTAATATTATCCACTTGTGAACAAATATAATACCTTGTCAGAATCTCTGCAATCAGGGTCCATGCTCAAGCCTTGCAGGGAGTCAGCAGAGATAAGGTGGTTGGGGTTCTATATTCAGTATTTGAGATTCAGACCCTCTGCCACTCCCTCAAGGAGCCAGGCTGGCTCAAGTGTTAAGCGCTTGATGGCTAATGGAAAGGTAGTGGGTTTGAACTCACCAGCTGCTCCATGGAAGAAAGATGTGGCATTCTGCTTCTGTAAAGAGTATAACCTGGGAAACCCTATGGGGCAGTTTTACCCCATCACATGGGGTTGTTATGAGTCAGAATGGACTTGATGGTATTTAACAATAACAACAACCATAAACCACCCCCTGAGCTCCACTGTCCAATCAAGAGAAGGTAGAAGAACTGCCAGGAGAGACCTCAGAACTGCTAGACCCAGGGGGGAAGGAATGAAGAAGCCAGAGTCACCTCAGCTGAAAAGGTAGCACAAGCTGTATTACAGCTCTTGCCTTGATTGTCTGGAGTTGCCAGGACTCTAGACTCCAGAGGTTCCACTGCACTAGCTGGCCAAGTCCAATGCTCATAACTTTGAACTACAGACGGTGTCTTTTTTGCACTTAGTCCAGTGACCTAGCTTCCCTTCGACCTACTCAACTTTTCTGAGCAGATCTTTGCTTTGGCATCCTGACCTGAAAGGGACTATAACTCTTAGGTGCTATTGTTGGACAACTAGTCCATGCCTTGTTTCTCCATCTGGAAGATCCAGAGAACAGGAACATCTGGTATCCCAAGTACCTTGAGTGATTTAGATTAACGCAACCCACATACAATATGATTAAAGAGCACTGTGGAAATTTCAAACGGTATAAATATGGATAATACAGTGATAACTGAGAAGCAACTTGGCTAATTGAAGCCAGTACCCAGAGCGATCCTGTAATTAGTATGATTGTGCCTGGTGTGCCCTGAAGCACAGCATGGACCTTTAATGCAAAGAGGCAGGTGAAATAATGTCTATCCTACTAATTTCTGAGATACAGCTTAAACCCAGGACATGATGAGATGGAGCCTTAGGAATTTTGATAAGTAAAGAGGATTTCTTAACTTGGACACAGTCTGTCTGTCTGCCTTTATGGCATGTGACCCTTAGTCACCAATTGGAAGTTCTAAGAAAGACTGGATCTTCTACTATACCTCAGGCCCTCAACAAATCCATTTGATAGTGAAAAGACAGGAAAAGTTATTTTCTGACCAGGTAGTAGACAAGAAAGAAATTAAAAAAAAAAAAAAAATCCAAGGATAAGGAATAAGCACATTTTAAGGTCAACAATTTCTAAGTCAATAACTAGGACTCCAATGCTTACAATAAAGGCATTACCTTTTGTTGCAATTTGTGAAATTCAGAATGCAATTGTCTCATTTGGAGGGCATGGTGAACATCAGAGTCTGAATCTCTAGTAGATCTAATAGATCTTCATTCTCCATTCAGGCCTTGATGTTTGCCATGCCCTCCAGATGAGACAATTGTATTCTGAATTTGACAGATTAAAGCCTCCAGGACACTAAACCCTTACAGATTTACTTATTTAAAAAATGTTGTGCCGTGGCTGATGTAATTGGTTTCACTGAACTGCACACATGAAAAATGTTGAATGAGCAAATGTGCTATCTACATTTTTACAACAATAAAGAATGTTGTGGAAGGAATGAGTATGAATAGGATGGGTGTTAAAATATATAAGTATTCTGCAGTCTGCTTCCATACTCATTTCCCAGGTTTATGCGCAGATGTATAATTTCATTCTTGGGCCTCTCTGTTAATCTCCTAAATCTTGAAGGCCAGTCAACCTCTTGATCCCCTAGATCTTCACACTGCTATTCCACCTGCTTCCTCGACATCTCCGTTCGAATGACTCACAGGCCCCTTCTACTCAAAATGTCCAAAACTGTGCTCCGCATCTTCCCCCACTCCCACCCCATGAGCCAGGCCCTCCTCCCAGGTTCCCAACTCAGTGAATGGCACTGCCCAGAAAGCAGTAATTCTGGTACTATCTTTGATTCCTTCCTCTTTTTTCCACCATCTATTTCCAGTTGATTTTTATGTCTTGCCAATTTTAACTCCTG
Source organism: Trichechus manatus latirostris (assembly GCF_000243295.1). Taxonomy (NCBI): domain Eukaryota; kingdom Metazoa; phylum Chordata; class Mammalia; order Sirenia; family Trichechidae; genus Trichechus; species Trichechus manatus. The sequence continues at coordinate 3,111,853 of NW_004444122.1, read as the reverse complement.
TCTTTGACTCCATTGCTACCTTAATCCAAACACCATCCTTTCTTGCCTAGATTGTTCTTAGCTTTGAGTCTCTGCCTCAATTACCACCCCTCCCATAAAATGTGATCAGGTCATGTCCCTATTTAAATCCTTCAGTGATAATCCCTCGACATTAAAATAAGATCTAAACTCCTTTATATAATTGCTGAGCCCTTGCTTGTCTCTCCAACCTCATCTCGAATCACTCCCCGCCTCACAATAACCTTCTCTCAATTCCTTAAAGAGATCATACTGTCTCTACCCACACTCCCATTAGACTGTAAGCTCCATGGAGGCAGGAACCATGTTTGTCTGAATTATCATTGCATCCCCAAGGCCCAGTACAGTGCCTCACCCTTGGTATATGGTTATTGGTTCGTAGTTCTGTAGCACAGATCCAGTTTGCCTTCTAACTGTTCTTTTAAAGAATGTATACCTTTCAATCCTCATATTTCTATTTTGAGTTCCTGTCACATCAAGTCACCTTATGCTCAAAAGATTGTACATAGTATAATATATTATGATCTCAAATTCACATTGTTACCAGTGATATCTGCATTATTGTCTAGGCATCAGACATCGTATGTATGACTTACAGCCCCTTTCAAAATAGTTTTCTCATGTGAATCACGAGGCTCCTCCTGCAAAAGTTGTATCTGTCTTCCACAGGAACTGGTTTTACAGGTGTAGCAAGGTGTTTGTCTCCCTCTTCTTTTAAATTCAGTCTAAAGCCCTTCTGATCTGGCGCCTTGTCTCGAGGACATACACGTTCACCCCAACCCTCTTGAAGGACACTACTTTCCTAGCCAAGTGTTGGTTTGCTATTTCACAGAATGTTGATGTCTGGCTTCCTAGACTCTGATAGTCAGAAATTTCTTCCTTATGACCAACAAATTACTCCTTCTTTAATTGTTTTCCTAGTATTTTGTTTTATTATTTTATTTGTTAATAAGATTTTATTGTGGTTTTGGTGAAAGTTTACATAGCAAGTTAGGTTCCAGTTTGACAATTTCCACACAAATTGATCAATAACATTAGTTACATTTTTCACACTGTGTCAACATGCTCATTGATTGTGTTCTGGTTGTTCCATTTCCGGTACTTTAGTTTCCCTACTCACTTATCTTGTAATCTTTGCTTTGAATTAAATGCTGACCTTTTGGACTCATACAGGTGATTTTTTTTTAGTAGAGTACTGATCTAAGCGAGGAGCCCTGGTGGCACTGTGGTTAAGAACTTGACTGCTAACCAAAGGTGAGCAATTGAAATCCACCAGCTGCTCCTTGGAACCCTATGGGGCAGTTCTACTCTCTCCTATAGGGTCACTATGAGTTGGAATTGACTTGATGGCAATGGGGTTGGGTTTTTTTGATCTAACAGGTATTATCCTTTACTTCGTGTGTCACTCTCTCCTGCTGTGAGTCGAAATCAACTTGACCGGCAATGGGGTTCATCCTTCGAAATGGTCATTCTAGGGGGGGAGAGCTCCACACATCTCTCCCATCCCCACCACCGCCCACGTAGTCTTCCAGTCAAGAGCAGAGGTCTATGAGGCCCTTTTCCCTCCTTTATGGCAGCTGGCCTTGGAGCCTGATTCTCACACATTTACAAAAGAATCCCATTCGTGGATGACTTAGCAACTCCATTTTGTTTTTGAAAGTCTAGTGTGGTATGGTTTATTTTGTTCACACATGTAATTCTATTAAAGGAATCACTGATCTATCAATTTTTAAGAAATATTATTAGGAAAGTATTGTGAAAAAAATATCTTGCCCTATATCAGGTCAAATAAGGAGAAAAGATTGATTAAAAAAAATACAGGACAATAAATTCTGAGAAGGTAGAGAAGAAAGTTTGAACAAGTTCACGTTAGATGTCAAAGTCTTCAAGGAATGAGGGGACTGTGCTGAAGATGAGAGTGGGAAGAAGATGGTATAACTGGGTGCAATGAATTTTGAAAGACGTTCTCTTTTCTACACCTACCTTGCCAATCCTTGGCTCTGGATAAACACAAACACCTCTCTCCATTCTTCCTTGTCATGGGCTGATGAGCATTGCTATGAAAAAACCATATACTCAAGTTATGCAATGTCAACTGTGCCCTCAATACTGCTCACCAGACTTCTTACTCATTCTTTGTTGACTGATGTCCTGTCCCAAATCAGACCACACCTGGGTATTGCATGTAATTCCAGTACCACATTTCCAGAGGGATGGAGACAGGCTCAGCAACTCAGAACCATGTGACGTGAGGAATTCTTGAAGGAATGGTTGACATTTCGCCTGAAAAACATAAGAGCTTATTTCAGAAGTCTGAAAGTCCACCAGGAGATTCCAAGGAATAGAATTTGGACCAACGGGCAAAAACTGCAGAGAAAGATTCATGGGTCAATATAAGGAAGAACTTCATAAAAGCTCTCCATAAGTAGAATGGGCTGCTTCACGAGAGAGTTCACTTTCACTAGAGCTGATTCTATGTCATGACTTAGAATTTATTAAAAAAATATTTACTCATTGCTTTGATGTGCAGGGGAGACACTTGTGATTCAAACTGCATTTCTGCCTGGGAGTAGGAGGGGACGAGGGTTAACAGATAATTACCACATGGCATTAGAAGTGCTTAGTAAAAGGCTATCCAAGATAGTTCAGAGGAACCCTGGTGGCACATTGGTTAAGCTTTGGCTGCTAATCGAAAGGCCAGCGGTTCAAACCTACCAGCCACTCTTCGGGAAAAAAGACCTGGCGATCCATCCACTCCCATAAAGATTATAGCCTAGAAAATGCTATGGGACAGTTCTACTCTGTCTTATAGGGTCACTGTGAGTTGGAACTGACTTGGTGGCACACAACAACAAGATAATTCAGAAGAGGAAGTGGGTTCTTCTGGAGGAGTCAGAGAAGGTTCTGATGAAGGAGGTGGGTTTGAAACTCAGTCTTGTAGAATGAGGCCAATGTGTTCAGATACAGAAAAGAGCATATGCAAAAATACAGAGGAATAAAAGTACATGGTGCACAAAGCCAAATGTGAACAAATGGCAAGAAGCTTTAAAAGTAGTTTAAGACCAGATTTTGAATGGCCTTAATGCTTTATGTTTATAATGGGACAACTAGGAGCCACTGAAGACTTGCAGCACAAGAATAAAATGATTATGTCACTGATTTCTACATGGAAAATACGTCAAAATGGCAATTTTTTGTTTTCTATATATATACATATATAAACCACAATTTAAAAAAAATTAAAAATATACCAATCTGCCTAAAACCAAAAATTAAAAAAAAAAAAGAAGAAAACTATTAAATTAGTGTTATGGAAAGCTGTGAAGTGTCGAATGAGGCGGTATGTACTTCGGATTGAATGAGATTTGGAGCCTTCTGAACTGGGGCAATGGAGCCGGGAATACGGAGAAAGGGGCAGATAAGATAATTATTTCAGAGGTAGAATTGACAAAACTGAGATATGGGGGTTGAGAGGAGGTAGGAGCAGTTGAATATGACTCAGAAGTTTCCAGCTGGAGTGACTGAGTGGAGGAGGAATACACTGCAGGAGCAGGAGATAATAATGAGATTTATTTTGAACTTAGAGGCACACATGGGACACCCAGTTGGGGAAACCTGATGATTCTCGAAATATGGCCTACAGCCCAGAGGACGGACAGAGGCTGGCAAAAAAAAAAAAAGTTAAGAGTCACTATGGAATCGATCCTCTCTAGCCAGGACTCCTCCCTTTCTTTTCTCTAGAAATACAATCCCCCTTTTTTCTGGGAATAGGTTCTTCCTTCCTGAAACCAGCTGCCATCAAGTTGACTCTGACTCATGGCAGCCCCATATGTGTCAGAGTAGAACTGTGCCCCATAAGGTTTTTAATGGTTAGTTTTTCAAAAGTAGATCACCAGGCCTTTCTTTTGAGGCACCTCTGGGTACACTCAAACCTCCAACGTTTAGGTTAGCAGCTGAGAGTGTTAACCGTTTGCACCACCCAGGGACTCCTCCTACCCCCTAAACCCAAAAACCAAACCCATTACCGTTGAGTCGATTCCAACTCATAGCAATCCTATAGGACAGAGTAGAACTGCCTCGTAGGGTTTCCAGGGAAAATCTGATGGATTCCAACTGCCAACCTTTTGGTTAGCAGCCGAACTCTTAACCACTGCACCACCAGGACTCCCCTTCTACCCCATAGCCCCCATTATAAGGTTCTCACCAGAGCTACCAAGTGTTTACATGACACCATCCCCTGCTCACTGTTGCTTGGTCCAGAGACAGGTACCTGACTCAAGACAGACTAATATGATTCCTTCTCTGGGATTAAAAAAACACTTTTTTACAGAAAAGTTCCAACATATGCAATCTTGTTTCAGCTATACTTCTGTCCACTTCCTCCTCTCTCATTTTATTTTGAAGCAAATATCAGGAATTTGGGTTAAACAAACGAAAAACCAACAACCAGTAGTAAGAGAGGGAGAGAGTCACTCTCTGGTGTTAGAAAGTGTAAGACGCAAATAAAAGAAAGGAGCTGTTTGTAGTCATGTTTCTATCCCGATGAGCTAGTCAGTCTAAAGTAAGAAAGGATGAAACGTACATACAGAAAAAAACAGGTAGAAAGGTAGCTTTTCTGGAGGTGGGGCTCTTTTTCATTATGGTGAAAATATGCATAAGAACACACATACTGTCTCAATAATTTCTACATGTAAATTTAGTGACATTGACTACATTCTTCAAGTAGAGCATCCATTCTTCCTATCCTTTTCCAAATCATTCCACCACCATTAATATAACCTCAGGGCCCCCTAAGCATACACTCCCCCTTTCCTGTTTCCTTTCACCCCTGACAACCACTAATCATCTTCGGTTTCTATATATTTGCCTATTTCATATAAATGAGATCATGCAATATATGTCCTTTTGAGACTGACTGATTTCGCTCAGCATGATGTCCTCAAGGTTCATCCATGTGGCATGCATCAGGACATCAGGTTCTCCTTATGTCTGAGTGGTATTCCATTGTGTGTAGGTACCACATTTTGTTCACGGCATCTGTGGATGGACATTTTGGTTCTTTCCACTTTTTGGCTATTGTGAACAGTGCTGCATTGAACATTGGTGACGGGTGAATCTTGGTTGCTGTTGAGGCTGTGGTTCCTAACGTTCCAGAGGTCTCTCCAGTCTGGTTGTTCAACCTGCAGCTTCCATAAGCCAGAAATCTCCCTTTCTGCCTTAACTGCGTCCCTTACAACCAAGAGTCCTGACTAATACCCACCAGCATGTGCCTCATGACTGATGCCACCCTGGGGAGTGTGTTCTCTCCTATAAGAACAGCTTCTCTCCACGCCTGAATGTACAAATCCTTTGGCACCAGGCTCAAGGGCCACCTCCTTAATGACAACTTCCCTAACCCTAGTAGCAGGAAGTGACCTCTCCCGTCTCTGAATCATGGTGCACTTTACCTAAGCACCCTCATGGCGTGCCTCATGTTTTCTATTGCTCTAGAGCAATTTGGGCGTGCCAATTATCTTTCTCCACCATTCATCTGTCAGTTCATCCTACTATGGTGACTTGCATGTTGCTGCGATGTTGGAAGCTCTGCCACTGGTATTTCAAATACCAGCAGGGTCACCCATGGTGGACAGGTTTCAGTGGAACTTCCAGACGAAGATACACTAGGAAGAAAGGTCTGATGAAAATTACTTCTGAAAATTAGACAATGAAAACCCTATGGATCACAACAGAATATTGTCCAATATGATGCTGGAAGATGAGCCCCCTAGATTGGAAGGCACTCAAGATACAGAGTGGCTGCAACAATGGACTTGAGCACGCCAGTAACAATGGACTTGAGCACGCCAGTGATCGTGAAGATGGCGCAGGACCGGACAATGTTTCATTCTGTTGTACGTGGGGTCGCCATGAGTTGGAGCTGACTCAGCGGCAACTAACAACAACAACAACAACATCATCAACATCATCTTTCTGCCTTGAGCTGCAAGCCTTCTGAAAGCATGAACTTTGTCGTTCGTTTTTTATTCGCCGTCTCACCGCCCAACATCACACACAGTGTAAGTTCTCAGTAAAAATCTGCTGACCGAATGAGAAAAAAAAGTTGTTCTTATTTTTAAACAGAGGTTCAGTACCATTTAAAGTAGATGGAAAGAAATCTAGGCAGTTTCTCTAGAGCCTTTTTTAGTCAAGTCTATGAAATAGAAAAGGAGTACATACAAATCATTCAAAAAGACAGTCATAAAACCGAGAAAGCAGCATTATAGTTACATAATATTAATTTGATGAAAACCTAGAGGCTACCAACAGGAAGTCATAGCTACTGCCCTTTTCAATAAACCTCCATAATGAAAATGTACCGGGCTACATTGCCTTATATTTTAAAGCCAAGAGGTGTATTTTATATCAGTGCTTCTCAAAATTTAATGTGCACGGAATCATCTGGGGATCCTGTTTAAAGGTGGATTCTGACTCAGTAGGTCTGCCGAGGGCCTGAGATGATGCATTTCTGACAAGCTCCAGGTGATTCTGATGGTGCTGGTTTGTGGACCACACTTTGGGTAACAGTAGGTATACCAGTGGTTCCCAGACGTGGCTGCCTATTGATACCACCTGGGGAGCTTCAAAAAGTACCCATCTCAGATACCCATACTCAGATTCATCTGGGGTGTGGCCTGGGCTTTGGAAATTTTAAAAGTTTCCCAAGTAATTCGAATGTGCAGACGAGTTTGGGAGCCACTGGTCTATTCAATACAGAATTAGACTCAGAAGGGGCTGATCTGAGTCCCGCCTCTTGTTACTTTCAGGCTGACTGGGTTACTTTGGGCAAATCAGCTCATTTGTCTGAGCTTCAGTTTGTTCATCTCTAACATGGAGATATGGTCCCTGGGTAGCACAAACGGTTTGCACTTGACTACTAACTGAAATACTTGGATCCACAATCAATGCCCATGGAAGCAGCAGTCAAGAAATAAAACAACATAGATGTATCACGTCGGACAAATCTGCTGTAAAGTATTAAAAAGCAAAGAAGTTACCTTGAGGACAAAGGTGTGCCTGACCTAAGCCATGGTATCTTCAATTGCCTCATTGGCATGTGAAAGCTCTACAATGAATAAGGAAGACCCAAGAAGAACTGATGGCTTTGAATTATGGTGTTGATGAAGAATATTGATCATACCACGGACTGCCAGAAGAACGAACAAATCTGCCTTGGAAGAAGTACAGCCAGAATGCTCCTTAGAAGCAAGGATGGCGAGACTACGTCTCACATACTTCGGACAGGTTATCAAGAGGGACCAGTCCCTGGAGAAGGACATCATGCTTGGTAAAGTAGAGGGTCAACAAAAACGAGGAAGACCCTCAACGTGATGGGTTGACACAGTGGCTACAACCATGGGCTCAAACATAGCCACAACTGTGAGGATGGCACAGGATCGGACAGTGTTCCGTTGTGTTGTACACAGCGTTGCTATGAGTCAGAACCAATCTGACAGCACCTAACAACAACTGCCTGAAAGATTGGCAGTTCAAATCCAACCAGCAACACCACAGAAGAAAGGCCTCGTGATCTGCTTCCATAAAGATTACATCCTAGAAAACCCTATGAAGCAGTTCTACTCTGTAACACATGGGGTTGCCATGAATTGGAATCAACTTGATGGCAATGGCATTAGTTTTTTGTTTTTAACATGGAGGTGATAAAACCCACTTAATCTCTCCTTGGAACAAACTAGATAATGCATGGGGTACATTTTGTAACCCCTACAGTTTGGTATGGGGGTAGTGGTGGCTCAGTGGTATAATTCTCACCTTCCTTGTGGGAGACCCAGGTTCGATTCCCAGCCAGTGTATCTCAAGTACAGTCACTACCTGTCTGTCAGTGGAGGCTTTCATGTTGCTATGATGCTGAATAGGTTTCAGTGGAGCTTCCCAACTAAGAAAAACTAGGAAGAAAGGCCTAGCAATCTACTTCCAAAAAATTAAGTTCTGAAAACCCTATGGATCACAACAGTTCAATTCTGTTGTGCACAGGGTCACCATGCTTTGGGGCCTGACTTGACAGCAGCTAACAACAACAACGTTTTGTATGGATATGAGGAATTACCGAGAATAGGCCTGGATTTGTGCTGTCTAATATAATAGCCACTAGCCACATGTGACTCTTAAGCACTTGAAATGTGGCTAATGCCACCTGTTGAGAGCATCTTAGGTATACTGGGTCAAATAAAAGATAATATTAAATTGAACATTACTTGTTTCATTTTTCTTTTATAATGTGGCTACTAAGAAATTAAAAATTACATACCTGGCTCACAATATATTTCTATTGGACAGTGCTGGCCTAGACTCTAAAAAGAAATGGTAGGTGACAAATAAAAAAATTATTTTACATTCCTAAACAATAATGTGGAATTCTAAGTTTCTAAAATGCAAAACAAATAAATATTGAAAAGAATATCAGGGCACGAGTGGGCTATCTCTATGAAAGGCTAGTCCGTAAAATAAACCATATTTAGTGTCAAGACAGTGCATACATGAAATTAGATTTTTGGAGGCTAAGTTCAAAGAAAAAGAGTAAATTCTATCCTTAAAGGGAGAAAGAGATGGAGTAACACCAAAATAGAAATTATGTGGAAAAGGACACACGTTTTAAGGAGAAGGTGGCAAATGCAGGGAAATCTGAAACTGACTTCTCTGCCTCCCATCTTTCCCTGCCCACAGGTCCTAGATCTTCTCACAGTTCTGCAAGACAGTCTGACTTCCTACAGCTGAGGGATTCCTGGCCAGAGCCCAGAGCAAGAGAGAATTCTGTCCTAGTTTCAGGGTATGGTACAAGCAGCCCTGCCATTTGGCTACATAACCTGGTAGATTCCATGGTGCCAGAGAATTTCGTGGTAGATAAGGACACCATGGGAGTCCCTGGGTGATTCAAACTGTTAACACGCTTGGGTGCTAACCAAAAGGTTGGAGGATTTGAGTCCACCCAGAGGCACCTTGGAAGAAAGGCCTGGCGATCTACTTCTGAAAAATCAACCATTAAAAACCCTATACAGCATAGTTCTACTGTGACACATGTGGGGCCACCATGAGTCAGAGTTGACTTGACAACAACTGGTTAAGTACATCATGTGGAGTAGCAGAGTCCAGCATTGCTGCCTAGGGTTCTGGAACAAGGCTGTGCCGTCTGCAGCAGAGAACTAGTCACCACTGGAAGAGCAGGTCATGGCGTGCTACTGGGTCCTAGTGAGTCATCAAGGGACCAGAGCTGCCATCAGGATCTGTGCACTGTCAAACCCAAGTCATTAGGTTGGGTAAGCACAGCAGCAGTGCATAGTGGAAATGGTACATTTGAGATTAGGTCTGAGCAGGTCTGGAGGGTACAAGTAACTTCAGCTCCACCCAGCCTCTCAGTAGGCAGAGCTTCCAAAAGTACATCTGGTCATCAACTTGCTACAGAGGGAGAAGCAGCCTAAGATAACAACGTTGTCATCTTGCAGAATAGAAAAGAAAATTGACTAGGGAAACAATGGGATTGCAATGTGGTATTGGTTGCTGTGATGGTTAATTGTATGTGTCAACTTGGCTAGGCTATGGTGCCCAGTTGTTTGGTCAAATACTATTCTAGACGCTGTTATGGAGTAGTTACATGTGATTAAAGCAATTAGATGCATTACCTTCCATCATGTGGGTGGGCTTCATCCAATCAGTTGAAGGATTTAAGAGCAAAATGGAAGTTTTCCTTAGAGTGTATTCTGCCTTTAGACTATAAATGGACATCTTCCCAAAACTCCTCCACTCTCAATTCCCATTGCCTGACCTACAGATTTTGGGACACAAAACTGTAGGCATCTCTTCCCCTTCACCTGACCTACGCATTTGGGGACACAGGCCTGATGGAATCTTCAGCCTGTTGCCTGACCTACAGATTTTGGACTTGGCCAACTGCCACTATCATGTGAGCTAATTCTTTAAAATCTGTGTACGTGTGCGCGTGTATCTTGTAGTTAATGGTGCCATTGAGTTGGCTCTGACTCACAGCAACCTTATGTATAACAGAACAAAATGTTGCCCAGTCCTGTGCCATCTTCATGGGCTCATTTTCCAGCACTATATCAAGCAATATTCTGTTGTGATCCATGAAGTTTTCATTGCTAATTTTTGGAAGAAGATCGGTAGGTCTTTCGTCCTAGTTTGTCTTAGTCTGGAAGCTCTGCTAAAACCTGTGCACCATGGTTGACCCTGCTGGTATTTGAAATACCAGTGGCATAGCTTCCAGCATTGCAGGAACATGCAGGCCACCACAGTATGACAAACTGACAGATGGACGGTGGACATATATCTTACTGGTTCTGTTTCTCTAGAGGACCCTGACTAAGACAGTTGCCATTTGAGTTTGTGGTTATGACTTCTAAGCTGAACCAGTCATCCAGGTTCTGTACCTCTTCTCTAGCAACATTCAGGTAATCAGGAGCATGTACAAAGAAAGTCACAAGTTGGGGTCAATCAGGATTTGCATTTTTCCAGCTAAATAGAGAGAGGAAGAAGGAAAGGAAAGGTATATTAAGGCACTGATTATAATGATGGGAAATGAAGACATAAAGGAGGTAAAATTTGAATGGGAAAAAGGAGGAGGGGAATCAAGGAGTTAAAGTCAAAGAACATTGAAGTAGTGTACTAGAAAGTAAGTTGGAAGGAGAGCAAATGCCTGAAATGAAGGTTTTAAAAAAGGTAAATTTATTGGTGGGTACTAGGTCAAGAGGGAGCCCTGGTGGTGCAATGGTTAAGTGCTTGGCTGCTAACTAAAAAGTCAGCGGTTCGAACCCACCAGCGACTCCATGGAAGAGAAGACCTGGTGATCTGCTCCTGTAAAGATTTCAGCCTAGGAACTCCTATGGGGAAGGTCTATGCTGTCATATAGTGTCGCGATGAGTCATATAGAGGAGCCCTGGTGGTACAGTGGTTAAGGAGCTTGGCTGCTAATGGGAAGGTCAAAGGTGCAAACCTACCAGCCACTCCACAAGAGAAAGATGTGGCAGCCTACTTCGGTAAAGATTACTTCCTTGGATACCCTATAGGGCAGTTCTATTCCGTCCTATAGGGTCGCTATGAGTCAGAATCAACTTGATGGCACACAACAACACTAGGTCTAGAGTGTGAGGGTGGGAAAAGGATGGTTGAGCTAGAGTTGAAATAAGGAGACAAAGGAATTGAAAGGCCAAACATATCAAACAGATAGATATTGAAGTTACCAAGAATTAAGACAGAACTGAGGGTGGAGAGGAAGACAGCAAGCCAGGAGCCAGATTCCTTCACGAATATGGGAGGAGTGACTCAGAAGTCAGTCGGGTGATTGCAATGTGGTAGGTGGCAGGCCAGCTGTTAGTTGTCCTTGAGTAGATTCTGACTCATGCGACCCTGTGTGTACAGAGTAGAACTGTGCTCCATAGGATTTTCAAGGTGGTGACCTTTCTGAAGCAGATTGCTAGGCCTGTATTCCAAGGTGCTTCTGGGTGGGTTCAAACTGCCAACCTTTTGGCTGTTAGTAGAACACTCAATCGGTTGCCACTCAGGGATCTTGGCAGTGCAGATAGCTGGGTGGAATGAACTGTAAAGGAGCTGGGTGTTGGGAAGGAGAGAAGAGAGGAATCTGGAGAAATGCCTTGGAAGGGGCAACAGGAATCAGAGAAGATAGCTTGACCTCCCCTCCTGACCTTCATCCTCCAGAACAATCGAAATTCAGAAATGGGTCTTGATTTAAATAGCTACTGTTTAGTAAGAGTTTATTGCTAGACACTGGTAAAGCAGTACCCTCTAAGGCAAGTGGTATTATCCTCATTTTACAGATATGAAACAGTGAAAATCTCTCACTTATGTGCCTAAAATGGAAACACAATCCAATAAGCAAAGCAGGCATACTTGGCTTAAAATGAATAATTTTAAGTAGGAAAAAAACTTTCCATACATAAAAATGTCCAGATCTTTGTGGTGCTGGGGAGGAGTTCTTATTATGAAAGCATTATACAGTATATTCATTACAAAAGTTATCTGTAAACCCAGAAAAGCAAAAGAACACCAAAAAAATCCACAATCCCACTCTATAGTGTCAAGCATCATTAACACATTAACCTATAATATTCAGACTAAATATGTCCATATATTTGTATAAATAATTACATTTGTACCAAAATAGGCTTATATTCATACAGTTCTTTAATTCGTCACAATTTATTTAAGCAACCCACCCATTTGGAGACATTTATACTGTTTGAATTGCTAGTTATTTAAAGTATTTCATGCTTAAATTCTATGTGATGCTTATAGGTTTTTTAAAAAAAGTAGTCACCAGTGACCACCCTGACAGGGAACACAACAGACAGTCCCAGCCGGAGCAGGAGAAAAGTGTGAAGCAGAACTCAAATTCTAGTAAAAAAAAACAGACTTAATGGTCTAAGTGAGACTGGAGGAGCCCCCAAAGCCATGGCCCCTGGACACTGTTAACTCAGAACTAAAACCACTCCCGAAGCCACTCTTCAGACAAAGATTAGACCGGACTGTAACATAATACTCATGAACAGTATGCTTCTTAGTTCAGTCGGATACAAGAGACCAAATGCGCAGCTACTGTCTGGAGGCAGGATGAGAAGGCAGAAGGGACAGGAACTGATTGAATGGACACAAGAAACCCAGGGTGGAAAGGGGGAGTGTGCTGTCACATTATAGAGATTGCAACTAGGGTCACATAATAATATGTGCATAAATTTTTGTATGAGAAATTAACTTGAGCTGTAAACTTTCACCTAAAGCACAATAAAAAAAATGAAAATGATAGTAAATAAAATAAAATGCATGGTGTTAAAAAAAAAAAGTGGTAGCTAGTTGTTTAGTCTGCCTTTCTTTAAACTTTTTTTTCTTATGATTTTGGCCGTTTGCATTTCTTCTTCAAATTAAATGTCCTGTTTACTTCTTCTGTCCATAATTATATTATGAAAGATCAAAATTCATGGATATAATTTTAAAAACCAAAGATTAAGTTCTGGCAAAATGGCGCTCTAGGCAGAAGCACCACGCCGTCCCTCCACAGCAAAGATCTGAAAAACTAAGCCAAACAGAGAATACAACAATCCTGAAATCCTAAAACATCAAATGAAGAGATAAAGAACTCAGCCAAGCACGAAATGGACTGAGAAAACTGACAGAGAACGGAGAGCGAGGAGAGATTCATGCAGAGGTCCTCTACCAGCTAACTCAGCGCAGATCCGCCATCTTGGACTCCTATCTGAGACCAGCAAACAGGGGGTACGAGAAAGCAGCCTCACGGAGCTTCCAGCAGGAGACAAAACAACCGGTAATTGGTGATATACGCTTTCCCACACCCCACCCTTCTTCACCCCGACTTGGCCTCCTCTGCTTCCCGCAGCCACAGTCTCTTGACCGGGAAACAGCGGCTGCTTGGATTCCACACACCCGAACAGGTGGCTCTCTGAGTGCCATTTGTTGGCTGCTGGTGTTGCTTTCTTTCTGCCTCTTTTTATTTCTTCCTTGCCTCTCCCCACCTACCCCTCCTTTAGCTCAAGTACCTCGCTCCGTGTGCCATCTTTGCTTCTTCCTGAGGGGCTGCAGAGCTCTGGTAATTTGTGATATACGCTTTCCCACTCTCTACCCTTCTTCACCCACACTCGGCCCCTCTGCTTCCCACGGACACAGTTTCTTGTCCAGAAACACCAGCCCGCACTAGCTGGCTCTCTGAGTGCCATTTGTTGGCTGCTAGT
>NW_004444122.1:3047684-3090106 GCF_000243295.1 Trichechus manatus latirostris | reverse complement strand
AGTGTCTTCTAGCTGTTTCCCCTGACAATGACTAAATTATCTAAGTATTATGTTTATGTGCTTATTTATTGGTCTGTCTATTTTAGATATTATCTATTGACTTTATGCCATGATGACTGAGAACTTCGCTTCTCCACAGTGCCACAGCTCACATCACTGTTGTCCTCATCCCCAATCTCCCTCTCTCTCGTTCACACACTTATATGCATACAGGTGCTTAGACGTGTGGGCGTGTGTGTGTGTGTGTGTGCGCGCGCGCGCACGCACGCACACACACACACACACACACACTGATTTAGGAAATAATATTAGAATCATTTATTCCCTCTCCTTGAGCATAGAGAATGTGACCCAGCTGGAGCTGGGCTCACAAGGACTCACAAGGACACATCAACTGGGCCCTGAGGGATAAAGACAATAGCTAAGATAATCTTGGAAAATATCTTTTAGGGAAACTTTCACATAAAGCCAATCAAACAGAACACAAAAGACTTTCCACTCTTACCTTTTTCTATTAGCATTTAGTAAATAGAAATTTGGTGGACCAATGAAGACCCTCCTGACTCTCCTTACTGAAACCTGTTCCAATGATTGTTAAGAAAGACAATTCAAACTGTAGGATCACAGTTTCTAGCCAATCTGAAAAGGCTAAGCTTTCAATGGTTTTTCCCATTTGTAATGTTAATATATACTAATGGCTCTGTAACTGTTCTTTGGACTCGGCAGACTGTGGCAGCATGCCTGTCCGTTTTCCCGTTCCTGTCTATTCTGTAATATTCTTTGGATTCGGGCAGCCATGGCTCTGGCAGCATGGTTGTCTGCTTCCCACTTTTGCCTTTTTGAATATATGCTAAATGAAACTTTCTTTTCGCTTTACTCAACTTTATGATGTTTCTTCCCCTACAATAACACACACATGTCCCTTCCTCTAAACTTCCCATCATAGTTAAATATTACAATTTTTTGTTAAATCAATTATCGCTGCTGAGCTGTGCTTTCTTATACAGCCTTTTTTTTCCTATGCTTTCGATTTCTTCCCCCATTACCTTATTTTTGCATGAATTCTTCACTGTGTTCTCTTGAGTCTTTGCGACTTTCTCCTCAGTCATATTTTTTTATAAGTACAAGCACATCTGTTTTTTATTTCCTCATTCACGCACATTCCCTCCAATAGCTTCCTAAGAAAGGGAATAAAAATTTTGAGGCCTCAAAAGATTGAACATATTTTTATTTACCCTTAATTTGATTGATTATCTGTCTGGGAAGAAACTCTGAGTGGGCAATGAACGTTTCCTCAGAATTGGAAAGGCTTGGCTCGCTGGTCTGCAGAGCTGCCGTGGAGGAGTTCCTCGCTATTCTTATTCTAACACTTTGTGCCCTAGTTCCTCTCGCTATAAACTTTAGGATTTTTTTCATCTTAATCTCTGGTATTGTGAAATTTTATGATGGTATTCCTTGGAATTAGTATTTTTTTTTTTTTCTTCATTCATTCTGGAGACACTTGTCCTTCAGTTCTGAGAAATCTTATGTCACTTCTTGGTCATTTCCTTCTCCCCTCCCCCTTCACATTGGCTACCAACAGTAAAGAATGAGAAGAACTAAAGAACCCTACTGAGTTTTTATTTACTAGAAAGACCAGTCTGACCAGTTGGAGTCCCTCCTAGGGAGATAAAGATTACAGCCAATGAAGAAAATGGAGTACCAGTCCCCTTGTTATTCCAATAGGCCTTAAAATGAAGCTGGAAAGAGTTCTGCTTAGAGTAAGAGGCAGAAGGTGGTGCCTTGCCAATTAAGGAAATACATCCTTTAACCTGTGTCATCTCTTTCCACCACCTACTCCCACCCCCGATCTGTGTCTGTCCTTAGAAGACATAAAATTGCTTGCTCTTACGAGTTCAATTACTTTGTGTGTGTGTGTGCCTGTGTGTGTTTCAAATCCTAAAGAGTGTTGTGGAGGCCTAAAACTCACACTAGACAAAGACTAGGGGTGGGAGAAAAGGAGCCCTGGTGGCGCAACTGTTAAGACCTCAGCAGAGGCTGACAGTTCGAACCTACCCAGCCCCTTTTCAGGAGACGGACCTGGAATTTGCTCCAGTAAAGATAACAGTCTTGAAAACCATATGGGATATTTCTACTCTGTCACATGAGGTCACTATGAGTATTATTAGAAGGCACCTAACAACAACAAAGGGGTAGGAGGAAGGGGGAAATGGGGGGTTTTGCTTAGGGGGGATTGAATTTTTGTTAATGGTGGTACAATGATTTGGAAAAGGACAAGGGAGAACGGTTGCACAACTTGAATGTAAACAATGTCACTGAATTGTACATGTAAAAGTTATTGAGATGGAGTGTGTTTTGTTCTGCATATTTTCACCACAAAAAAGAAAAAAAAATCCACACTAGACCAGTGGTCCTCAAAGTGTAGCCCCCAGACCAGTAGCCTCAGCATCGCCTGGGAATTTGTTAGAAATGCAAATTCTCGGGCCCCAGTGCCCTGTCCCAGACCTACTGAATCGAAATCTCTAGGAGAAGGACCCAGCAATTGGTGTTTCAACAAGCTTTCCAAGCAGTTATGACATACTGTAAAGTTCCAGAACCACAGCACCAAGGAACGTGGACTACGGAGCCTGCCCCAGCACCCAAACTCTTCTGTAGACAAAGGCATCTACGGTATGTCTGGTTGCTCCCCTGCTCCTTATTCCAGATGGAATAATGTGCTGGACTGGAGATGCCTGGGGGGAAGGCAGTGGATCCAGGCTCTGTGGGTAGGGATAGCATGTCCTGAAGGGTTGTCGGTGGGGAGTCACTGTGAGATAGCAAAAAGAGGGTACTAGGCAGAGAGAGGCATTGGTGGTTCGGCCGTAGAATTCTTGCCTTCCATTGGGCAGTGATTTTTTCCATTGTATATCAGGTCACCCTGAGTTGGAGGTCGGCTCAAAGGCAGCTAACAACAACCTGTATGGGGGATTGAGAGTAGAAACTTGGGGGTAAAAAGTCTCGCTCCTTAAGCGCTTTTTTCTCTTGGGGACTGTGACGTTATGGAAAATTTAACTGCTGCTATCCCCAATTGGAATTCTTTGAAATGGAACTGTCACTCCACCTTCTTCTTTTCTACTAGAGAGGGACTAGAACACTCTGGGGTGGGCTCTGGCCATGGACTCTGACCAGCAGTGAGGACTGGGGGGCCCACAGCCCTATAGACAGTGGGGTTGTAAAAGACTAAGTAGAGCTGGGAAGAGGTCATTGCTTCTATTTTATTAATGAAAAAGTGTCTAATGACTGAGGAGCCCTGGTGGTGCAGTGATTAGGCACTTGGCTGGTACCTGAAAGGTTGGAGGTTCGACCCCACCAGCTGCTCCACAGGAAAAAGATGTGGCAGTCTGCATCCACAAAGATTTAGAGCCTTGGAAACCCTATGGGGCAGTTCTAATCTGTCCTAAAGAGTCTCTATGAGTTGGAACCAACTCGAAGGCAAGAGGTTTTGATCTAATGACTACTCTGAAAAAATGAGCACTTTAGCATGCTCTTACTTTCCCCACCTACTCCAACCACCTCCTGACCGTAAACTCCAATTTTGTTAAAATAATTTGGGATGTTACAATCAGAGTATCAGTGTTAAACTTTTTAACTATATCTTCTTGTCTTAGTTATCTAGTGCTGCTTTCACAGAAATAATACAGGTGGGTGGCTTTAACAAACAGAAATTTATTTTCTCAGAGTTTAGGAGGCTAAAAGTTCAAATTCAGAGCTCCAGAAGGTCCTTGTCTCTTCACCTTCCGCTTCCTGGTTCCGTGGAGAGAGATCTCCACGTGCCTTGGCATCTATCTTACCCCATCTCTGGTTGCTAGCTTTTGTTTCATCTCTTTTTATATCTCAAAAGAGATTGACTCAAAACACACCATACGCTAATTATGCCTCATTAACATAACAAAGGCAACCCACTGCCAAATGGGATTATACCCACAGGCAACCAAACCAAACTCATTGCTGTCAAGTAGATTCCAACTCATAGCGACCCTATAGAACAGAGTAGAACTGCCCCATAGGGTTTCCAAGAAGCAGCAGCTGGTGGATTTGAACTGCCGGCCTTTTGGTTAGCAGCCAAGCTCTTAACCACTGTGCCACCAGGGCTCCACCCACAATCATAGAGGTTAGGATTTACAACACATGTTTTTGGGTGGTGACACAATTCAATCCATAGCACTTGTCTTTTAAGAGTTAGTTTTATCAGTGTCGTTAACCTTGTTAAGAATATTCATTCATTATTTGAATAAATATTTATTAAGTGCCTACTATGTGTTAGATAGTATTCTGGGAACTTAGGATATATCAGTGACCAAAACAGACAAAACTCCCTGCCGTTGTGGACTCGGTAGTCGATCGGGGGAAGACACGATAGAAAAAGAATAATAAAAAAAAAAAAATTATAGATTATACCAGAAGGTTGTATGTGTTGAAAGAAAAAAAAAAAAAAAACATCTATTTACAATGACTGGTTTCTGTGTGGATAATAGTTTTCTCCTAGAAACATCCTAAGAGTCTGGTATGTGCTAGGCACCGAGCAAGCTGTTGTCTTAGCTGGAAATGGGCCTTTTGTACTTGACTTTTTCTCATCAAAACTCAGTACACCTCCTCGGGTTATCTATCACTTAGTGTTGTTGAGAATCTAAGGTGAATATGATTCTTCAAACCATACAAATCATTTTCTGATTCAGTATTTTTAGCTTTTTTAATTTGGATTTTGTGTAAGACCTTCTTTTTTTCTTTTTCTTCTCAGATTTGCTTGGGACATGGTGTCTGAAGACACATGGATTTCTTAATGATCAATGGAGAAGAAATAAAGCTCTAACATGCCGTTCCCCTAAGCTCAAGTAGCATTTTAGATAAAAAGGGGCGAGATTCAGATTTCCATCCTGCTTTCTTCTGCAACAAGTTATGCTAAAATATGGAGATTTGACTACAAAAGTCTGAGGGAGAAAGATATTCTTTATCAAATCCTATTCTCAGCAAAATTATTATTTAAGTATGAAGGCAAAATTAAGGACATTTTATGGTATTTAATCAATCAGAAACTATAGTACCTGCCATAGATTGAATTGTGTCCCCCAAAAATATGGGTATCAATTTGTCTAGGCCTTGATTCCCAGTATTGTGTAATTGTCCACCATTTTGTCATCTGATGTGATTTTCCTATGTGTTGTAAACTTTACTTACCTCTATGATGTTAATGAGGCAAGATTAGCGGCAGTTATGTTAATGAGGCAGGACTCAATCTACAAGATTAGATTGTGTTTTAAGCCAATCTCTTTTGAAATATAAAAGAGAGAAGTGAGCAGAGAAACATGGGGGACCTCATACCACCAAGAAAGCAGCTGGGAGCAGAGCTCATCCTTTGCTCCCAAGGTCCCTGTGCTGAGAAGGTCCTCAACCAGGGAAGATTGATGAGAAGGACCTTCCCTCAGAGCCAACACAGAGAGAAAGCTTTCCCCTGGAGCTGGCATCTTGAATTCGGACTTCTAGCCTCCTAGATTGTGAGAGAATAAATTTCTGTTTGTTGAAGTCATCAACTTGTGGTATTTCTGTTATAGCAGCACTAGATAACCAAGACAGTACCCATGACCAGTTCTGGAAAAATTACTTGAAGAAACGTTAGCAAAACAATTACTGTTAATGCAGCTGTGAAATTTAATGCATGATCAAGTAAGGATTCCTGAAGTGAATTCCTGATGATTTCAACAGAACATGGTAGAATTGGAAGGAACAAAAACATCTAAAAGCCTTGCCTTATTGAGGGGAACATATAGACCCTGGATTTTTAAATTAGATTTTTAATCATAAAGTAGTAAGAGCTTTCAAAAAAAATTCAAACACCACAGAAATGTATTAAGTGAAAAGTGGAACTACTTTGCCCTTAATCTCAGTTTTCAGAAATAACTACTGCTAGTAAGAGTCCCTGGGGGTGCAATTAGTTAACGCACTCAGCCTCTAACCAAAAGGTTGGAGGTTCAGGTCCACCCGGAGACAGCTCAGAAGAAAGGCCTGGTAATCTACTTCCGAAAAAACAGCCACTTGAAAACCCTTTGGAGCACAGTTCTACTCTGACACACATGGGGTTGCCACAAGTAGGAACTGATTTGACAGCAACTGGTTTAATAATTTCTAGAGTATCTGAGATAGTTTCTATGTGTATGTATGGGTAAAGAGAAAACACACTTTTCCCTTTTTTAATAAATGGGATCATACTATATATACATAGTATTCTGCAACTTACTTTATATATCTTGGAAAATTTTTTTATATTAACACATATAAATCTACTTCATTCCTTTACAGAGTTGCATGGTATTCTACTGCAGTCCGCATTGTATTTACAAAAAAAAGAAATTAGCTTGCTTCCAGATTCTATTACTAACAATTCTTCAATAAATCCACACTTCCATAAATATATTTGTAAGAAAAATTCTTACCAAATATCTTATTTTTGCTAGTTTGATTGGTGAAAATAACGCCTAATTAACATTTTAATTTATTTAACTTTTCATGAAGTTTAATTTTCACATATTTATTAACTAGTTGTATTGCTTTTCCTTTGAGAATTTACTGTTAACGTCTTTTGTTAATTTTTCTTTTGACTCTTTGCTAGCCTTTTTCGTATGTAAGAGTTCTCTGTGTATTGAGGAGAAAAACTGATTTTCTGTCATATATATTGCAAATACATTTCTGCAATTTTTTTGTTTGTTTGTTTATGGCATTTTTGCCATATGGAAGTTTTATATTTTTTATATGAGGAAAGTTTATAAATCTTCTCCCTTCCAGATTTTAATTTTTATATTGTGCTCAGACTCTATGGCAAGTTATTAAATATGTGGTTTGTCAAATCAGTGAGAAAAATGGTATTGAAGAAAATGACCATCCATTTGGAATACACACTGAGGCCACAGAAAGTAAAGAGAGGTTGGGAGGATGAATTGCATCCTGGGATAATTAGTTACCTCAGGATGGCAGAAGCTGAGACAGAGAGAGAAAGAACACAGGGAATTACACAAATTGGGTGTGGTTTTCGTGTGTTAAGTTATACTAAGGTAGTGAAAACTATTCTATCTGGAGCCTCAGGGTACACCAGATTGCTTATGTCAACAATGTGATTTATGATGTGGGCCTTAGACTGTGCTGTGTTAGTCTGACCTTTGGAGAAGCTGGACACTAAGTAACTAAACTTAGTCACACCGATACCCCATGCCTACGTGACTAAGCCCCAATAACAACCTTAGACACTAAGGCTCAGGTGAGTTTCCCTGGTTGAGAATACCTTGTATGCATTGTCACACATCGTTGCTAAGAGAACTAAGTTCTGTCTGTACAGCTCCACTGGGAAAAGACAACTTGATGCTCGTGCCTGGTCTCTTCTGGACTCTGCCCTATGTCTTTTTCGTTTGCTGATTTTAATCTATATCCTTTCACTGTAATAAACTGTAACGGTGAATATAATAGCTTTTCTGACCCTTCTGAGTCCTCACAGCAAATCATCGAACCTGAGGGTGGTCTTGGGGACCAAAACTGAAACTAAAATAATTGCTTTTATAACATCCTGTTAAAGTATTATGAAAATTTTCAAACTTTCATAAAATTACAGAGGTTAATATCACAAATTCTCATGTACCCATCACCCAGAATGAATAAATATATTTTGTCATGTTTGCTTCAGGTCTGCCTTTATTTTCTTTTTTTGATTAAGAAATAAAACGTAATAGATACAAATCAAGTTTCCTTTGTACCTCCTCTCCCCGCAGTACTGTTCCCTGTGGAAATAAGTACTTTCAGGTTGGTGTATAATTCTTCCTATTTGGG
This sequence comes from Trichechus manatus latirostris, assembly GCF_000243295.1. Lineage (NCBI taxonomy): Eukaryota > Metazoa > Chordata > Mammalia > Sirenia > Trichechidae > Trichechus > Trichechus manatus. The sequence goes on along the minus strand of NW_004444122.1, from coordinate 3,082,258 downwards.
TTTTATACTTTTCCTGTGTATGTTTGTATCCCTTTATGGATTTGCCTGTTATCCTCACATGGGACCTTGCTAATCGTCTCTGTATCACTCCAGTTTTGGCGAATAAACTGGTGACATGAGCATGCTTGACTTAATTTTAACCCAACAAAGGTGTATTGGGTAGTGTTTATTAGGTGCCAGGCATTGTGCCAAGTGCTGTGTTCACAATGGTGTCAGTCTGTTACTCTCATCTAACTTCTAATCAGGGGAATACAACAAAGGCTTGCTGAATTCAATACGTGTTTTCTGAATGGTCCTTCCTAAGTACTCTCCATTCCCTCAGCACTTGAGGACTCTCCTACCAGGTCAGGCCTAAACATCACCACCACCACCACTACAAGTTGACATTGAATCGATTCTGACTCAAGATGACCCCATGTGTGTCATATAGACCTATGCTCCATAGGGTTTTCAGTGGCTGATTTTTCAGACGTAGGTCTCAAGACCTTTCTTCTGAGGCACCTCTGGGTGGACTCAAACCACCGAGCTAAAGTAAGCATCCAAGCTCATTAACCATTTGCACTACCCAGGGACTCCCTAAATATGACTGGGGAAGAATATTAGCAATTAAACGAAGAGTGTAGTTGAGGGCCAAGCATTTTTCAGGCTTCTGGTTTCCCTGTTCAAAGCACCCACCCAATACCTTGGGCTGACTCAGATCCCCATGGAGGTAAGCTCTGTAACTCAGCAGTCCAACGGAGAAACAGTGTGCCCCTCCTAGACTCAGTCACGCGGACTCATTATATCACCTGTTCACTGAGAGCAAGAGAGAGTCAGACTCAACCATCAAATGCTGTTCTGTATTGTAACTTGGTTAGACCTTACTATGTCTGTATATAGTGAGTGAATATAGCTAAGACTCATTTTATTGGCCATTGACTTGCCTTGAATGAATCGTTCCATCTTTCTAGACTCTCGTTTTTCAGTCTAGAAGTGGCTTGATTAGATAATCTTTCATCTGTGCCAATTCTCACTTTTAGATCTCTAGCATTCTATGAACCTCTACAGCCAGTGAAACGTAAAGATATTACACAGACAGCTGCTTCCGTTTCAGAATCTTCCCTGGATTCTTAGGGATATTTTTTTTCAGTGGAAGGGAAAAAATACTCCTGGTGCACAGCATCTTCCAAGATAATTCTTTCAATGCTACTGTGAACAGATTCAGCTCAGTTTTCAAATTACTTTCATTCATGACTACTTACTGGGCAATTCCTAAGTGTAAGGCAGTTTGTTGGAATGGAAAACTGAAAAGGGATCAAGGTTAAAAGAGAGGCACAGATGGAGTACAGAGGAAGTCAGACATAGATATATCTTCCAGGTCAGAGGGATGTTAATCAAGGAGGTCTTCATGGAGAAAGTGGCATAGGGGAAAGATTCCTTTCATATATAGGTATATGCTTTTGTTTAATAGATATTTACTGAACCATTACTCTGTACCCTGCACTGTACAATACAAAGACAGTGGAGATACAGTAATTAACAAGACACAAAGCTAGAATCCTTGACCATAAGAAGTATGATTTCATGTGAAAGAGGTGAATGGAGGGTGCTATAGCATTGGTGGTTCAATGGTAAAATTCTTGCCTTTCATGGAGGAGACCTGGGTTTGTTTCCTAGACTATGTACCTCATGTGCAGCCACCACTCATCTGTCAATGGAAGCTTGTGTGTTGCTATGATGCTGAACAGGTTTCAGCAGAGTTCAGACTAAGATGGACTAGGAAGGATGGCCTGGCCATCTACTTCTGAACAATCAACCAATGAAAACCCTGTGGATCACACTGATCGATCTACAATCGACTGGGCAGGATTCTGTTCAGTTGTGCATGGGGTCACCTACTCGACAGGAGCCACCAACAAAAAGCAGAACAGGAACACGTATCCCATCTCAGAGAGGGGCTATTGGAGACTCCCAGGAGAAGAGGTGGTTCTTGAACGATGGGTAGGAATAATCCAGACAGAGAATGAAAGGAAAAGCACTCCTTGCAAAGGGTACAGCATGTGCAAAGTCTTGGGGGTGGGAGAAAGCACAGCGCGCCTAGAGGGTGATAAGTAATTCCGAATTTCTGAAGCGAAGTGTGTGTGAGTAGAAAGTGACAGGGCTTGTTCACAAAGAGCTATGCAATCAATAAACACACATAAATGCTCTGGTGAAGTGAACCTAATGGAATAGAAGATGAATGTCTTTAAAATAAAAAACTAGGTAAAAATGACAGAGAAAGATACCACAGAAATTCTGACGAGGTGTAAATATCTGCAGCCTTGTGTTTCACATATGATAATCATTCCTAAGATGTGATTTAACAACTCATCTTTTAAAAAAGGAGAGAGAGGAAATAGGATTTATCATCTATCAAACACTTTGATTTTCCATTTTCTCCTGAAGTGGAATTTACTTCTCTCCCGGAAAACCACAATCCACACAGGAGAAGGATAAACGAGACATAAATATAACCATCACCCCCTTGAAGGGCAGTCAGCACACAAAAGCCTTCTTTAGGAGCTAGGCCAGTTGATGTCATAGTGAAGTCAGATCAAATTACTCAGCACTGTTTGTTAATAAAATGAAAAGAGGAGAACACCGGGGAAGGCCATGAAAACTGCATCAATTACAGATGATTCCAGGCAAAGCCACTGTTTATCAGGCACCTTTGGTTTAGTGAGTAAACAAAGAAAATACTCTTTCGCAAGCTGCATTATTCTTGGCTCATCCTCGGAGCTCCCTCTGGGTTATGGCGTTCTTTGGACGTACCCTCATCCAAGCCCAGAATCCCACAGCAGGGCAGCATCTCAAAGGGGTCCAGCTCAGTCTTCCACCCGGAGCTTTACTCCAGGCATTGCAAACTGACCAGCATATGTTATCAATCTAATTTGTGGGCCTGAGTCCCGCCCCTAGTTCTCCACAGCCCTCACCAGTGCTGTTGCTTTGTGGGCCTCTTCACACTCCACACTTCGCCCCTGCACGCTCTGTGGCCTGTCCAGCTCACTGCCCCTGCCAAGCCCTGCAGGGTTGGGCATCTGTGGTAGGGGCAGGGTGGCTCTCCCGCCCCCTGTTAGCTCAGCCAAAACAGTCTTCATTTAGCTCTCTTTTGAGGCCCCTGACTCTCCTTTGTCTCTCTTCTCTGAACTCACTTTAGTATTTCAGTGGATTTAAAAAAGAAAATGTGATTTTAGTTTGCAGTAGCAGAAATATAGAACTCAAAAGGAGGGAGAGGATAGCCCAGCTCTGTCCTGCCACAATAACTTATTCATAGGGTTGATGTTATACTGTGGTGGCTTTTGCGTTGCTATGATGCTGGAAGCTGTGCCACTGGTATTTCAAATACCAGCAGGGTCACCGATGGTGGATGGGTTTCAGCGGATCTTCCAGACTAAAGATAGACAAGGAAGAAAGGCCTAGTGATGTACTTCCAAAAATTAGCCAGTGAAAACCCTATGGATCACAATAGAACACTGTCTAATATAGTATTGGAAGATGAGCCCCCTGGGTTGGAAGACACTCAAAATACACAGTGGCCGCAACAATGGACTTAAACATGCCAATGATAAGAAGATGGTGCAGGACCCAGCAACGTTTAATTCTGTTGTACATGGAATCTCCATGAGTCGGAGCCAACTCAACCAATAACAGCAAGGGTCACTGTGAAGATTAAAGGAAAACCACTTAGCACAACGTTCATATAGCACATAGAAAGTGCTATATAATATTTTAATTAGAAAATATCTTCCTTTGCTATAAATAGCATAGGGAGTACACCTCTAAGGCATCTGCCCTTATCTAAGGGGATACAGATTTGTTGAACTCCTGCAGATCAGGCAGGCACTGGGCATCAATGAGGCAGTGACTCTACCCTCCTGGAGTCCGAGATCTACAGAGGGAGACAAGACCAGAGGGAATGGGGTAAGGATCTGAAGAGTTTAAAGGAAAGGCAGGTGGTGGGGATACCCGGAGGAGGGAGACAAACCGCTTTACAACAGCGAATTCTCCTGGGGCTTGTGCTGTTTTGTACAGAAACTGGTTCTGAGCACAGACTCCCTCCACATGCTTTAGGTTCAGCTCCAGGCACAGTATGATGGCAGAGGTCCTCAGCACCAGGCCCTCGGGGCTCTGGGACAGGTGGCGGGAGGCTTTACCCCCTTAAATAAAAGCTTTTATGCGGAGGTAGTGTGGGTTCGTCCGTCTTCAAAACACTGTCTGAAACGTGCGTACATTCCTTCACCTCTGATCCCAGCTTGTTGTGTCCTATGTGGCGCCTTGATCCATAGACTTTAAGAAGAGGAGAGTGAAGAGGGGTAGTTTACATGGCCGTAGCCACTTACCCAACACAACGCACTGTGTCATTGAGAGCCACTGACATCCCGCGCCAGAGTGGATGGTGTCTGGGAGCTGTCCTGCGGCTAGTCTCCCCAGTGAAGCAGTGGCAGACACGGTGAGGATGGCATGAGCGTGTGAAACGACAACACGAACAAAGTTGAAAATTGTGAAGAGATGAACTCAGGTGATCACCAAGCAGACTCTGGAATCGACTCGACGGCAATGGGCTCTAACAGAAATACCACAAGTGCATGGCTTTAACAAAGAGAAATTTATTCTCTCGAAGTCTAGGAGGCTAGAAGTCCAACTTCAGGGTGCCAGCTCCAGGGGAAGGAATTCTCTCTCTGTCAGCTCTGGGGGAAGGTTCTTGTCATCAATCTTCCCCCGGTCTACGAGCTTCTCAGCGCAGGGATGTGCTTACCTACTGGTTCCTCATTCTTGGTGGTAGCAAGTCCCCTGCCTCTCTGATGGCTTCTCTCTTTTATATCTCAAAAGAGATTGACTCAAGATACAACCTAATCTTGTAGATTAAGTCCTGCTTCATTAACATAACTACCTCTAATCTTGCCTCATTAACATCACAGAAGTAGGATTTACAACACATAGGAAAATCATATCAGATGACAAAATGGTGGGTAATCCCACAATACTGGAAATCATGGCCTAGCCAAGGTGACACACATTTTGGGGGGACACAGCTCAACCCATAACAGCAGCCAAGCACTTAACCACCGCCCCACCAGCGCTCCTTGGTTTCCTCATCTGCAAAACTGAGCTAACAGCTACCTGCCTCAGAGAGTGGTTATGAGGATTAAATGAGCTAATACATGCAATGCACTTAGTACAGGGCCTGGAAATAGTAAGCCCCCAAGTACTGGCTACTATTCATAGTGGTAGAAATAGCAGTAATATGTATTAATAGTTGTCATTGTTGATCATCTGCTATGTGTCAGAACCTGCCAGGGTGGCTGTATTAGGTTGGATGGTAGTCCCCAAAATGGTATGTCCACACGCTAACCCCCAGGAGCTGGGATTTGAACGCAAACAGTCTGATCCCATGTCACACACTCTAAGTCAATATGCCATACTCTCTGCCTCCAAATTTATGAAGCACTAACTACTTGCGAGGCACTTTCTAAGTGCTTTGTTGTTGTCAGTGGCTGTTGAGTCAGCCCTGACTCATGGCGAAACCCATGTACAACAGAATGAAATGTTGTCCATCCCTGCACCATCTTCACAATCGCTGGCGTGCTCAAGTCCATGGTTGCGGCCACTTGTGTATTTTGAATGTTTTCCAACCTAGGGGGCTCATCTTCCAGCACTATATAGGACAATATTCTGTTGTGAACCATAGGGTTTTCATTGGCTAATTTTCTGAAGTAGATTGCCAGCCCTTTCTTCCTAGTCTGTCTTAGTCTAGAAGCTCTGCTGAAACCTGTCCACCACGGGTGACCCTGCTGGTATTTGAATTACCGGTGGCACAGCTTCCAGCATCACAGCAACATGCAAGCCACCATAGTACGACAAACTGACAGACGGGCGGTGGTCAAGGTGCTTAACCTGTGCTAATTTATTTATTTGTTACAATGACCCTGTTACTGCTCTGATAGAAGAAAAAGAAAGGAAATCTCATTTGAGAGAGGGAAGGGGTGCATCAAGTGCTAACTGCACAAATGCTGAACTCATCCATCCCGTAAAGATAGGGTGACCGACTCGTCCCAGTTTTAGCCCTAAAAGTTCCACATCCTGGGAGCACGCTCAATCCTGGTCAAACCGGAAGTGTTGGTCACTCTGTATAAAGAGGTCATGTGCAGCAGCAGGTCCAGGGAAACTGAAGAATCCCAACAGTAATTTGAGCAAGAAATGATATAATTAGCAAACAAAAGAATAGATGCATATTCAACCGTCCTAGCTATCAACGAAATGCAAAAAATATATATAACGACGAGGTTTAATTTTCAGCAAATGAATAAGCGTTTCAAATAATAGTAATAACACTCAGCAAACAGGTTTCAGGAAATGGGTACGCTCATCTATCACTGGTGGCACTGGCAAAACACCCGATGAAATATTGTGCAGCTATTAAACCGATGAAGTTTGTCTAGCAGCATGGAAACACACTCAGTATGTGAGGCTAACCGAAAACAGCTGAGTTCCAAACTGAGTCTGTACTGTGTTTACCACAACACAATATTTTTGCTTAAATGCCATCAGGGCCTGGAAAGGGACTTAGAAAAATAAAAACAGCTGATGCGTTAAGGGGTGGGGCTCTGGTAATTTTTTTCCCTTTTCCCTGATTTCTATCATTGCTGTTTAATTTGTGTAATAAAAGCAAAAGAAAAGGATAACACCCCCATTGACCCACATTTCTGTCTTTAGAGGGCCTACAGCTTAATCCTGGCCCCACCCCTCCGAACTCGAGGGCTAACTCCAGGCTGAGCAAATCTCTTTTTTTTAAACCTCATTGCTCTTAGTGCATCCCTCTCCTGCAATGCTCATCCAGCTCCGCATAGGACTGGACTGTAGTTTTGGACCCTTGAAGGTGAGAATCATGACCCATCACCCTCCTCGTTCACTCACAGTGTCAATGCCTGATAGACTATTGTCAATAAAGAAATATTGATTGAACCCAACGCTTTACTGATTTTCTTCTTCTAGTTTCTCTCTCTGTAAGAGGAGAAGAGGAAAAATGGAAGCCTAGGTGAGGTAGAAAACCCTGACACGTCTCAAAGCTGTTGGAAGATAGATGATGGATGATGTGAGAAACTTTCTAGGTATTTTGGATCTCTTCATGTAGAAGACAGAAAAGATGAAGGCAAAATACCAGCGTATTCTGAGGAAGATCCACAGATTCACAGCTGTGTGTGGTGAGACTTCAGAGAAAATGGAAATAACAGAGTTGGAAATTACCTCAGAGACCATCTAGTTCAGCCTTTCATTGTGAGATGGAGGAACTGAGAGGGGAGCGAAGCGCCTGAGGTGAGTTAATCATAGAAGTTCCTCAGGACTGAGCGCCTCCCGCTCTGCACAGGACAGCTTCAACAATATTAGCTGTTCCTCTGGCTGAGGTACCAGAAATTTCCATCGTCTATGAATCATTCCCTTTGGGGGTGGCATTTTGATGCCAGGAAGTCATGCTAAATATTAGTTTAGTTTCCTGAAAGTGGTAACTCCTGAGCCCATTTTGGATCATCATCATCTGAGGTAGGATCACTTTGTCTGCAGATCTAATGTTAAACTGGGGTCTGGAGGAGATAGAAGTCTTCCATCTGAAGGGAAAGGTCTTTATGGAAAACAAGGGGCTGAGGAAAGAAGCCCTGAGTGGTTGGATAGGGATGGTTGAGAGGAAGGATGAGGGTAATGAGAGCTAGACCATGGTGGCAGGTGCCAGACAATGGGGTGGTGTCAGAAGGACAATGTGGAATAGAAGACAGATGTTGCAGTACCAGGTGCCTCTTCCATGTTCTAGACTACAGTCTCAGGCAAGGCTTTCTGGAACTTGGGTTCCTCATTCATAAAATAGGTAATAATACCTGCCCTCGCTACCAGTGTTATTATGAGTATCAGATGAGATAAGGTCATAGAATGTTACTACTGGTGGAGACCTTAGAAGCCATCTTTTCCCCCACGGGGCAGAGGGGGAGACTGGGCCAGAGAAGATGTCTAGCCCAAAGTTACATGGCATGTCAGGGGCAAAGCAGGGCTACAGTACAGGCTACCACTCCCAGTCCAAGCGTCTGATGGTGGATGCCAAAGTTTCTGATGACTGCAGAAAGTGCTAACGATTCTCACTGAACCAAAGCAATCATCCCAAGTGGTCTAGTCAGCAGTGTTTGGTGACAGGCTGAATGAACAGTTGTTCTTCAGACAAGAGTGCTCAGAAACCACTCATCTTAAAGGTCCTCCTCCTTCCATTCTCAGGTCCCAAGCCTTCCTCCCACTTCACCACAGGCTCAGCAGCCTTTCCTACTGTTTGGGTGTGAAGGCCCAGTCCCCACAGGCACAGTACACAGGCTCTCAGGATACAGCGTGGGAGATGGACGCCATGAGAGGGGTGTAAAGCTGAGGTGTAGGGAGACCTGGAGGTTGGTGAAAAGTCAGTGGGGGAAATGACTGATACTTAATATGTACAAGCACTGTCATAAGTGCCTTACATGAATGAATGAAGCCATTCAATCCTCAAGAGAAACCTGTGAATCCCCATTCTACACATGTGGAAGCTCAGTCACAGAGAGGATAAATAACTTGTCGAAACTCTCACAACTAACTAGTTGGGCATGGATTTGAACTTAGGCATGCTGCTCCAAGAGGTCATGTACTCGGTGTTGCACTAGGCAACAATCTGGTGGCACTGGAGAAAGGTTCAGTGAAATGCTTATCACCAACACAGCGTGGTCTGGAAGAAGTAGGGCTGAGGAGGGGGCAGAAAGCCTGGTCCTATTCCCAGCCTGGCTACCAATATTCTGCATAATGCAAGAGGCCAACTAAGGCCTTTGGGTGCTCTGAAGCTCAGCTCCCCAGCCGTAAAGTGGAGGAAGGAGTTGCAGTGGGTGCTCTAAGTTCCCCTCAGTGCTCACATGAACAATTTCCCTGTGAAGTCAACAGCTTTCCCAGCAGCATTATGTGGCTGTCTGCTTAGGTCAGTAGAGACAAAACCTAGAGGAAGTTTGAAGCTTCCAAACTGGAGAAAAGCAGTTGTGCAAAATATTTGGAAAGATAAAGAGAGTGTGTAAAAAATAATTGAGGCATTTCTTTTATTTTCATAGGAAATGATTCAACCTAACCAAAGGTCAGTAACGAAAGAGACCCGTTCAGTCACGTTATAAACATCAGAGGCTCAGCAACTCCACCCAGCCAGCTGGGCAGGCAGCTCCGGCTTCTGTTGGAGATGCTTTTGTGTGGTTTCTTTTTCACGCTTGTGCTCAGAACGACCTTTCTTTCTTTCTTTTTTGAGATACAAAACTTAAAACACGTTTTTATTTTTTAAAACAGTGGTTTGCAAACCTGCCTGCATTAGAATCACCTGGAGAACTTTAAAAAAATACCAATGATTGAGCCTCACTCCAGGCAATTGAATTTCAGGGCCTGGGGTACAGGCATCAGTATTATTTAGCACGAAGTCTTCCCAGGAAGTTCTAATGAACAATCAGGGTTGAGAGCCATTGCTATAAAACCATGGTTCTCAAATTTTAGCACTCGCGGAATCACCTGGAGGGCATGTTAAGCAGATTGCTGGGCTCCCTATCCCAGAGTCTCTAATTCAGCAGGTCTGGGTGCCTGGAGAGTCTACAGTCCTAACAAGTTTCTAGAAGATGCTGATGTTGATTCTGCCAATCTCGGGACCCCACTTTGAGAACCTGCAACTTGAGCTGAGTTCTGCAAAAGTCTCTGCTGTTAAAGAGCCTTTCACATGCAGTGGAGCAGGGACCCTCAATAGTGGCTGCACCTGAGAATCACTCAGGAAGCTTTGGAACAGTGCCCTGCCCTAGCAGCACCTCATGGTCCCTGGGTGGCGGAAATGGTTTGTGCTGGACTGCTAACGGAAAGGTTGGCGGTTCGAACCCACACAGTGGCTCCGAGGAAGGCCTGGCAATCTGCTTCCATAAAGATCATGGCCAAGAAAACCCAATGGAGCAGTTCTACTCTGTAACACATAGGGTTGCCACGAGTGGGAATTGCCTTGACTGCAACAGGTTTGGATTTGGTTTTGGTTTAGCAGCACCTCAGACACATTAAACATAATCGCTTGGTGTAGAGCCCAGGCATCAGAATATTTTATGGCCCCTCGAGTGATTCCAAGGTGCAGCCAAGGTTAAGAACCACTGTAGTTCACACACACACACACATACACATACAGAGAAAACTGGGAAAATCTTATTCTTACTTCATAGCTGAGAAAATTGAGAATTAGAAAGACAAAGTTCAGGCAGCTAGAAAGCAGAGGGACCCCTGGCTCCTTATCCCAAGCTCTTTGCTTCCACACAAAACACTCCTCCTTCACATTTGGCCAACTTGGCAGCAGGCTGAGAGACCCAGAAACAGGCGTAACAATTGGTGTGGGGCTGTGGCTTTGGTCACAGGGAAGCAACACAACCCGGAAGTCTTTTGTGGAACTGTGGCAGATGGTAATTCCAGACAGATTTGGGTGTTGGGGAGGGAGTCCTGACAGGTGGCCCAAGCTGGGTGAGGCTGGACGAATCAGGCAGCTCTTCACCCTTCAGGAAGTTTCCACTTCCTCTTCCCCCTACATGTTAATTTCATTGAGTTGCTTGGTGCCATTTTGATGTTTGGAAACATTGTCCTCCACCCACTCCTCCAGCAAATAATTACACAGTGAAATAGACAGTTGAGTCTACCCCATCTATGTTGTGCACCACCTACTTGCTTATGATGGAATACTTTTTAATGATGGAATAAATTGAGGGAGAACCCTACTTTAAAAAACCTGCTGCCACCGGGTCGATTCCAACTCATGGCGATCCGTGTGTTACAGAGCAGAGCTGTTCCATGGAGTTTTCTTGGCTGTGATCTTTATGGAAACAGATTGCCAGGCCTTTTTCCACAGTGCCGCTGGGTAGGTTTGAACCGCCAACCTTCTGATTAGCAGGTGAGCGCAAAAACATTTATTCCACCGGGGATCTTTAGGATGCTAACGAACTACCCCGTAGGCTGTGCATTAGCTCAGCTGTTCACTCAGACTGGGTCAGGTGGGTGCTGGAGACCTGAGGTCATCTGTCAGTCCCCAGGCTTTCAGGATGGAAAACATTTCAGACACCAGATCATCCAGAGAAATCAGTTGCGAGCCACACGCAAAAACAGCACCTTCATTGTGGAGGTGAGAAAGAGAGTGGAGTATAGGGTGGGACGTGGTTAGAGCAGTGGTTTGCAAGCCTGACTGCGCGTTGGAATCACCCAAGATGCTTTAAAAAATACTGAGGCCTGGGTCCCACCCAAAAAAAACCAAAAAAACAAACTTGTTGCTGTCGAGTCGATTCCGACTCCTAGCAACCCTATAGGACAGGGTAGAATTGCCCTATAGTTTAACCTGACCCTATGAATGCCAGGAAATTTCCATTAGTCCTTAAACTAGCCCAAGCCAGATTTGGTCCGCGCTGCATATGGCGCAGAAGGGTCAGCTGTGACCACTAATTGACTTCAACAGATGACACAGCAACAGGAGGAACGAATCAGAAGGAAAATCAGCACCCAGACCGTAAGCGAGAGGTCTGACAAGAACCACGTCGCCTCCTATTTCCTGGTCATCTTCTGTAATTTTCACTCCCCAGTATGCCTGTGTAGCCGCCATCTTGCTACCCAAATCACATATAAGCTGTGCTTCCTCCCTAGCTCAGGGAGCCAGATCTGAGGAACTTCCTCCCGGCTACTTGCAATAAGGTTACTTTCTCTTTCTCCACGACCGGTGTCCAGATAATTGGCAAGCCTGAGCGCGCCGGACAAGGACCCACCTTTTACGGGTCGATAACAATAGGATTTCCAAGAAGCAGCTGATAGATTCGAACTGCTGACCTTTTGTTAGCAGCCATAACTCTTAACCACTGTACCACCAGCAAATTATTATTATGATTTAATTGGTTTGGGGTGTGGCCAGAGCATAAGGACTTTTTAAAACTTCCCTTAAAAAGTATCTCTTTCAAATACAAATATAGATATATAAATTTAAAATTTATTGTGGTGAAATATAGAAAACAAAACATTTGCCGTTTCAACCATTTTTATGTGTGACATTGATCATATATATATTTCATATAAATAGTATCATACTAAATGTGCATACTATTCATTTTAATGATTATTTTACTTAACAATTTACAGACTTCTTATATGTCAATAAATATTATTTGCAAAATTATTTTAAATGTCTAAATAGTATTGTGTGGATTTACAGTAATTTACTTAATATCATTCTGTTGCTGGGTATATAAGTTGCTTTACATTTTTCACTATCATGAAAAACATTGTAATAGTCCAGTACATAATCTGTTTTGTGCTCATCAATAATTATTTCCTTAGAATCTATGTTTAGAAGTGGATTTACTTGACCGTGGCTCAGGGTAGCTTTAAGCCTTTTGATATACCCAGGTAAACTATCTTCCAGAAAGTCTGTAACATTTATACTCCCACCAAAAGTATATGAATAGCTATTTCTCTAAACCCTTACTAACTGTGGTTATTATCATCCTCACCATGTAACACAGAAAATGGCATCTCAGTATTGGTTTTTTATTTCCTGTTTTTTTTTTTTTTTAATTATTGGCAAAGTTGAACCATTTGCATATGTGCATTTTTTTTTTTAAAGCTTGGCATAGTGGTTAAGAGCTACAGCTGCTAACCAAAAGTTCGAATCCACCAGGCTCTCCTTGGAAACTCTAGGGGGCAGTTCTACTCTGTCCAGTAGGGTCACTGTGAGTCAGAATGGACTCGACGGCAGTGGGTTGGTTTTTTTTTTTTTTGGTTAGTAGTTGTTTTTCTGTGAGTTGCCTCTTTGTGTCCGCTGTCCTCCGTATTCAGGGAGATGACAGACAGGAAGTTGGCTTTTCAAACGTGCCTTAGTCCCATGCCCTGGTCTGCTTTCAGAACCTGACAAATGCGTTTTAAATGACCTTCTAGCCCTCAGGCTACGGGTTTTTGGTTTGTTTTTTTTTCCCCAGCTATGCTTCTAACGGGGCACATCACTTTCATTTCCTAGGCTTGTTTTCTTATCTATTTTTTTTTTTTTAAAAGATTGTATTGGATGATCCCCAAGGCCTTTCCCAGCTCTAAAATTCTATGAAACTCTGGTTATTTCTCTGATGTCTCTCTATGTCTAAATGAGGGAATTTCTTTTTATATTAAATTTGGAATGTCAGTACAAATTAAATCAGCTTCTTGGCATTATCTAAAGGCTTCTTTGTCGCTGGATACTTAGAATAAAGAAACTATGAAGTTAAGTAGTTTCTCTGATTTCTTATGAATGGATTTCTCTCTCCACGTCTCTTGCGTTGCTTTTTTTTTTTTTTTTTAACTTAAGAAATCTACTTATTAACCTGACTAGCAGGATCAAAAGTGCATCACTTGTCACTAAGAAAACTGGATGGGATATTCTTTTTTTAAAATAATATTTTGTTGATTTTTTGGTGAAAGTTTACAGAGCAAATTAGGTTCCTGTTTAACAATTTCTATACATATTGTTCAAGAAGACCTGGTGGCACAGTGGTTAAAGTGCTTGGCTGCTACCCAAAATGTTGGCAGTTCGAACCCACCAGCCTCTCCACCAGAGAAAGATGTGGCAGTCTGCTTCTGTGAAGATTACAGCCTTGGAAACCCTATGGGGCAGTTCTACTCTGTCCTATAGGGTTGCTATGAGTCAGAATCGACTCGATGGCAAAGGTTTGGCTTTTGGTATACATGTTGTTCAGTGATATTGGTTACATTTTTCACAATGTGTCAACATTCTCATGATTTCCATTCTGTTGTTCTGTTTCCATTAACCTAGCTTCCTTTTCCCCCTCGCCCCCTTACCCTCTCATCTTTGCTTTATGGTAAATGTTGACCATTTGGGACTCAGGCTATGGCTTTTGAGGCAATATCTTGATATACTGTTCAGACCAGGCATTCCATGAGCGAGAGTGAGCCAGCCTGATTCTGGGGGTGTCGAAAGAAACTGGAAGCTGGAGCCCCCTGTTACTGCTGGACTGATCCTGACAGGAACAGGAAGAGAGTCCTTCCTCGCCTCCCAATGCCTCCTTTTGGCAAAACCTAATAGGAGGCTGGAGTCCCTGGGTGGTGCAAACAGTTAATGTGCTCAGCTGCTAACTGAAAGTTTGGAGGTTTGAGTCCAACTACAGGCGGACTTGAAGTGGACTTGAAGTACTTACTAGTGAAGATCAAAGACCACAGCCTTCAGTATGGATTACACCTCAACATAAAGAAAACAATAATCCTCACAACTGGACCAATAAGCAACTTTATGACAAACAGAGAAAAGATTGAAGTTGTCAAGGATTTCATGTTACTTGGACCCACAATCAACACCCATGGAAGCAGCAGTCAGGAAATCAAGACACATTGCATTGGGCACATCTGCTGTAAAAGACCTCTTTAAAGTGCTGAAAAGCAAAGATGCCACCTTGAAGACACAAGTGCGCCTGACCCCAGCCATGGTATTTTCAATTGTCTCATATGCATGCAAAAGCTGGACAATGAATAAGGAAGACTGGAGAAGAATTGATGTATTTGAATTACAGTGTTGGCGAAGAATATTGAATATACCACGGACTGCCAGAAGAACAAACAAATCTGTCTTGGAAGATGTATAGCCGGAATGTGCCTTGGAAGCGAGGATGGTGAGACTTCATATACTTCTGATATGTTATCAGGAGGGACCAGTTCCTGGGGAAGGACATCATCTTGGTAAAAGCAGAGGGTCAGCAAAAAAGAGGAAGACCTTCAATGAGACAGATTGACACAGTGGCTGCAACAATGAGCTCAGATATAGCCATGACTGTGAGGAGGGCACAGGACTGGGCAGAGTTTCATTCTGTTGTACATAGGGTCACTATGAGTCGGAACTGACTTGACAGCACCTAACAACAACAACATACTCCTGGGACCTGAATAATCTGGATTTAATCTCACCCTACATTGTGCTCGTGACCCTCCAGTAGCTCCCCTCACCGGACAGTTCATTCCTTGTGCTGATAAACTCGTTGCCATCAAGTAGATTCCAACTTATAGAGGCCCTTCCATCTATGGTCTTCTGCGTTATCACTGAGATGGTCTTCCTCTGACTGCTGATTTTGGAAGAAGATTCTATCAATCACCACCGTGCCCCCACCCCGCCCGCTCCCCTCCCTGAGTCATGTTCAGTCCAGATGGCAAAATGGCATATGCCAGCTAGGAAATGAAATATTTTCACTGCCAGGTTGACCTTGAAAGAATTCTCATATAATGGCTTATTGGAGTCCTCCAACCAGAGTGTCACCATGCACACAGTTATGGCTTCCCCTGTCCTACTGAGTCTCTGCATCACAGTAACGCTGGCCATAGAACACAGGCCTCTCTGCAGCCCAGGACTAGTAGAAGTATGCTGACCAGCGTTTGGCTCATCTGGGTGGGAGGTGTTCTCAGGCTCTCCTCCAGGATATGTGTTGTATTTGCTCTTGCAGAAATGAAATGGAGGTCACAAGCCCAGAGGCTTTCCAGCTCCACTTGCCTCTCATGTGAATCATTTCCACCTGTGGTGCAGTGGTTAAGCACTTGGCTGCTAACCGAAAGGTTGGCAGTTCGAATCCACTAGCTGCTCCTTGGAAACCCTATGGGGCAGTTCCACTCTGTCCTGTATGGTTGCTATGAGTTGGAATCGACTCAACAGCAATGGATTTCGTTTGGTTTAATACACCTCATGCACAGCCACCACCTGTCTGTCAGTGGAGGCTTTGTGATGCTGAACAGGTTTCAGTGGAGCTTCTAGACTATGAACTAGGAAGAAAGGCCTGGTGATCTACTTCCAAAAATCTGTCAGTGAAAACCCTATGGATCACAACAGTCCATTGGATTGACTTCATGGCTGCTAACAACACTACACGAATGAGCAGTAGTGGGAACCTACCTCTAGTATTCAAAACACCCCCTCAGAATATAGCTTTCTAACAGCTGAACCCGGGGAAACTCTGGCCCCATCACCTTCATGAGGGAAGCCAAAGCAAAAGGTAGTGTTGCAATTAAATCTGTGACCTTGGACCCCCTTTTCTGCCCCCGCACACCCTTTCTTCCCTCCACACCTCTAAACCCTCTCACTTTATATTGCTTGTTCTCTGTCATTGACCCTTCACTTCAGATCCCTTTTCCATCTTTTATTTTCTCCTTTGGATTCAATCCTTGGACCTTCCCTTGCTTCCATGCCTACCTCACCCAAAAGTAGCTCACCAGGACCCGTCCAGCCACATCAGAGCCTGGAGACATGCAGCAATGCCCCTTAACCCATGGCCTGCAGGATCCGCTCACCAGGTCCACTCTGAACTACAGAGCGACCTCTTCCTCAGATGCCTTCACTCCCTTCATTCAGAATTGCCCTGCTTGACTCACACAGAGGTTTTCTCTGACCATTTAAGGCTCTTTCCAGAGGAGCTGGAGGGGTGATTTTGAAGGAGGAGGATTTGCTGGGTGGGAGAGAGGGCCATTTTCTTTTGGGCACCAATCTTCCCTTGCCCCATGGGAAGAGCTGGGAACTGCAGGAAACAATTCAGCAGAGCCGACTACCCCTTAATTCACTCATTCCTGACACTTCTCAACAGCTAGCCAGAGGCTTCTCAAGGCAGCCATGTCGAACAAGAGGTGAGGTTTGAGGGTGCTCGGTGGCCTCATCTTATCACTGAGCCCTGCTCCCCCCAAGACATGTACTCGTCCTCCAAACTCCCAAACACCTGCAGGGGCTGTTACTGTCACCAGACCCATCTCCTGTTGGTTCCTTGACTTTTCTCTGACATCTCCACCAGAAGGGGCCACACGGGCCCTGCTCTGGGTTTGCTGTGAAAAGGTGGGTGAGGACACTGTGCACTGTACCGTTTCCTGTAGAAAACCCCATATGACATATTCCTTTTAGAACTTGGCACCAGAGAAATCACCGCTCCCTCAAGGAAAAGTGTGCTTCTGCATTTTTAATAAAAATAATGATGTGTACCCAACCTCGCCCTCCCCAGGGTACTCTGACCCAGGAGTCACGACAGAACAGGTATTTCCTCATCTGTCCCCACAGGCCCAGCATGGCCCATTCAGGGAGTCCCCAGGGAGGATCGTCTGTGTACTTATGAACAGAGTCCTCTTGTTCCCACCACCGCCTCTTCTGTTGATGTTGGCTCCAATCCTTGGGCAGGACCAATGATTACAGGGAATACTAGAAGCTCACAAAGAACTGTGAGATCAGTAGGAGTGTAAAAGAAGAAAGGAGAGGAGCTAGTGTTATATACACTTAATATTTGCTGGATTAGGGACTAACCAAATGAACAAATGTGTGAATTCTTTTATTCATGAGTTAATGAAAAGTGACTGGGTAAATCTGTCTGTATTGGTAAGGCAAGGAGCCCTTGTGGTGAAATGGTATAACCGAAAAGCCAGCTGTTCGAACCCACACAGTGGCTCGGCAGGAGAAAAACCTGGTAATCTGCTCGTGTAAAAATCACAGCCTAAAAAACCCTATGGGGGCAGTTCTACTCTATCCTACAGAGTTGCTATGGTAAGGTCAACTTTCTCCAAGCCTAAATTCTGCCTAGGATGGGAATTAAGCACTTCCTGCCCTGTGTAGTTACCGCAGGCCATGAAAGGCTCCACCACACCCTCTAGGCTGGTCATTTCTTGGCTCTCAGCCTCGTTCCCACTCCTCTGTGCTCTGCTCCGTGTCTCAGGAGGCTGGACCCTGTACACTGCATTTAGATTCTGCACCCTGGTTAGATTCTTCCCGTGGGACGCACGGGCCCATTGAGAGATGGGGAGTGTCTCAGTTTCTGTGGTCTGCCATAATAAAAAATACCGAAAGAAAACACTTGCTGGCTTTAAAGAGCAAAAATTTGTTTTCTTGCAAATAAATCCCAATCAGGGTCTGTGTTGATCCCTCCTATGAGCCTGTCTCCCAGTTTCCAATGACTGCCGGCAATCCTTGATGTCTGTCTCCCACTGTGTGTGTCTCCGTGTCTAGTCTGCTCTTTTTTATAAGACATCACTAATAAGTGATTGGACTCCCTGGGTGGTGACAATGGTTAAGAGCTTGACTATTAGCTGTAAGGTTGGTGGTTCGAACCCACCCAGAGACACCCCAGGAGATAGGCCTAGTGATCTGCTTCTGAAAGGTCACAGCCTTGAAAACCCTGTGGAGCAGTTCTGCTCTGCACACATGGGGTCGCCATGAGTAGGAATAGACTCTATGGCAACTAACAACAAGGAGAAGAAGAGATTAGGTTTAGGACCAACCTGCTCTGATATAGCCTCATTAACATAACACAAGAAAACTCCTCTTCCCCAACAGGGTCACATTCACAGGTATAGGGGCTAGGACATCAATATAACTTTTTGGAGGACACAATTCAATCCACAGCAGGGAGGAAGACAGAAGTCATTTTTTTTCTTTCTGGGTCTGGTGGCACCTACAGCAGTGGTGAGGACAGGCTGGCGGTGGGTACCTCAGCAGCCTAGACAGCATGGTGCCCCATGGGGTGTAGCTCAGGCGGGGTCTGACCAGCAGGGGTGATTCTGGTGGCCAGGCTCCAACAGCAGCGACTTCCTGCAGAGCCGTGGTATCAGCAGCTGCAGGGGCTCCAAGTAGATGCAACCTCCCAAAGATCTAGGTCCTAGACCCTAGTTATAACGCTGTTTCCCTTTAGCTCTCTAGCCTAGGGGTGATAAGTTTCCTGTAGTTCTAATCTCTGGATAACCCCATTTTTCTCTTTCTGCTCCTCCCACTTTTCCAGCACTTTTGTAACCAATATTAAATTCCAACTATTTGGATGTAAATGGTTAATGTGCTTGGCTACTAACCCAAAGGCTGGAGGTTCGAGTCCACCCAGAGGTGCCTCAGAAGATAGGCCTGGAGATCTGCTTCCAAAAAATCATCCATTGAAAACCCTATGCAGCACAGTTCTACTCTGACACACACGGGGTCATCGTGAGGCAGAGTCAACTTGATGGCAACTGGTATTTGCAACACACAGGGTGACTTCAGTTTCCCTGACTGGATGCTGACTGACTTATCCTCCTTCTACAGATCAAAAACAGCATTAAACACTTTCCTAGACATTATTCTCATGTATGTCTGATTCTCAACATTCATTTTGTGATTAAAAAATATTCCTCTCAGGCGTGTGTCTTCTCATATCCCTGTCCTTATCGTGAGGGCCAAGGAAAGCTGACTCTGGCTGAGGGTGTCTCCACTGGGTTTTCATCATACAATCAGCTGCCGTTCTGCAGGGCCATCCCCACAAACTAAAAATAAATACATCCCTATATGGCTTGGAAGAATTAGGCTTGCCAATTTCACGTTATGTCACATTTATAGCTCCGCTGCATGAGATTAATGGCTGGAATAGAGCAAAGCAGGCAGAGTCCCTGGAGAGGGCCTCTGGGCAGCTGAGTGTCCCTCCCTTGGAACCTGGCTGCGCAGGATTCTAAACAAAAAGGTCCTGTTCTGTTGGTGTTTCCTCTGCATTTTCACATTCTGTATTTGCAAGACACTTGGACTCCAGACAACGTGTCTGTCTTTAGACCCATCTTCTCCCTGGCCTTGGAGAACAAATATTGGCAAAAATCTATGTGTTTTAGCCTCTAAAATACCAGTTGGTGTCAGAGGGACTGTCACTGCATTTCTTTCTGTCCTGATTTGCTCCACAATGAGAGAGATGGGATGTTTACATATTTGTGGCCAAGTGTACAAGCTGTCTGTGTAGATATGTAGCTATGATTTTTTAAACTGTATATACTTAAGGTGTGCAAATCAGTGGTGTTTAGTATATTCACAAGGTTGTGCAATCATCACCATTACCTAATTCCAGAATATCTTCATCATACCAGGAAAAAAAAAAACAAAACAAAACCCATATCAATTAAGTCTCTCCCCGTTACCCCCCTCCCCCAGCCCCTGGCAACCACTAATCCACTTTCTGTCTCTAAGGATTTGCCTATTTTAGATATTTCATATAAATGGGATCAACATTCATTATGCTAAATGAATCAGACACAAAAGACACGTACAATAGTCCTTTTGTGTCTGATTCATTTAGCGTAATGGTTTCAAGGTTCATCCACATTATAGCATGTATCAGAACTTCATTCTTTTTCTATGGCTGAATAATATTCCATTGTATGAATAGACTACATTTTGCTTCTCCACTCATGAATTGATGGACATTTCTACTTTTTGGCTATTATGAATAATGCTGCTATGAACACTCACAAACAAGCTTTGGTGTGGACATGTGTTTTCATTTCTCTTGGATATATATCTAGAGGTAGAATTGCTGGGTCATATGGTAACTCTGTTTAAACTTTTGAGGAGCAGCCAGCCTATTTTCCAAAGTTTCTGTACCATTTGAAATTCCCACTAGCAGTGGATGAGGGTCCCAATTTCTCTGTGTCTACAGTTTGACAGTGATTTGACTTATATACAGGGCTTCAAACTGGTTCTCTTCGGTCGACACTCTGCTGAGAATTTGCATTTCTAACAAGTTCCCACACAATGCTAATGCTGCTGGTTAGGGACCAGTTCTGAGAACCACTAGTAGAGCAGTGGTTCTCAAAATTTATTACACATAAGAATCATCTGGGGATCTTGTTAAAATGTTGATTCTGATTCCATATATTTGGGGTGGAAATGCAAATTCTCAGCAGAGGTTCGAACGGGACTGAACCGGTTCCAAGCCCTGCTTATTTGTACCTAAAGTACCCAAGATCTGAGATATTTTCCTTGAAGACAAGATCAAGATTGGCAGTGAGGTTTCCACCTGGAATCAGTGAGACCTGTTTTCCTGGGGACGTACCTCCAGAAGCAGTTGTGGGAATAATATCAACGGCCACACTCATTTCCACACATAATTTCCAATTATTGAATGTCAGCTTATGGGATACCTTCTGTGGTAGAAGCATCGTAATAGACATTTGTAATTATTTTTACCCTTTTTGCATCTAAACTGTCTTCCTGTATTTGGAGGGTGCTGGACCACATGAGGCAAAATCCGAAAACGCCATTCACTGGCTTTCCCAGGACCTGTGAGACCGACACACACCCTGGACTGTGAGGAGGGCTCAGTGACTGGGAAGAGTCCTCACTTCTCATGGGGGGTGACCACAGCAGCATTGGGGCTCCAGAAGCACTTGTGGGCATGATGTTCACTTGCTTGTGGTGGTGCCAAATTTTTGCGTCCCATGTTAGGCACACTCATGCTAGATAAGGGCTATAAATCAGTAGCTTGTTGACTGAAGCTGACAGTGCATGCGCTGTGGTTGGCTTTCACGGTTTCCTAAATATTGAGACGTTTCTCTTAAATCCAGACTTTCGGTTTATCTGAAAAGTCTCAGAAGCTCTGGCAGCCCTGGGCCAGCATTCCCTACATGGCAGCACTTGGCTGGAGCTGAGTAGCTTCATAGGGTGTGCTTGGGTGGAGCTGGAACTCTTCAGTTCCCCCCTGTATCACCCTCCTGCTCCACTTCACTCCTTTACTTCACCTGCTTGGCCCCAAGAAGACCTTTGAGTTGTGAGAAGTATGAGGATTCCTTCCCATATCTTCATACAAGACTATCCTGCTGTTTGAATGCACACATCTTTGGATGAACAACCCCAGTAAGCACTCCCACTTAGGAATGGTGGTTCGCAAACTTGGCTGCACATTAGAATCACCTGAGGATTTTTAAAGACACTCCAAAGTCCAGGCCACTCCCCAGACCAATTAAATCACAATTTCTGCAATGGAACACAGGCAGTTGTGTCCTGGTAAATAACCAACAATGGGCTCTCTGGGGAAAAAGCCCTGATTTGTAGCATTTGCGAATTCCTGTGGTATAAATAGGAACCCTGGTGGTGTACTGGTTAAATGTTCATCTGCTAGCCGAAAGAAACAGCTGAACTGGTGTATGTTTTGCTATGAATAGTCTCAACAACAAGAACAAAATAAATAAAATTAAAAAAGAAAGTGATTTTTAAAAAACTAGACAATTTAGTGACATTCAGTATTTCACTGTTGTGCAATCATCACTACAATAAATTTTAGAACATTGTCATCACCCCAAAAAGAAATTCCATTAGCAGTTACTCCCCATTTTCCCCAAATTCCTTAGCCCTAGAAAATCACTTATACACTTTCTGTCTCTATAGATTTGCCTATTCTGGACAGTTCATGTAAATGAAATCATACAATATCTGGCCTTTGTGACTGGGTCTTTCACTTAGAACAATGCTTTCAAAGTTTGTCCATGTTGTAGCATGGATCAGTACTTCATTCCTTTTATGGCTGAATACTATTCCACTGTATAAATATACCATATTCTATTTATCCATTCATCAGCTGATGGGCATTAGGGTTGTTTCTACTTTTTGGCTATTATGAATAATGCTGGTATGAATATAGTTGTATAAGTTTTTATATGGATCTAGAGCTTCATTTCTCTTAGGTATATTCCTTAGAGTGGAATTGCGAGGCCGTATCATAATTCTATGTTTAACCTTTTGAAGACATGCTATTTTGCTTTCCAAAGTAGCCGCACCATTTTACAATCGCACCAGGAGTGTGTAGGGGTCCCAGTTTCTCCATATCCTCCCCAACACTTATTATCTTTTTGGTTATAGCCATCCTTGAGGGTGGGAAGTGGTATCTCATTGTGGGTTTGATTGGCATTTCTCTGATGGCTGATGATATTGAACATTTTTTTCCTGTGCTTATTGACCATTTGTTTATCTTTTTTGGAGAAAAATCTAGTCATATCCTTTGCCCATTTTTAAATTGAGTTATTTTTCATTTAATTATTGAGTTATATTTTCTCCCACTCTGTGTGTTATTTTTTCACTTTCTTGATGGTGTCCTTTGAAGCACAAAATTTTTTAATTTTGATGATGTCCAGTTCATCTATTTTTGTTGTTGTCATTACTTGTGCTTTTGATGTTCTATCTAAGAAACTATTGCCTAATCCAAGGTCATGAAGATTTATGCCTATGTTTTCTTCTAAGAGTTTTATAGTTATAGCTCTTACATTTAGGTCTTGAATGCATTTTTAGTTAATTTTTGTACATGGAATAAGGTAGGGATTCAATTTTATTCTTTTGCATGTGGATATCCAGTTGTCCAGCACCATTTGTTGAAAAGACTATTCTTTGCCCATTGAGTTGTCTTGGCACCCTTGTAGAAAACCAATTGACCATCAATGTGAGGGTTTATTTCTGGACTCTCAGTTGTAGTCCATTGATCTATATGTCTATCCTTATGCTAGTGCCACACTTTCTTGATTATTATAGCTTTGTAGTAAGCTTTGAAATCAGGAAATATAATTCCTCCAACTTTATCCTTTTTAAAAGATTCTTTGAGCTATTCTAGGTCTCTTAAATTTCCATACGAATATTAGAATCAGTCTGTCAATTCTGCAAAGAAGTCAGCTAGGATTCTGATAGAGATTGTGTTGAATCTGTAAATCAATTGGGGAGTATTGCCATCTTAACAATATTATGTCTTCCGATCTGTGAATATGGGATTTACTTCTAATTATTTAGATCGTCTTTAATTTCTTTCAGCAATGTTTTGTAGGTTTTGGAGTATAACTTTTGTACTCCTTTTGTTAATAAAAGTTTTTGTCTTTATTTGTTTTTCTGTATTTTTCAAATATTCTTTAGTGAATATGTATTAATTACATAATCATTACAATATAATGTTAAAAAGCCAATTATTTTTGAATGTGTTCTGCATTGTAGATGGACATATGTTTTGGGAGCCTTTCAACATCTCCCATTATCTGTGTTAATATATATTTACAATTGGAATTATATACTTAATAGATAAAATATAATATAAATACAATAACATACAATATATAAGTGCAATATAATGTATATTTAAATTTACAATATAATTCCAAATAATTTAATTTACAATTAACTTAATATGTATTTACAATTGAGTCAATTTCAGGAAACCATGTGGTTTTTGCAGGAATTTTGCTCCCAAATTGGAAGCTTGTCTCATTCCTCCTTCAGATCCAGAAAACATATGTCAGAACAGGGCTGGCGTAAGTATCCTGGACTTTTTCTGTGGCCAGTAAGTCTAGGCACTTGTGTCTGCTCTATACCTCTCACCTCACTTTTATACCGTAGTGGCCCTATAATAGTAGGAACACCAGAGAGAATTACAGCCATTCACAGGTGTGGGCCAGCTATGAAGTGTCCATTGAACTGCTGGTTGATGACATCCTCTATCTTCTGACTCAGGCCCCTGCTATTTCCACAATAACCATGTGGTCTTCCTTTTCCCAGGCAGCCCACAAAGTGGAGAGGAACAGAGTTCAACCATAAAGCTTTGGTGAACAAGCCAAGAAGCAAACGGGAACACGAGCCCTGGGACTTTCCTAAGACAAACAGGATTTAAAACAAGAAAACATCATTTAGAAGAACTCAAAACTCCCATTTCCAGATTAAGAAACCAACTGGCTGCAAACAATTTAAAATACTATTTAAAAGTCACCCTACTTTCTACAAAAAACTCTCTTCCTCATCACAACACAAAAGATGGTACTTAAACTGAGTTAAGGAGCTCTGGTGGTGCAAGTGGTTAAGCACTCAGCTGCTAACTGAAAGGTTGGTGGTTCAAACCCACCTGCCCAGTGCTCTGCAGGAGAAGGACCTGGCGATCTGCTTTCATAAAGATTACAGTCAAGAAAACCCTACGGGGCAGTTCTACTCTGTCACATGGGGTCATTATGGGTTGAAAATGACACAATGGCAGCGAACAACAAGCTGAGTTTAAGAAATGTTTTTAAGATTGAAAAGAGCAATTTTTTATCCCAAGGAAGAACTACTCTTAACTGGTCCAACTCAATGGCCCATCCCGACCCTCAGTTCATTCCAGCCTCCCCAAGGGCCTGGTTTCCTGTTAAATTTCTACTGTTCCCTAACTTTCACGTTTCCTCTTAATCATGTTTCTTTCCGTCAGGAATGAATTCTCAGGCATTTACCCTTTTGCAATAATGAGTCAAAGCTCAAGGCAGCTTTCAAATGTTCTTCTTGTGTGGATCAGCCTTCCAAACAATGACACCACAACATTAAGACACAAATGGATGTGACGAGGTTGTTGATGCTGGGCTTGGCACAGCCAAGACCAGAGGAATGGAGCAGCAGGGGAAGAAACCATGCAGAGGCAGGATACATGTTATTTCCAGAAGCGTCATCAAGGATGGATGGAAGGCCCATATGGCCCAGATTTAAAGGCAAAGGTCAAGGTCCTTGGGAGATCATACAGTCAAGGGTGTCTCACCCCACCTAACACTTGGGATCACTCAACACTCTAGACCAAGGGTCTGCAAACTATCGTCCGAGGGCCAAGTCTGATCTACTGCTTGTTTTTGTACGGCTGGCAAGCTAAGAATGATGTTTAAAATTTAAATAGCTGAAAAAATAAAAAGAATGATATTTTGTGACATGTGAGAACTATATGAGGTTTAATTTCGGTGTCCATAAATAAAGTTTTGTTGGGACACAGCCACCCATTTGCTTATGGCTATGTCCGTAGTCAGAGCCCTGGTGGTGCAGTGGTTAAGAGCCACGGCTGCTAACCAAAAGGTTGGCAGTTTGAATCTACTAGTTGTTTCCTTGGAAACCCTTTGAGGCAGTTCTACTCAGTCCAATAGCGTTGCTATAGGCTCACAATGAGTCAGAATCAACTCAACAGCAACATGTATGTCTGTGGCTGCTTACGTGTTTCAATGACAGAGTTAAGTAGTTCTGACAGAGACCAAATGGCCCACAAAGCTTGAAATATTTACTCTCTGGCCCTTTATAGAAAACGTTTACTATCCTCTGTTCTAAGCTCTTTTCCACAAAACCCAGCAGCAAGGGAAAAGAAAGAAGGAGAGGAAGAAAAAACCAAGTCACGTTATCACCTCCAAGATAGGGAAGCTAGCCTTGCAGATTAGGAGCAGGGTTTGGGAATCACTGATTATGTCTTGCCACCATGTTTCCATGAGTGACACCTGGGATGCATTGAGGGTTTGAGATATGCCCAGTGACTGTCCCTATGGAGCCTCTATTGTACCTTCTTGCCCTCCTAGTGCCCCTCCTGCTCACTCAGTGTGTCCCTGGCCGCCATTATGAGGCTAGCCATTCCTATGCCAACCCCAAGGGAAGAAACAGGCTCCAATTCAGCTCCACTTGAGAAAAAAACCTTGGCAGATGGGAAATTTGAATGTTGGTTCGCATACTCTTGGCTACTAACCGAAAGATTGCCAGTGTGAACCCACCTGGCAGGGCTGCGAAAGAAAGGCCTGAAGATCTGCTTCTGTAAAGATCACAGCCAAGGAAACCCTATGGAACAGTTTTACTCTGTAATACTCAGAATCAACTCAGTGACAACAGGCCTGGTGTTTTGTTTTGTTTTGTTGTTTGATTCAAGAAATACCTCATGTGTAGAGGCAGCAATGCTGAGTTCCATCCACATATTTGTGATCAACCTCCTACCTTCTCCCTTTTAATCCAGCTTCTGCACTGGCTTAGTTCTGTGTTCTGGAACATCCCAACTCATTCCAATTTGGCCTTTGTCTGAGTTCTGCTGGGGCTGCTGGCAGCTGCAAGTTTTTTTTCCTGGGAATCCATCCTAAAAGCCTGCCAGAATACTGTTTTTGGTTATGAAGAATGACACTCAGACCTTACAAAGCAAATAGAAAGAGGCAAGTGAAGACACTGGAACCTGGAGTGTCCTGTGAGGAGAGGCTGAAGGCATTGTACAGGGGAGCCATGCTAGGTGTTGGCTAGGGGTGCCATTTTCAGACATCTCAAGGACCTTCTTGTGGAAGAAGATTCAAGGGATCAAAACTAGTGCCAGAGGGTGGAGCAACAGTAGATTGGAACTCAACATGAGGAAGACCTTGCTCATGATTTTTGCTGGCCAGAGCTGGAACGATCTGCCTTGGGAGGCAATGGGCTCGCTACTTTCACAGAAATGCCGTAAGTCATTGGAAATGTGGTTGTATCAGATGACCTCTGGGTAGGAGAATGTCTCCCAGCTCAAATATGCTAGGATTATATGAATCAGAGGAGGGGCATTGGTGGTTTAGTGGTAGAATTTTCGCCTTCCATGCAGGAGATCTGGGTCAAATTCCCGGTCAATGCACCTCATGTTTGGCCACCACCTATCTGTCATTGGAGGCTTGCGTGTTGCTACAATGTTGAACAGGTTTCGATGGAGCTTCGAGACTAAGACAGACTAGGAAGAAAGGTCTGGTGATCCACTTCCAAAAATCAGCCAGTGAAAACCCTATAGAGCCCTGCAGTCCAATCCTGTTGTGTATGAGGCCAGGGGCTAACTCGATGGCAGGTAACAACAGCATATGAATTAGAGGACTCATGGATTGAAGGACAGAGCTCAAGGACTCAGACACCAAATACAATGGCTAAGAGCATGGGCTTTGAAGTCAAAGCTGAACCAAGTTCAGATCGAGACTCCATTACTTTCTAGCTGTTGGTAAAATTAGTTAACTTGAGCTTCAGCTTCCATATTTGTAAAATGGTGACCACAGTCTTTACCTTATAGAAATACTGTGAGGACTAAATTCTAGCATGTTTATTGATGCTGTTGTTGGGTGTCATTGTGTTGATTTTTGACTTACAGTGATCCCATGCGACAGAGTAGGACACCCCACAGGGCTTTTTAGGATGTAATCTTTATGGAAGAAGATTGCCAGATTTTTTCATCAGGTCTTTCTCCCGCAGAGCTGCTGGGTGCATTCGAACCACCAACCTTTCAGTTAGCAGCAGAGCACTTAACTGTTGTACCACCAAGGCTCCTTATAGCATGTTTAGTGCTCAACAAATGATAGCAGTTGTTACTGAATATTTATTATAAGAAATCATCATGGGCTGCTGACTACCTTGTGTATCAGTTTAGTCCAAAACTTGGTAGGAAAATTTCTCTCTCTCTTTTTTTGTTTTTGTTTTTGTTTTTCTTCCTCAGTTTCAAAGTCATTTGCGGTCAGGGAAGAGAGGAAATGAAGAAATAAATAAAATAACTCTCTTGGATTACACACCAGCACTCCGGTAGGAGATGGTGACTGTCCTGTGTGTGTGTCTTCCAGGGACCAGTGACATCAATGTGTACTTCATCAGGGCGATTGCCTCAAACCGGATGGTTGAATTTCTCTCCGGAACTCAGGATGGTTGGGCAAAGAGTAGAGACACTCGTCAGATACTAAGATGGAAATATGTTACAGATGATGGTTGGCAGGGATTTGGGAATCAGAGAGCCTCACAGTAACTCATTTTTATATATTTCCCGAATGTTGTATAATGCCATTAATCAAGAAACTCATTTGGCTGAAAAACAAATGCTGGTGGTGAGTAATGAATACCAGCTTCCGTCACATTTGCCCTTTTCTAGTAGTTTCTGCAGTTCTGGACTTCCTGACTTAACAGTTTAGCTACTACCAACGGAGGTTTTTATAAACCACAGGGTGTATCAGCTGCTTT
This sequence comes from Trichechus manatus latirostris, assembly GCF_000243295.1. Classification (NCBI taxonomy): domain Eukaryota; kingdom Metazoa; phylum Chordata; class Mammalia; order Sirenia; family Trichechidae; genus Trichechus; species Trichechus manatus. The sequence goes on along the minus strand of NW_004444122.1, from coordinate 3,053,712 downwards.
ACAGACCTCAGGGAGATGAGCCCACCTTTTAAAAAAGCATAAGACAAATGGAACAACCAGAACAGAAATAATGAGAATATTCATGCATTGGGAAGAAAGTAACCAATGCCCCTGAACAATCTGTGTAGAACTCCCTGAATGGAAACCTAAACTGCAGTGTAAACCTTCACCAAAAGCACAGTATTATTAAAAAAAAAAAAAAAAAAAGTATGGGACAGGTCAGCTTAACATCTTGTGCTGGGATGCAAATTCTTTGAGTTCATTTTAATTCAGTTCACCTACTGGGTCTCAAGCACCATATGAGACTTTGGACATAAGGAGGTGTGTCAGACACAGTCCCTGACCTGGAGGGATTCACTGGGGAAGAAATGCTTCAATGGGCTGTTTCAATATCAAGTGGCACCTACACGTGTGTGAGCAAGGTGTCAGGGGAGCTCAGAGGAGGAAGGCCTCACCCAGCTGGGAGGGTCGAAGAAGGCTGACTAGAGGGATAGTTGCTGAGCTGAAGTTTAAGTCCCTGGGTAGTCCAGTTAATGTGCTTGACTGCTAACCGAAAGGTTGGAGGTTTGAGTCCACCCAGAGGCACCTTGGAAGAAAGACCTGGTGATCTACTTCCAAGAAATCAGCCACTGAAAACCCTATGGCGCACAGTTCTATTCTGACACACTTGAGGTCTCCATGAGTCAGAGTTGACTCCGCGACAACTGGTTTTAGTTAAGAAGGGGATGGGCATCAGAAGCAGAGATGCTGCATGGTCAAAGGCATGGAGGCTAGAGATAGAGTGGTGCCTGCAGGAATAGCTGAGCGAAAGGAGTAGCTGGACATGAAGCTGAAGAGAAGGGTGGGGCCTTAAAGAAGGGCCTTGAATGCCATGTGAGACAGCATGGGCTCTCCTATAAGGGAGCCATGCAGGCTTTTAAGAAGAGGTACGAGTCGATCAGATTTGCATTTATAAAAAGACTCTTGGTGAGCCACAGTGTGAAGGATGAGCTACAGGGAATGAGACCGGAGCTCGGAGGATGCCAAGAAGCTGGTGAGGCACCAGGACAGAAAGACCCCCTTCCACTTTCCCTCTGCAGCCCTTCAGGCAGTCTACCTGGGGTTGTGTCCACATCGGGAGTTGTGTCCACTCTGTGCTTGTTGACTTAGGAAGCTGTGTGGACAGTCCCCAAGTATCATGGGGAAGTGCTGGTAGTACAGGTGTGTGTGTGTATAATAGGAGTTTCCACTGACCTTGACAACGAGAGGAAAACTAAGCCTGCTTGAGCTGCTCTGCACATCAAGGTTGAATGTGTATCTATTTGCATTTTGCATTCAAAAAGACCCTTATTTAAGTCTGTCAGGGGAGGTAAAATTGCTTCCTTCCTGAAGCCTGTTTAATCATGATCAAATTCAGGATTTGGTGTTATAGGTAAAGAACAGGACAGGCATGAAACACTAGCGTTGATACAAGGGTGGGGGCACATGAATGACAGAAGCCAGACTCCCAGGAGTATATAGTGTTTCCCACAGGCTCACTGAATATTCAGAGTAGCATTTCATAACACCATTGAGGCATGTAGAGACACACATTGGGCTCATCATATGCCTTCTAAGAAATATCAGAAATCAGATGTCTCTTAAATCCCACTCCATACCCCACCCCTTATACTCACTGACTGTATGCACACAAATCGTATACATCAGTGCAACCAAGATGAACAGATGATTTTGATCCTCTTTTGTTCACCTCACATATTCTCACACATTTATGCACATTACTTCCTATTTGTCATATAGATCACTTTTTAAAAATTTTCTTTTTTGTTGTTGAAAAAATACACAGCTAAACATAACACCAATTCAACAATTTCTACACGTACAATTCAGTGACACTGATTACATTCTTCAAGTTGTGCAACCATTCTTACCCTCCTTTTCTGAATTGTTCCTCCCCCATTAACATAAACTCACTGCCCTGTAAGCTTTCTATCTAACCTTTCAAGTTGCTGTTGTCAATTTGATCCCATATAGATAGTTCTTTAAAAAAGCACAATGCTCAAGGCAGACATCCTTTACTAAATAAGCTAACCTATTAGACTTGAGAATAGGTTTGACACATTGAACACAAAGACCAAAGACCAGAAGAGTTGTGGAATGACATCAAGGTTATCATACATGAAGAAAGCAAAAGGTCATTAAAAGACATAGAACAAAGAAAAAACCAAAATGGATGTCAGAAGAGACTCTTAAACTTGCTCTTGAATTTAAAATAGCTAAAGCAAAAGGAAGAAATGATGAAGTAAAAGAGCTGAATAAAAGATTTCAAAGGACAGCTCAAGAAGACAAAGTAAAGTATTATAATGAAATGTGCAAAGACCTGGAGTCAGAAAACCAAAAGGGAAGAACATGCTCGGCATTTCTCAAGCTGAAAGAACTGGAGAAAAAATTCAAGCCTTGAGTTGCAATATTGAAGGATTCCATGGGAAAATATTGAATGACGCAGGATGCATCAAAAGAAGATGGAAGGAAAACACAGAGTCATGGTACCAAGAAGAATTGGTCAATGTTCAATCATTTCAGGAGGAACCGATGGTATTGAAGGAAGAAGTCCAAACTGCACTGAAGGCATTGGCGAAAAACAAGGCTCCAGGAATTGACAGAATACCAATTGAGATGTTTTAACAAACGGATGCAGTGCTGGACATGCTCACTCATTTATGCCAAGAAATTTGGAAGATAGCTACCTGCACAACTGACTGGAAGAGATCCATATTTGTGCCCATTCCAAAGAAAGGTGACCCAACAGAATGTGGAAATTATTGAATAATGCCATTAATATCACACACACGTAAAATTTTGCTGAGGATCATTCAAAAGGGTCTGCAGCAGTACATTGACAGGGAACTGCCAGAAATTCAAGCGGGATTTAGAAGAGGATGTAGAATGGCGGATATCATTGCTGACGGATCTTGGCTGAAAGCAGAGAATACCAGAAAGATGTTTACTTGTGTTTTATTGACTGTCTTAGTCATCTAGTGCTGCTCTAACAGAAATACTACAAGTGGATGGTTTTAATAAGGAGACATTTATTCTCTCACAGTCCAGTAGGCTACAAGTCCAAATTCAGGGCATCAGCTCCAGGGGAAGGCTTTCTGTTTCTGTCGGCTCTGGACGAAGGTCCTCATCATCATCAGTGTTCCCTCAGACTAGGAGATTCTTTGCCCAGGAACCTCGGGTCCAAAGGACGCACTCTGCTCCCAGTGCTTCTTTCTTGGTGATATGAGGTCCCCCAACTCTCCGCTTGCTTCCCTTTCCTTTTATCTCTTACAAGAGATAAAAGTTGGTGCAGGCCACACCCCAGGGAAACTCCCTTTACATTGGATCAGGGATGTGACCTGAGTAAGTGTGGTGTTACAATTCCACTCTAATCCTCTTTAACGTAAAATTACAATCACAAAATGGAGGACAACCACATAACCCTGGAAATCATGGCCTAGCCAAATTGATTCACACATTTTTTTGGGGGGACACAGCTCTATCTATGACATTGACTATGCAAAGGCATTCAACTGTGTGGATCATAACAAATTATAGGCAACACTGAGAAGAATGAGAATTCCAGAACACTTAATTGTGCTCATGAGGAACCTGTACATAGATCAAGAGGCACTTATTCGAACAGAACAAGGGGACACTGCATGGTTTAAAGTCAGGAATGGTGTGCGTCAGGGTTGTATTCTTTCACCATACTTATTCAGTCTGTATGCTGAGCAAATAATCCGAGAAGCTGGACTATATGAAGAAGTCGGCATCAGGATTGAAGGAAGACTCATTAACAACCTGCAATATGCAGATGACACAAACTTGTTTGCTAAAAGTAAAGGGGACTTGAAGCACTTACGGATGAAGATCAAAGACTACAGCCTTCAGTACGGATTACATCTCAACATAAAGAAAACAAAAATCCTCACAACTGGACTAGTAAGTAACATCATGATAAACGGAGAAAATATTGAAGTTTTCAAGGATCTCATTTTACTCGGATCCACCATCAATGCCCATGAAAGTATCAGTCAAGAAATCAGACAACATATTGCATTGGGCAAATCTGCAAAGACCTCTTTAAAGTGTTCAAAAGCAATGACGTCACTTTGAGAACTAAGGTGTGCCTGACCCAAGCCATGGTATTTTCAATGGTCTCATATGCATGCGAAAGCTGGACAATGAATAAGGAAGACCGAAGAAGAATTCATGCCTTTGAATTATGGTGTTGGCAAAGAATACTGAATATACCATGGACTACCAGAAGAACAAACAAATCTGTCTTGGAAGAAATACAGTCAGAATGCTCCTTAGAAGCAAGGATGGTGAGACTTTGTCTCATGTACCTTAGACATGCTATCATGAGGGACCATCCCCTGAAGAAGGACATGATGCTTGGTAGAGGGTCAGTGAAAAAAGAAGAAGACTCTCAATGAGATGAATCAACACAATGGCTGCAACAATGGGCTCAAGCATAGCAATGATTGTGAGGATGGGGCAGGACTGGGCAGTGTTTCATTCTGTTGTATATAGGGTTGCTGTGAGTGGGAATTGACTCAACGGCACCTAACAACAACAACGTTTGGTTTAAAGAAGACTTCAGGGGATATTTTTGGTTCAAGGTTTCAAGATTATCTCAGGGCATTAGTTTCAGTGGTTCATCCAGCCTCAGTGATTCCAAGAAGTCTGGATTCCATGAGGATTTGAAATTCCATTCTGCATTTTTCCCCTTTTGATCAGAATTCTTCTATAGAATTTTTGACATATAGACCACTTGTAATGACTGTAGTGCCTCATTTCTAAGTTTTCACTGCTGTAACTATAGCTCATTTAAAATGTACAACCATGCCTCTTATGTACATGAATACAACTTTATTTTTCTGTGACTCAACTCAATAGTTCCACAAATGATAGAACACCCTTGTTCCTTCACTCACATCTGCTTTAAAAGTTAGTTATTTTGGGTCAATAGTGAAATTTAAGATTGCTTCTACTTGTCATCTCCTCCAAGGTAATCTAATTTCCAGGGAGTCGAGGGGCTATATTGGTGTGGGAGTGCTTCTTCTGTGCTATCTCTGTCCTCACCAGTCTCTGCTGTGTTGATGCTTGGCCTGCCTGGAATTAGACGTTGGGTGCTGGTATTGGTGGCTGACATCCATGATCTCCATTTTTGGTCAATAGAGACCTATGCTCCCGGGATCATCCTTTTTCTGACCCCACGCCCCTCACAGCCACCAGTTTTCTTAGCATTTATGCATCTCTGTTTGGAACCGGGGGACTTTTACTGCCTCCAGAGCACCACTCTGACCATTGCTGATCGCTGCTTAGGGGCTGAACTGCCTTGATGTACTTTGGGAAGGGAGGCATAAGCCCCGCTGGTCTGGGATCCCCTCAAACATTTGGGGAGGGTTTCTATCACTATAGGAGTCCCTGGGTGGTGCAAACAGTTATGCACTCAGCTATTAACTAAAAGACTCCTTAGAAGAAAGGTCTGGCAATCTACTTCCAAAAAAAAATCAGCCATTGAAAACTCTGTGGAAGAGTTTGACTCTGATACACATGGGGCATGGGGCTGCGATGAGTCAGAATAGACTCGACAACAACTGTTTTTTTTGGGTTTAGGTGGGGTGGGGGTTTCTATCACCACACCCATGGTTTGTATTCCACGAGCGGGCTGAAGCACCTACTAACATCTGTATTCCAATGTTGCCCGTTCGGAATCTCCTCTTCCTACCTGCTTGTCAAATTCTCACTTCCTTTTTGGGCACAAAGATTATCCTTAGGTCATTGTCATGGTTTGAATTATGTCCCCCCAAAAATGCGTGTATCAATTTGGCTAGGCCATGATTCCTGGTACTGTGTGATTTTCCTGTATGCTGTAAACCTGCCTCTATGATGTTAATGAGGGAGGATGGGTGGCAGCTGTGTTAGTAAGGCAGGACTGGATCTACAAGACTGGACTGTGTCCTGAGGCAATCTCTTGAGATATAAAAGACAGAAGCAA
>NW_004444122.1:3041767-3046363 GCF_000243295.1 Trichechus manatus latirostris | reverse complement strand
GGAGGAACACTGATGAGAAGGCTGAGAGAGAAAGCCTTCCCCTGGAGCTGACGCCCTGAATTTGGACTTTTAGCCTACTTTGACTGTGAGGAAATAAACTTCTCTTTGTTAAAACCATCCACTTGTGGTATTTCTGTTATAGCAGCACTAGAAAACTAAGACAGTCATCATGAGGTCTTCCTTCCTCAATAGGAAGTAAAAACTCTACTCAGTCCTCCAAGCCTGCCTTTTTATTTTTGAAGTTCAGATTCTAGAATGTGTAGAAAATATTTTTAACTTTAATAAAGACTGAGTCTTGCAAAATACTTTGACTATTATTTCTCTGTGTCTTTAAGTAATCCATTTCACTTTTTTAAAAAATGAATTTCATTGTTTTAGACTCTTTCTACTAAAAGCAGGGTATCAAAAGTTTTTTCCTGATGCCCGAGTGGGGAATGGGTAGGAAAGCAGAGGATAAAGGCCACAGAATGTCCGTAAGTTTAACATGAAATCATTTTACCCACATACATAAATAAAACTGAAATGAACAATTTTTGTGGGTTTAGTTTTTCCTTCTATTGAATAATTTTTATAAAATAAATTCTCAGGGCCTGGATGAATGGGTTAAAGAGTATACACAGAAGTCTGCATGGCTTATGATATATCACTAAATGGCAGTAGAAAGTTGCAAGGGTCGTTTCCATGCCTCATGGGATCAATGCTACATCGCTGAGATCAATAATGAACTCTTAGCAGAGGAAGGACACCACACAGGTCCTATTTTTTATTCTTAAGACAGTCTGTACAATGCCACAGCCTCATTCTTTGAGGTGAAGCCCTTCATGGTTTAATACCTGAATCCTGGATTCTTGTAGATGTATGTGGTGATCCTAGCAGAAGTGGAACATCTACTTGTATGGTAAGAAGTGCCTGGCAGGGTTGCCCAGCTCCCTGATCCCAGCTCTCATCTTCCCATTGCTGTGACCTCTTGAATTCCACCTGCAGGCTCTGCAACCATTAGGTCAAACTTGCTGCTTGTTCCACTCATCATGCCTTGTTTCTGAAACTTCGGGGCAGTGGTGGTTAACTGGTAGAATTCTTGCCTTCCATGCAGAAGACCCCAGTTTGATTCCTGGCCAATGCACCTCACATGTAGCCACTACCTGTCTGACAGTGGAGGCTTGAGTGTTGCTACACTGGTGAGGTTTCAGTGGAGCTTCCAGCTAAGATGAACTAGGAGGAAAGGTTTAGCAATCTACTTCAGAAAATTGGCCAATAAAAACCCTATGGATCACAACAGTCCGATTTGTAACGGATAACGGGGATGGTGCAGGACTGAGCAGTGTTTCGTTCCATTGTGCATGCAGTCACCATGAGTTGGGGGCCAGCTCAACAGCAGTTGACAACAACAACAGACCTCACCTTGTGATCTGGGTCTGCTAACCAAGTTTGTATTTTTGTCCTGGTATCTACATCCTCATCTGAATAACCTTCAGAGGGTTAGTCCTTATATAAATGTCACTGTCAAGCTATGGCATCCTGGATGCTGCCTCTGCCTCACCACTGGACTTGCACTCACTGGGGTTCCCAGTGACTCATAGTCTCCAAGTTAAGGGACACTTTTCAGATCAGATATGATTTGGTAGCTCTGTATCACTTAACATCACTGATACTACTTCCTTAATACATGTCTATTAAAAAAATTTTATGATTCTTTTTTGGCTTTCTTAAGTGTTGGCAGCAACTTCACATTCATAAGACCAGAAGAAGGGCAGAAGGAAGGAGTTGGAAAAGCATTTTATAATTCATAAATATTTATACTGTACTGAAGCCTTGTTAAAAAAAAAAAACAACTTAATTTTGAAATAATTATAGCAGAGATTGGATATAAACATACAGAGAAGCCCCAGGCATTCTTCCAACATCCCCCACCCAGTGTTAACAAGTTACACAGCTACTGTACAATATTAAAATCAAGAAATTGACATTGGGGGGGGGCCAAGATGGCAGAGTAGTCAGACGCTTCTAGTGCACCCTCTTACAACAAAGACCACCCCCCAAAAAGTGAATCAATTATATATGACAATCTAGGCACCCTGAACATCTAACACAAAGCTGAGGAACCAGATTGAGTGGCAAGGGGAGGGAGAGACAGTTCAGAAGCAGCCAGGAGATGCCAGACCTGACCTGGCGAGAGCCTGAGCCCTTCAGGCCTGATCAGCTCACAGGTGAGCAGTGAGGTAGGCAAGCAGTGGTGCTCGGGAGGCGTATTCCGCACCTGGAGAGACCCAGCTGCAGAGAGTCTACTCGGCCACCCAGAACCAGTAAGAAGCAGCTCTAGATCAGCAAAAGATAAGTACTTGCATATGGCCTATCGCGCAGATCAAAAACAACCCCCTTAGGGAAAAACCTCTCTCTCATTTACCTCCCTGCTCTGCACTGGGTCCTGGATTGGCTTCAGCAATCGCTGAGTCCCCTGGGCTGAAAGTAGGATCCATCACGTGCCCTGAGCCATTCTCCCGGCCTTGGAGAGTGAACAAATTAACAAACGGGAAAAAATAAACTGCCGGCTCCCCTAAGCACAGGCATAAGGGATCCATGGACTTTGAGTGCCTCTCCCCCTACAGAGACTTGCAGGGGCCCATTTCAATAGTATAGGCCCTCATTACCACAGTACAACAAGGTATATACCTGAAGTCTAACTTCAACTGTTTCAGCTGTGAAGTGGCAGGTTTGCGACATTTGACACTGCTCTGCCCATTAAACAGGGTCTTCACCTACTCACATCAGGGGCCTGAGGACTGGTGACTCCACCCACACCAAGTAGCCACCTGCGATAGGGGCCCATGAATAAGAGCCCCCCCCCCCCAGTCCTTACAGCTAACAGCATTAGGTGCTCATAGTCCGACTGCAAAACTCACTCACCTACACACTCTAGGGAACAGGGACACGCCTTCCTCTTGGACACTCGAGGGCAGCCGTCAGCCCCCTGCCTTGCTCAGAGTGTGTCCCCCTGCTGCAGCCGGATGCCTGTGCCTAAACCAATCACGCATGCCTGTCTAGGACTGTAACTGAGAGCCTACACCACACACTTGGTGGCTATCTACCTGGGCACCATAGCTGAAATCCATCCAGGAGGAGTGGGCGGACTTACCTAGTAACAGATCTAACCACCTGGTGACAGGACATTGAAGCTTCGAAGGTGCCAATAATCAAACTAGCTCATGTGAGCAGTCTATTTGGGAATATCAAAACAAAACAAGAAGCTAGTATACAGTAAGCAAACACAAAATAAATAAATATAGTAACTTATTGATGGCCCGGAGACAAAAGTCAATATCAAATCACATAAAGAGGCAATCCATGATGGCTTCAGCAAGCTCCCAAAATAAAGAATCTAGAAATTTTCCAGAGGAGGAAAATTTCTTGGAATCACCAGAGGTAGAATACAAAAGATTAATATACAGAACTCTTCAAGAAATTAGGAAGGAAATTAAGCAAAACGCAAAACACGCAACAGAGGAAATTAAAAAGATTAGAGAAGAACATAAGACAAATTTAACAGGCTGCAAGAATCCATAGAGCGTTAGTTATCAGAAATCCAGAAGATTAACAATAAAATTTCAGAATTAGACAACTCAATAGAAAATCATAGGAGCAGAATTGAGGAGATGGAAGTCAGAGTTAGTGAGACTGAAGATAAAGCACTTGACACCAACTTATCTGAGGAAAAATCAGATAAAAGGATTTAAAAAAATGAAGAAACCCTAAGAATTATGTGGGACTCTATCAAGAGGAATAACCTACGAGTGACTGGAGTACCAGAACAGGGGGAATAACAGAAACTACAGAGATAATTGTTGAAGATTTGTTGGCAGAAAACTTCCCTGATATCATGAAAGCCGACAAGATATCTATCCAAGATGCTTATCAAACCCCACATAAGGTAGATCCCAAAAGAAAGTCACCAAGCCATATTATAATCAAACTTGCCAAAACCAAAGCTAAAGAGAGAATTTTAAGAGCGGCTAGGGATAAAAGAAAAGTCATCTACAAAGCAGAGTCAATAAGACTAAGCTTGGACTACTCGGCAGAAACCATCTAGGCAAGAAGGCACTGGGATGACATATATTTATATATATAAAGGAAGGAAAAAAAACTGTCAGCCAAGAATTATATATCCAGCAAAACTGTCTCCCAAATATGATGGCAAAATTAGGGCATTTCCAGATAAACAGAAGTTTAGGGAATTTACAAAAACCAAACCAAAATTACAATAAATACTAAAGGGAGTCCTCCGGTTAGAAAATCAGTAACATCAGATAACAACCCATGACTAGAACACAGGACAGAGCAACCACATATCAACCCAGATAGGGAAGTCACAAAATTAAATCAAAGCTAAAACACTGAAAACAGGGAAACAGATGTCAATATGTAAAAGATGACAACATTTGGACTAATGGACCGCAGCTACCAAGGCCTCCACCAGACTGAGTCTGGTACAGCTAGATGGTGCCCGGCTACCACCATTGAATGCTCTGACCAAGATCACAACAGAGGGTTCTGGACAGAGCTGGAGAAGGATGTAGAACAAAATTCTAACTCACAAAAAAA
>NW_004444122.1:3014516-3036019 GCF_000243295.1 Trichechus manatus latirostris | reverse complement strand
GTGAGACATAAAGTGATACTCGTGAGGAGTGTGCCTCTTAACTCAAGTAGATACAAGAGACTAAATGTGCAGCTTCTGTCCAGAGGTGAGATGGGAAGGCAGAGAGAATTAGGAGCTGGTTGAATGGACATGGGGAGTCAGGGGTGGAAAGGACAAGTGTGCTGTCACAGTATGGGGAGAGCAATTAGGGTCACATAACAATGTATGTATAAATTTTTGTATGGGAGGCTAACTTGAAACGTAAACTTCTTTTAAACTACAACAGGAAAAAAGAAAAAAGAAATTGGCATTGGCACAATCCGTAGAGCTCATTTAGATTTCACAAATTATACACGCATTCCTTTACAATTTTATCATGTGTAGCCTTGTGTAGGTGCCCCTAGGTGGTGCAAATGGTTAAGTGATCGACTACTAACTGAAAGGTTGTTGGTTTGAACCCACCCAGTAGCTCCCAAGACAGGCCTGGCAATCTGCTTCTGAAAATCACAGCCTTGAAAACCCTATGGAGCAGTTCTACTCTGCCAACATGGGGTCGCCGTGAGTCAGAATCAACTTGATGGCAACTAACAACAACAGTCTTGTGTAACCACCACCATAATGAAGATAATCATACCATCATCAAAAGACTTCCTTCCTATTACTTCTTTACAGCCACACCCATCACCTTTCTCCTATTCCTAAGTCCTGGCAATCACTGATGCATTCTCCATCTCTATAATTATGGTATTATCAAGCAATATGTATCCTTTTAAGATTGGCTTTTTTTCACTCAGCATAATTTCCTTGAGGTTCATCCAAGTTGCTGCATAAATTGATAGTTTTTTCCTTTTCGTTGCTGAGTAGTATTCCAGGGTATGAATGCACCACAGTTTTTTAAATCCATTTACCCATTATAGAACATTTGGTAGGTTTCCAGTTTCTGGTTATTAAGAATAAAGCTGCTATGAATATTTGTGTAGAAGTTCCTGTGTGAGAATAAGTCTTAATTTTTCTGGGATAAATGCCCAAGAGTGCAATTGCTGGGTTGTATGTTAAGTCTATTTTTTTAGTTTTGAAAGAAACTACCAGGATATTTTTCAGAGTGGCTGCACCATTTTATATTCCCACCAGCAATGTATGAGTGATCCAGTTTCTCCACATTCTTGTAAGCGTTTGGTTTCATCACTATTTTTCACAATCTGATAGGCATGTAGTGGCTAATGGCTAAAGATCTCGCTCTCTCTCTTTCTAATTAAAAATAATTTAGTTTATAACTATAAAACAATCCAGATCAAAGAAATCTGTCCACTGCAACAACCCCAAATGCTTAAAGTATTGTTGACAATCTTTTTTATATACTACCTAATGACTTGTTTCTTTTAGCAATCTGAGTGTTTTCATTCTTCTGTTGGTCTTTCTACCACAACTTAATTCACGGCAACTTTAACCCCAAGAAATGGGAGAGTGGCTGATATCTATAACAATAAAGCCTATTGTGTAGAGAAGAAGAAGGATATGATATAGAGGAAGTTCTTACCAAACAGGAAAAGGAAGTAGAAGCCAGTCTGGCAGGAGGGAAAGGGAGATTCAGAAATAATTCATTAATTAATTCAGCAAATACTGTTTATCTATGACGTGCTAGGCAATATTCTCAGTGGTTAGGATACATCATAAACAACACAGACGAAGATCCCTGCTCTTAAGGAGCTTGGAATACAAAAGTGCTATTTTTTTTTTTCTCTAATAAACATTCCAACAAAAGAAACCACTTGAAACACCAACTATACTGAGAGAGTATTCAAGGATATTATGCATCCCATTATGCATCCCATTTCCCTGCTGCAGTCAGTCAGGTGCAGTAGTCCAAGGGCAGTCCAGCATAAGCAGATGGACATAGCTAGGTGGAAATGGTTTGAATTACTATTCAGTTCCTCACAGGACAGTGAGTAGGATTCAGGAGACCCAGCAGCACCCAAATGTTCAAACGGGGAATTGGAGGTGCAAGGAGACCAACAGATCGTCAGAGTCTGTGGCCTGGACAAAAGTAGAATTCATGGGGCATTGGAAATGGAGAACAAAGCCAGGTTCATAGACCTTAGAGTAGGTATTAGCCTGACTCATAAAACCATCAAGCAGACTTATGCTTGCAGCCAAGATGGAGAAACAGGGACTGGATTTATCCTCCCATGTGAATCAAATAAAAACACAGATACAATACATGAAACAGTGGTTTTCAAATGTTGGTCATCAGGTTACAAAAGCTGGCGATTCCTGAGAGAGGGGAGAATATGAGATGAACCCTAAGATTTCCCTAGCTTAGTACCTGAAGAGCATTTCTACAATGCATCACAGAGAGAGGAAATCCAGGCAAATCATACTAGCCTCCTTGAGTTGAGAAGACAGGGCTAGGACTCCAGGGAAGAAAAAGAAGCTAGAGCTCGCAAGGCAAATTGTCAGAGAGCAGAAACCTGCACAGAGAGAGCTATGGAGACCTTCAGAGAGCCTCTCTTCAGTCTTGCTTTAGCTGAGTACTCATCAGTGAATGTTTGTGAGGAAACTATCTAACACTGGAGAAAGAAATACCCAAAAGGGGCAAAGGGAACAATCCTTGGTACACTCACAGGGTTAGGAATAATTCTTGTTTCCATTAGCTAGAGTGGGAACCCTCATAATTTATGGGACATCAGGTAGACTGCTCAGAAGGGTCTTACCTCACCAAAGGGGAAAATTAGACCTAGATTAAAGGCAGTTCTGATACCTAACAAAGCTTAAAAGCAAGACTCAAAAAGATCAACCTGTTTCCAGGTAACTTAACTGTGTACCAGAATGAAGTTCAAGAATAGTACAAGAATAGAAAAACATCCAACACTCAGCAATACAACATTCACAATGTCTGCCATCCAGTAAAAAATTACTATGCATTCAAAGAAGCAAGAAAATGTGATCTATAGTGAGTACAAAATTCAATCAATAGAAACATACCCAGAATTGATACAGATGACAGAATTAGTAGAAAAGGACATTAAATCTGTTTTTTATAACTATATGCCATGTAGTCAATAAGATAGAAGAAGGATTAGAATATGTTAATTAGAAACATTTCACAAAAGTGGCATTGTGCTGATAGCTCTTTCAGATATTGTGTTAGAAAAATTTACCCACACCACATCCCAGGGAATTTGTATATTCTAGGATATATCTGGGGCATAATTGTGTCCAAGGAATAGTAGTTTCCAGAAAGATACAAGAATGCAATACATTTAATGCAAAAAACAAAAACAAAAGAACACAGCCCTCTCCTTTGCCAGTGAACCCATTAGCCTTAAACTGTGTGGATTCATATCTATTAGAACAATAGGTCTTTCCTTGTTGCATGATTTTCTTTACATCAGCCATGCTGTCTTCTCTGTGTGTGGATGATGGGCAAGAAGAGAGGTAGTGTTGTTTCTAGGGATTTATACTCACTGGTCATATCCAGTCAGATCACTCCATTGCCCCATTTCCTTCATTGTTGTAGTTAGTTGCCGTGAGGTTGGCTTCAACTCATGGTGACCTTATGTATAACAGAAGAAAATGTTGCCTGGTTCTGTGCCATCTTCATGATCATTGATGTGTTTGAATCCATTTCCTTTACTAAGCCATAATTCCTATCTTACCTCCATTTCTTTTCCCCTGTCCTAATAAACCACAGAGCAGGGGCTGCCTTTCTGGGAACTGTCTTCCTTCCACCTTCCATTTTCCAGTGAAAGCATATTCGAATCCCAAAAAGTAGTACAGGTAGCCCTCAGCATGCTGAGGACCTTACTCTCCAGTTGTTGTCCTGGCTCCCATCTCTTCTCCTGCGTTGAGGTGTCCCTCTAAGCCTGCCCTGGTGTTTAAGGTCAGCTGTTCCAACCTCCTATGAGTATTCTATCTTCTAGACCTGTGCAATTGTGGTGGTAGAAGTGGCAGCAGATGGAAGTACCTGGACTGGGTTTCTTGGAGAATAGACTTAAATCTCTCACTTCATCATTTGCATGAAGAGTCAAAGACCTCCTAAGCTTTTTCCTGCCTAGCACTGAGGATGACCAGCTGTTTGTTGTCTCCCCAGGCTTGCTGTTTTCATATCCTGTCCATCTGTTGTTTCAGTTCATGCAACTGTTGTCTCTGTTCACCCAAGTGCTTCTTAAGAAATTGACATATTTTTTCTTCGGCCTCCACTTCAATTAGTAAGTATTTTTTTAGCAGCTCCTTGCACTCCTAAATATTATGTTTGGGCCTCCATACTTCTGACACAAAGCATCTGGATTCCTGCATTTCTTTGTGGAAGATCTGGCAAATAGAACCCTCCCTCACCCTTGCCTAGCTTGCTCCAAAATGTCCTCCTAGGTGCAGAACACAGCAGCAGGGCTACAGCACTCATGGTGGTCAGCTACTCTTTGGTTTCTGCCTGGACCTCTTCTCCTTCTCTTCTACAGCTTAGGATTTCAGCGCTCCTTCCTTGTCCTCAGATTCTCAGAGGGTCCAGCGGGACTGACCAGAAATCTTTTGTTGGTTGTTCTCAGGGACAAAAACAATGTTGTTCTCTTCAGAAAGTTCAGCCTCAATGATTCAGGATTTCCCTCAACAGGCAAAATTGCTGGGTTGGTTTTGCATTCAGTTACCACTCTCTTTATGATATTGACTTGGATAAAATACACATATTTAATGTGGTCAGGCTTCTCAAGGTCAAAGTGGAAGGGTGATTCCCCACAGGTCTAGTGAGTTGAATTTGAAGTAGAAGATTCCTCAGCTTCTGGTGGGATCTTTGTGTGCCTGATTCTTAGCCTTTTTCATTTAGAAGGTCCAACTTTCCTCTCTTGCTAAGGCTTCTTGAAACAAAATAAAAACTTTCTGCAGTTTCTGGATCCCTTTTCCTCATCTGCTACCTAAGAACATTGGTCTCTGATCCTTGGAATCCCCTCCAGCTCTAGCCTTCTATGGTCCTACAAAGTCTCATCAGCTTTTCCTGTGGGGATATATGCCATTTAAACTTGGCTGCACTATTGACAACTGAAGCCCCCACAGGCCTCTATGCTGCACAGCATATTGAGACTTGTCCCCAACATGTTGAGACTTGTCACGATTTGTTTTCCCAAACCTATTGTCCCTTTACTGATTGGCTTATTTACCTGAATTCTTTCTCCTTTGCCCACACCCAAAGCCCATTGTTTTGTTAATTGCTTTATTGCTTGCTGTATTGACTATAAAATAAACTCCTGGGACTGAAGTAGGGTCGACTCCTCAGAGTGACCCTCCTGGCCCCACTTCTGTTTAAGAGTTGTGGCATGGTTACTGTCTCCGCCGCTCGCTGCGACATTTTCCTTCCTCTCTGAGTGCGCTATCTTCTCTGCCATCAAGTGTTGGATTCCTGGATGGGGTGATCAAATGTCCCGGATTTCCCTGGACCGAAGGGGTTTCCCAGGATGTCAGACTTTCACTGATAAAACTAGGAAAACTCACTGCCGTTGAGTCGATTCCGACTCATAGCAACCCTATAGGAAAGAGTAGAACTGCCCCATAGGGTTTCCAAGCAGCGGCTGGTATATTCAAACTGCCGACCTTTTGGTTAGCAGCCAAGCTCTTAACCACTGTGCTACTAGGGCTCCAAAACTTGGAAAGTCTCAGGTAGACTGGGATGAGTTGACCATCCCAGTCCTGGGAAAAACAGAGGTATCGTTGAGGACAAAGTCCTCTCCACATCAACAGTAGCAAATATTAATAAAATTAGTAATTTATTTTTGTGAAAAAGTAAAGACTAAATGCTTTGTATGCATAATTAAAAAAAAAAAACGTAGTTTTGCATTACTTTTTACTGGGAGTGGAGCCCCGGTGGCACAGTTGTTAAGCACTCGGCTAATTGAAAGGTTCGTGATTTTGTTTGTTTATTGTTGTAATTGAAATGAAGTTTACATTTCAAGTTAGTCTCTCATACAAAAATTTATACATACATTGTTATGTGACCCTAATTGCTCTCCCCATACTGTGACAGCACACTTCTCCTTTCCACCCCTGATTCCCCATATCCATTTAAGGGTTGGTGGTTTGAACTCACAATGAAGTGTTTATTCTGTCTTTTGCCACTGTTTAGTGTCTGTTATAGCAGTGTTATCTTAGTTTGGATTCTTCAGAAGTAGAATCTTAGGAAAATATCCATAGGAAAGTGATTTGCTTAGGGAGAATTCCCAGGAAAAACAACAATGTTGCCTCCTCCCCTTCCACAAAAGGAAAATAGTTCTCTGGATAGTTCCTGCAGTAAAACCAGGGGCAAAGCCTAAGGACACCAGAGTTGAGGCTGCTCAGTTCTTCGTTGCTGCTTTGACACCCTCCAGACCCTGGAGTTCACCCCTTTCCCTTGAGATCAGCCAGTTTTCACCATAACCAAATGCCAACTACTTTTATCCCAGCTTTCTGATTCTTTCCATCTTCTCTGTTATGGATTGAATTGTGTTCCCCCAAAAGATACATTGAAGTCCTAATCTCCAGTACCTGTGAATGTGACCTTGTTTGAAAATAGGGTCTTTGAAGATGTTATCAGTTAACATGAGGTCATATTGGAGTAGGGCGAGTCCCAATCCAATATGAGTAGTGTCCTATGAAAGAGAAGATACACTGAGACACACACAGAGGGAGACGGCCACATGAAGCTGAAGGCGTCGGATAGAATCAGCATGGCCAACATCCTGATTTTGAAGTCCTTGTCTCCAGAACTGTGAGACAAGAAATTTCTGTAGTTATAAGCCACCCACTTTGTAATACTTTGTTCTACCTTCCAGGGAAGCCAGATCATCTCCATGCCTTACTACGCATACTTGGACAAAAGTCTCTCTTCCAGCCTTAGCTGATAACTAGCTGTATTAGTCTTGAATTGACACTTCCTTCTGCCAGTGAAAAGTGAACCTAGGAAATGATAATTTCAAGGTCTCTAGAGTCTTCTTAGCATTAGGGATCCCAATTCCTCACTGAGTCTACATGACTAGGTAGCTATATGTGCTCTCCCCCAGGGAGCTCTCAGAACTACATCCTCTCAGTGGAGTAGTTGGGGTTTGAGGGATCACCAAGGTTTCCAATAACCCCTGAACAACATCACTGGTTGCAGGGTTCCATTTTGTGGGGCCAGCTTAAACTCACTCATAGCCACAATGAAAACTTGGGAATGAAGATTCCACGAGCAAAATGAATCAACGTGGTCTTTAGCTCTCAAGGTGCCTTGTGGAAGACAAATGCTTACACACTGATAAGTCTCTGTGATGTAATGTTGCTTTTTTTCCTATCAGTCCTAGGCCACTTGTCTTTATTTTTTGGCATACATACTTGACTCATAGTGAAATGTGTGGGAAGTTTAGAAGTTGGGGTGGTGGTGGTTGTAGATCAGAGGGAGGCTGTGCTCCAGTCATCTCAATATGGTGTCCCTACTGAGGGGTTGTACTTATTTCATGATTTAAAGGGTCTTGAACTTGGAGATGGGAACCCATTGAGCATGTTCTACAAAAGTTGGAGTCCCTAGGTGGTGCAAATAGTTAATGCACTTGGCTGCATTGATGGTTAAGGTTATGTGTCAACTTGGCTGAAGCATGATTCTCAGTGGTTTAGCAGTTATGATGTAGTTTGGTAGTTATGTAATGATGTAATTTGGCAGTTATGTAATGATGTCATCAACATCATGAGACCTACTATGAATAATCAGTTGAAAAGGAGTTTCCTTGAGAGAGTGGCCTGCCTCCAGTATATAAATGGATGTTCCAGCAAGGCCCTTGCTCTGGATCCTGCGTCTAGCTCTTCATCATCTGACCTCCAGTTCTTGGGACTTGATCTAGCAGATTACCTGCCGATCGTGGGATTTGTCAGCCTCCACAGCCCATGAGCCAGTGGCTTGCTTTCTTACTTGCTGATCTTGGAATTCATCAGCCTCTGCAGCTTGTGACCCAAATGCCTGTTGTCTGACCTGCTGATCTTGGGTTCATCAGCCCCTGCAGCTATTTGAGTCAGGAGAAGCCTCCAGCCTGACACCTGACCCACAGACTTGGGACTTTCCAACCTCTACAATCACATGAGCAATTTCCTTGAGATAAATCTCTCTCTGTATGTGTGTGTATATATATAATATATATACTACACATATATAGTGTGTATATATATATATACATATACTATATATATACTTCACTGATTTTGCTTCTCTAGAGAACCCAGCCTAAGACATTTGGGACCAAGAGTGGTTCTAGAGAAACAAAATTGTAAGGATGAGTTTTCTGAATTGGTTCTCAAGTCTGATTAGTCTTAAAGATGTTGATGACTCTGCTTCTGGTAGTAAAGGGGGCACTGATAATCCATGGTGTGAGGTGGAAATGGAAATATGCAAAATAGCAGCACCAATAGATCAAGTACTGGTGAGAGGTGAGGCTCTGGGTGATTGCATTTTTGATACTTTTCTACAATTTTGTCAGAATGAGAAGTATAAGGAAACTGGTTGGTTGGTTCAACTTTCGCTAGGAAAGTGCTGAAAGAGATGAGCTTGGGGCTTCAGAGTCACAGCTCACTCACCACATAAACAACTTCAAAGTGGCCACTCATGCTCTGAAAGACAGCCTTATTTTTGTAGAACAGAGCTGATATTGCCGAAAACCAAACCTAGAGTCTTATCATAAGAGTGACCGAATTACAGCACCAATTGAATTCCCAACCTCGAATCGTGTCTGAAGTTAAAGAGAGGGCACTGATTGGGAAGAAATAGGATCCTGAAACTTGGGATGGGGACATATGGGCAGATAATCAGGAAGTGGGGACAATGAGCCCCTAAATTCCATTGAATCTCTCTTGCCAAAAGAACCAGACTTCTTACTCCCATCTGAAGAGATTACTCCATCTTTGTCTGCTAAGCCACTGTCCCCAGTAAAACCATTAGCCCCTCTACCACCATCTAATGAGATTAAGCCAGCTGTGTCTAACAAGCCTTTGTCTGAGTCATTGTCTGGGGCATCGCCAGAGGAAGATGCCTAACAAGACATTGCTGAATGTTCTCAGAACACATCCCCACCACCCATTTTTGCTTCTAGACCTATAATTAGACTTAAGTCACAGTGAGCCCCAAAAGGTGAAGTACAAACTGTGACCCAGGAGGAGGTATGCTATGCTCCAAAAGAACTGCTTGACTTTTCTAATATGTGCAAACGGAAACCTGGGGAAATATGTGTGGGATTGGCTATTAAGGGTGTGGGATAATGGTACAAAGAACAAAGATGGATCAGTCTAAGTTTACTGATATGATGGGTCACTGTCTTAGTCATCTAGTGCTGCTCCAACAGAAATACCACAAGTGGATGGATTTAGCAAAGAGAAGTTTATTCTCTCACAATCCAGTAGGCTACAAGTCCAAATTCAGGGTGTCAGCTCCAAGGAATACTTTCTCTGTCGGCTCTGGAGGAAGGTCCATGTCATCAATCTTCCCTTGGTCTGGGAGCTTCTCTGCGCAGGAACCTCAGGTCCAAAGGACGTGCTCTGCTCCCAGCACTGCTTTCTTGGTGGTATAAAGTTCCCATGTGTTTCTGCTCGCTTCTCTCTTCTATATCTCAAAGGAGATTGCATTAAGACACTATCTAAACTTGTCAACCTCATCAGTATAACCTCATCACAGTGATAGAATTTACAACACATAAGAGATCATATATAATCTCATCATAGTGATAGAATTTACAACACATAAGGAAATCACATCAGATTATACAATCATACAATACTGGGAATCATGACCTAGCCAAGTTGCTACACACATTTTTTGGGGGACACAATTCAATCCATGACTGTCACTAAGCACAGATTCCTCATTCAATGTTTCAGCTTGAGAAGTTAGGAAAAGATATAATAGTTTACTTGGTTGGGTCACTGAGGCATGGATTATGTGGTGGCATACACTAAATTGAGTTGAAGTGCCAGACCTTCCTTGGTATACTGTAGAAAAAGGTATCCAAAGGTTTAGGGAAATCGGCATACTAGAGTGGATTTATCAGGTTAGATCCATAGACCCACATATGGAGTGCCCAGAGGACACACCTTTTACCACAACGGTGAGGAACAAATTTGTGAAGGAAGCTCCAGCATCCTTGAAAACTGCTGTGATTGCTATTTTACATAAGTTAGATTTGACAGTGTGAACTGCCCTAACTGAATTAAGACACCTAACTACAATGGGGCTGATTGGACTCCATGGTGGTAGGGGCCAAGTGGTGGCACTCAGTCCACAAAGACAAGGTGAGCGTGGTTACTGTAATGAACAGTGGAGTCAAAGCAGTAATCAGAATAATCTGACTCATATGGACTTATGGCGTTGGCTACTTAGTCATGGTGTCCCTGGGAGTGAAATAGATAGGAAATCTACTATTTACTTGATCTGTACAAGCAGATGAATTCTAGGTCAAGAGAACAGCAGTCTAACTCAAAGCACCAAAATAGAGAGTCATGGTCCCTCAATCAATTCCCAGACTTGAGCGAGTTTAAAGACCCATAACCCCTTGAATGAAGGGGAGGCTGGGTCCCCTTGAGGAAGGGCTCCACTGCACTGCCACAAATTTATACTACTAATCATTCCCCCAGCCTTCCCCAAAGGGATCTACAGCCTTTTAAGAGAGTGACTATTCACTGGGGAAAAGGAAATAATCAGACGTTTTGGAGACTACTGGACACTGGCTCTGAACTGACACTAATTCCAGGAGACCAAAAATGTCACTGTGGCCTACCAGTCAGAGTAGGGGCATATGGAGGTCAGATTATTAATGGAGTCTTAGCTCATGCCCTTCTCACAGTGGGTCCAGTGGGTCCTCAAACCTATCCTGTAGTGATTTCCCCAGTTCCAGAATGCATAATTGGACTAGATATACTCAGCAACTGGCAGAACTGCCACATTGGATCCCTGACATGTGCAGTAAGTGCTATTTTGGTAAGAAAGACAAAGTGGAAGCCATTAGAACTGCCCCTAACAAGAAAATAGTAAACCAAAAGCAATGCCACATTCCTGAAGGGGTTGTAGAGATTACTGCCACCATCAAGGCTTTGAAAGAGGCAGAGGTGGTAACTCCCACCCCATCCACATTCACCTCACCTATTTGGCCTGTGCAAAAAGCAGATGAATCTTGGAATAACAGTGGATTATTGAAAAAACCAAGTGATGACTCCAATTATAGCTGCTGTTCCAGATGTGGTTTCATTGCTTGAGCATATTAATACATCTTCTGGTACCTGGTATGCAGCTACTGATCTGGCTAATGCCTTTTTTCTCCATAACTGATTAGAAGGACCACAAGAAGCAGTTTGCCTTCAGCTGGCAAGGCCATCAATACACCTTCACTGCCCTACCTGAAGAGTATATCAACTCTCCAGCCCTATGTCATAATTTAGTCCACAGAGATCTTGATTGCCTTTCCCTTCCACAAGACATCACACTGGTCCATTACATTGATGACATTATGCTGATTAGGCCTAGAAAGGAAGAAGTATCAACGACTCTAGACTTATTGGTAATACATTTGCTTGCTAGAGGGTGGGAAATTAACCCAACAAAAATTCATGTGCCTTCCACCTCAGTGAAATTTCTAGGGGTCCAGTGGTGTGGGGCATGTCCAGATATTCCTTCTAAAGTGAAGGATAAGATGTTACATCTGGCCCCTCTTACAACTAAAAAGGAGGCACAATGCCTAGAGGGCCTCTTTGGATTTTAGAGGCAGCATATCCTTCATTTGAGTGTGCTATTCTGGTCTATTTATCAAGTGACTCAAAAAGCCGCCAGTTTTGAGTGGAGCCCAGAACAAGAGAAGTCTCTGCAAAAGGTTCAGGCTGTCATGCAAGCAGTTCTTCCACTTGGACCATATGATTCAGTTGATCCAACGGTGCTTGAGTGTCAGTGGGAGATAGGGATGTTGTTTGAAGTCTTTAGCAGGCCCCTACTGGTAAATCATAGTATAGATTCTTAGGATTTTGGAGCAAAGCTCTGGTATCCTCTATAGATAACTACTCTCCTTTTGAGAAAGAGCTTTTGGCTTTTACTAGGCCTTAGTAGAGACTGAACACTTAACCATGGGCCACAAAGTCACCATGCAGTCTGAGCTGCCCGTCATGAATTGGGTGTTGTCTGACCCAAAGAGCCATAAATTTGGATGTGCACAGCAGCACTCCATCATTAAATGGAGTGGTATATAAGAGATGGGGTCTAAGCAGGACCAGTTGCATAAGTGGCTGAAATTCCATAGTCTACTCCTGTCACATTGCCTGCTCTGTCTCAGTCTGCACCTATCACCTCATGGGGAGTTCTTTATGATCAGCTGACTGAGGAAGAGAAAACTTGTACCTAGTTTACAGATGGTTCTATGCTATATGCAGGCACCACTTGAAAGTGGACAGTGGCATCACTACAGCCCCTTTCTGGGACCTCCCTGAAGGACAGTGGTGAAGGGAAATCCTCCCAGTGGGCAGAACTTCAAGCACTGCACCCAAGTTGTTCAGTTTGCTTAGAAGGAGAAATGGTCAGATGTGCAGTTGTATACTGATTCATGGACTGTGGCCAATGGTTTGGCTGGATGGTTAGGGACTTGGAAGGAACATGATTGGAAAATTGGTGACAAGGAGATATAGAGAAGAGGTATGTGAATAGACCTCTTTGAATGGGCCAAAAAAGTGAATATATTTGTGTCTCATGTGAATGCTTACCAAGGGTGACCTCGACAGAAGGGGATTTTAAAAATCAAGTGGATAGGACTACACGTTCTGTGGAAACCAGTCATCCTCTTTCCCCATCCACCTCTGTCATTGTCCATGGGTGCATGAACAAAGTGGCCATGGTAGCAGGGATAGAGGTTATGCATGGGCTTAGCAACATGGACTTTCACTCACCAAGGCTGACTTGGCTACAGCCACTGCCAAGTGTCCAATCTGCCAACAGCAGAGACCAACACTGAGTCCCCTATATGGCACCATTCCTTGAAGTCTTCAGCTAACAACCTGGTGGCAGGTTGATTACATTGGACCACTTCCATTACGGAAAAGGCAGCATTTTGTTCTTACTGGGATAAACACTCTGGATATGGATTTGCCTTCCCTGCACAGAATGCTTATGCCAAAACTACCATTCGTGGACTTACAGAATGCCTTATCCACTGTCATAGTATCCCACACAGCATTGCCTCGGATCAAGGGATTCACTTCACAGCAAATGAAGTGTGGCAATGGGCCAGTCCATGCTCATGGAATTCACCGGTCTTACCATGTTCCCCATCATCTTGAAGCAGCTGGATTGATAGGTTGATGGAATGGCCTTCTAAAGACACAATTATGGCACCAGCTAGGTGGCAATACCTTGCAGAGTGGGGCAATACTCCCCAGGATGCTGTATATGCTCTAAACCAGCATCCAATATATGGTGCTGTTCTCCCATAGCCAGGATTCATGGTTCCAGGAATCAAGGGGTGGAAACGGGAGTGGCACACTATTACCCCTAGTGACGCATTCAAAAAATTTTTGCTTCCTGTCCCCAAAACCCTGTGCTCTGTGGGTCTAGAGATCTTAGTTCTAAAGGGAGGAATGCTCCCATCTGGAGACACATCACGGATCTCATTGAACCGGCAGAATGCTACCTGGCCACTTTAGGGATCCTCATGCCTCTGGATCTATAGACAAAGAAGGGAGTCACCATATTGGCTGTGTGATTGATCCTGATTACCAAGGGGAAATCAGATTGATATTATATAATGGAGGTAAATAAGAGTATGTCTGCAATACAGGAGATCTCTTAGGGCGTCTCTTAGCACTACCATGCCTTGTGATTACAGTCAATGGAAAACTACAGCAATTCAATTCCAACATGTCTACTAATGGCCCAGGGACTTCAGGAATGAAGGTTTGGGTCACCCCACCAGGCAAAGAACCATGACCAGTTTTAGTGCTTGCTGAGGGTAAAGGGAATATTGAATGGGTGGTGGAAGAAGGTAATTCTAAATACCAACTATGACCATGTGAACAGCTGCAGAAATGAGAACTGTAATTGTTATGAGTATTTCTTCCTTACATGTGTGCATCAATTTTTTTTTTTTCATGTATAAGATAGTAAATGGGGCTGGTGTGTTTTCGGTTGTACGTGTGTTAGTTGTATCATGTTATGTGTATGTGTGACTTTGTAATTGTCTTTAGAGATTACATATGGTTTAAGGAGATGTGTGCAGGTGCCAGGTTGACAAGGGGTGGACTGTGATGGTTAAGGTTGTATGTCAGCTTGGCTAGGCCATGATTCTCAGTGGTTTGGCAGTTATGAAATGATGTAGTTTGGCAGATATGTAATGATATAATCTGTTGGTTATGTAATGATGTAATCAACTCCATGATGAGATCTGCTATGAGCAGCCAATCAATTGAAAGGGAGTTTCCTTGAGGGTGTGGCCTGCCTCCAGTATTTAAATGGATGTTCCAGCAAAGCTCTTGCTCTGGATCCTGCATCCAGCTCTTCATCATCTGACCTCCTGTTCTTGAGACTTGAGCTAGCAGCTTACCTGCCAACCTTTGGATTCATCAGCCTCTGCAGCCTGTGAGCCAGCAACCTGCCTGTCTTACCTCCTGATCTTGGGATTCATTGGTTTCCACCGCCTGTGAGCCATAGGCCTGCCATTTGACCTGCGATCTTGGAGAGATGCAAGATGCCTGATCCACGGTCTTGGAACTTTCCAGCCTCTAAAACCAAGTAAGCCATTTCCTTGAGAAAAACTTCCCTCTCTCTCTCTCTCTACGTATCTATATGCTTCACTGGTTTTGCTTCTCTAGAAAATTGAGCCTCAGACAGCTGCTAACCTAGTGTTTGAAGGTTTGAGTCCACCCACAAGCACCTCAGAAAAAAGACCTGGCAATATACTTCTGAAAAATCAGCCACTGAAAACCCTATGGAGTACCATTCTACTCTGACATACATGAGGTCGCCATGAGTTGGAGTAAATTCATTTTGCAAAAGCTGAGTCAATAAGCTGTGAGTCTAGTGTGTAGGCCTCAGACCTGATGGACTCTATCTGGGACCAGGTGGTGAAGTCATGCTAATCACCACCTCATGAGCTATTCAGCCTTTTCCGAACTCCTTCTCCCCATCAGTGTTGGTGCAGGATGAGTGCCCACTACCTAAACCCTCACACACTCTGGAAAACCATGTTCTGTTTGCTTGTCTCTCTCCCCTGGGTGTTCCCTCTGTAGCCTCAGGCCCAGAACTGCGCATGACAGGTCCAAAACCAAACCAAGCCCGTTACTGTTTAGTTGATCCCAACTCATAGCAACCCTATAGCACTGAGTAGAACTGCTCCATAGGGTTTCCCAGGCTGTAATCTTTACGGGAAGGAGCCCTGGTGGTGCAGTAGTTAAGCACTTGGCTGCTAACCAAAAGGTCGGTGATTCAAACTCACCAGCTGCTCCACAGGAGAAAGATGTGGCAGTCTGCTTCCGTAAAGATTTACAACCTCGGAAACTGTATGGGGTCACTATGAGTCAGACTCAACTTGATGGCAGTGGGTTTGGTTTTGCGTTTAATCTTTACGGAAGTAGACTGCCACACCTTTCTCCTGTGGAGCAGCTGGTGGTTTGAACCACTGACCTTTTGGTTAGCGGCCAAGTGCTTAACCACTACGTCAGTGGCAAGTGCTAAGTAAGTGTTTACTGAGAAAACATGTTTGAGAGTGTTTGTGGGAAAAATAAGCTCACCACTGTCAGGCTTCAAAAAGGTCACAGGGAGATCACCTTAATTTTCTCTCAGTGGAAGGTAAGAAGCCAACTCTTTCTTGCCACTCTCTGGGAGGGGAGGCTGAAGGTGAGTGGTGAAAGCTAAGGAAGAACGGCGAGAATTCATGCTGGCTCTTGTGTGGCTTTATTCCCAGCCCTCAATCTGAGCAGGCACAGCCTTTTCCTTTATCTTGGCCTTACCCCTTTCACTTCTCCCTATTCCCTTGTCCTATTAGTGAGACCCAATAACCAATAAAGGGGCCCTGGTGGAACAACAGTTAAGTGCTTGGCTGCTAACCAAAAGGCTGGTGGTTTGAAATTACCAGGTGCTCTGTGGGAGAAAGACCTAATGATCTGTTCTCATAGATTCCAAACCAGACCCACGGCCATCTAGTCGATTCTGACCTTGTAGGACAGAATAGAACTGCCCCACAGGGTTTCCAAGGCTGTAAATCTTTATGGAAGCAGACTACCACATCTTTCTCCTGTGGAGTGGCTTATGGGCTCGAACCGCCGACCTTTTGGTTAGCAGCTCAGAGCTTTATCCACTGTGCCACCAGGGCTGCTTCTATAAAAATTACAGCCCAGGAAAACACTATGGGGCAGTTCTACTCTGTGTCATATGGGGTTGCTGAGTCAGAATCGACTTGACGGCACCCAACAATCATCAATAAGCATAAATTGGAATAAAACTTTTTCATTCTCAATGCTTTTCTATACTCTTCACCAAAAAAAAAAAACAAAAAACCAAAAAACAAAACCCAAACCAGTTGCCATTGAGTCGATTCCAAATAGCGACCCTATAGGACAGAGTAGAACTACCCCATAGGGTTTCCAAGGAGCAGCTGGTGGATTTGAACTGCCGACATTTTGGTGAGCAGGCAAGCTCTTCACCACTGCACCACCAGGGCTCCTCACATAAAATACTGAGCCTGTATTATTGATAAGCTCAGGGAGATAATTACTATTGTTCCATTTATGAAAAGGGCATATTTTTGTTTAATTATTCATTTTGTGTATTACAGAGAGACTACAACTATAGTACCAGCACAGGTCATGGCAAATATTCGGTCTTTTTCAATATTTCTGCTCCCCTGTCCCTGCCCTAACAGGCTTTCACTTTCCGGCGTCACACATTTGCTCAGCTCTGGACCATTCTACCACTGCCCAAGTGTGCACTTCTTTTTTACACCCCCTGGCCTCTAAATAGGTCCCCGGGTGGCATAATGGGTATGGGTGGTGCAAGTGGTTTGCACTGACTGCTAACCTAAAGGTTGGTGGTTCCAACCCACCCAGCGGCTCTGTGGAAGAAAGGCCTGGCAATCTGCCTTCAGAAACATTACAGCCGGGAAAACCCTATAGAGCAATTCTACTCTGTAACACATGGGTTCTCTGCGAGTTGGAATAGACTCATTGGCAACGAGTTTGGTTTTTCTGGCCTCTAAATTCCTAAGTAACCTGCCCACAGATTTCAAGGTATTGTTGTGAATCATTTATTCTCTTCTTATTCTGACAAGAATTTTGCTTTTGATTTTTTAAAAAATGATTTTATAAATATGTTCTTTGTAAAACAAGTCATATTAAAAGTTATAAGGATGGTAGGAAAATTCACCTAAAATTCCACCATGTCAAAACTAGCATTAAGCTATTTTTATACATCTATTATGCACAAGAACGCACACTTATAAAAATTCTTATGTAAATGTAATCATATCTAATGTCTTTAATTTTTGCTTACTCTGTTTCCTCACTCCCTGGGACTTGAATACAGTCTAATGAGAATATTTTGTTATTCAGGTGCCCCTGGGTGGGTTCAAACTGCCAACCTTTCAGCTAGTCGTCGAGCACTTAACCATTTGTGCCACACAGTCACATACTCACAGATGAACCCACTCAATGTGCTTCTGCAAATGTTTGTTTTATCAAAATGGATTCATATTATTTATACTTTCCTTGTTACTACTTTTATATATTAACATTATATTGAGGTAATGGTGATATAATCTTTAACAATACAGATGTATTCCAATTTATTCATCTATTTCTCTATCAGTAGGCTTTGTGTTAATTTACAATTTCCCCAACTATAAAATATTGCTTCAGTAAACATTCTCATGCATATGTTCTCTATATTTTGAGGATTTTATTTCACTAGGATGGGTCTCTTCAAGTGGGGTACCTGAGTCAAAGATATGTCATTGCTTTCTTTTTAATTTAATAGATACTGCCACATTACTTTTAAAATGAATTGTAAAAATTTACACTTCTACCAAAAATATGGGCAAATCTGCTGCAAAAGAACTTCTTTAAAGCGTTGAAAAGCAAAGACGTCACCTTGAGGATTAAGGTGCGCCTGACCCAAGCCGTGGTGTTTTCAATCGCCTCATAAGCTGGACAATGAATAAGGAAGACCAAAGAAGAATTGACGCCTCTGAATTGTGGTGTTGGCGAAGAATATTGAATATACCATGGACTGCCAAAAGAACAAACAGGTCTGTCTTGGAAGAAATACAACCAGAATGCTCCTTAGAAGCAAGGATGGCGAGACTACGTCTTACATACTTTGGACGTGTTGTCAGGAGGGATCAGTCCCTGGAGAAGGATATCATGCTTGGTAAAGCAGAGGGTCAGCGAAAAAGAAGAAGACCCTCATCAAGATGGACTGACACCGTGGCTGCAACAATGTGCTCAAGCAGAACGATTGTGAGGATGGCGCAGGACCAGGCAGTGTTTCATTCTGTTGTTCATAGGGTCGCCATGAGTTGGAACCAACTCGACAGCACTTAACAACAACCAAAAATATGTAAGAAAAACCTTTTACATGCATTCTCACAGGTAGTAGGTATAATCAGTCTTTCGTGCTTTTGCCAATCTACTGGGTGAGAAATAGCATTTTGTTACTTTAATTTGCATTTCCCTGACCCTTTGTGAGATTAGGCATCCATTTTCCCATGTACTGATTTGTTTAATTATTAAATATTTCCATTATACAACAAATTTGAGAAAAGTTTAACAGACTTCTATATGCTTATCACTGTGCTCCTTTTCAAAGCTGATTTTTCAGATCACCAGGCCTTTCTTCTGAGGTACCTCTAACCTTTGGGTCAGTAGCTGAGCATGTTAATCATTTGCACCACCCAAAGGGAGTGTAATTAGGCTATTTCTCATTTTTTTTACTGTTACAAACAGTGCAGTAGATATCCTTTACCGGTCTTCTGTGCATACGTGGACATTTTTCTAGGATAGATACCAGGAATTGGGATCACTGAGTCACAGGGTTTGTGCATCTTTGATATTACTGGATATTGCCTAATACACTCCAAAGCATTATACCATTTCCCATCAGCAAGAGGAAAGAGTTCCTATCTCCCCATATCCTTACTAACAATTGCGTTATCAGACTCAGTAATTTTTGCAAATCCGAGTGATATTCAAAGTTGTCTCGCTTTAATTTTGCATTTCCCTTAGTTACTAGTGAGCTTCAGCCTCTTCCAATATATTTAATGCCACTCCAGTTTCTAGGAATTGACAATTCAAACCCTTTGAGCATTTATCTATTGATTTGTATTTTTCTTATTGGTTTTTATGATTTCTTTATGTACTCTAGATACTACTTGTTGGATATATAAATTTCAAATATTTTCAACTACTTTATTGACTGTCTTTTAAGTTTCTTTAAGGGGATCCCACACTTTCAATTATAAAGCGCTAAATGCTCCTTCTTTCTCCTCCTATTCTCTTCCTCTTTTCTTAAAATATCTTATTCAACAATATTTATTGGCTATTATTTTTCCTTTTCTGTTCCAGAGGAAATTTGGGATCACCATGTCAAATCCCATAAGAAACTCTGCTGTGATTATTTTTACATCAACCTTATTTAGATGTAACTTATACACAATAAAGTGATTGTACCATTTTTGCACGTATGAAGGTTCTAGTTGCCCCATTTCCTGGACAACACTTGCTATTGTCAGTCTAAATTTTAGTCATTCTAATAGATGTGCACAGTGGTATCTCATTGTGGTCTTAATTTGCATTTCTCTGATGACTAGTGATGTTGAACATTTTTCATGTGCTTATTTGCCATTTGTATATCTTCTTTGGTGAAGTGTCTGTTCAAATTTTTGTGTGTGCCTGTTTTGTACTGAGTTGTTTGTCTTATTAAGTTGTAAGGGTTCTGTACATATTCTGTATACATGTCCTTTGTCACTTATGATTGCAAATGTTTTCTCCAAGTCAGTGGCTTATCTTTCATTCTTTTAGCAGTGACTTCAGGAGAGCTGATATTTTTCATTTTGATTAAGTCCAATTTATCAGTTTATTATTTTATGGATCACTTTTGGTGCAGTATCTAAGAAATCTATGCCTAACTCAAGGTCACAAAGATTTTCTCCTATGGATGTACTTTAAATATGTGCAGTTTATTTTATGTCAGTGGAGCCCTAGTGATGCAGTGGTTAAGAGCTACAGCTGCTAACCGAAAGGCCGGCAGTTCAAATCCACCGGCCACTCCTTGGAAACCCTACGGGGCAGTTCTACTCTGATCTATAGGGTCGCTATGAGTCAGAATTGACTCAATGGCAACGAGTGTGGTTTTTTTTTTTAAATACCTCAATAAAGCTGGAAAAAAATAGCTACGCTAGGCATTAGGCGGAAAAAGGCTTTCCAGCGATTTTAGTTTGCTATTTTGCTAGAAGAAAAAAAGCAAAATAGCAAACTAAAATCTCCTGAAAGCCCCTTTTTCCACCTAATACCAAGATTGTTATTTTTAGTTTGCTATTTTGCTAGAGGAAACCCTAGTGGCGTAGTGGTTAAGAGCTATGACTGCTAACCAAAAGGTTGGCAGTTCGAATTTACCAGGCACTCCTTGCAAACCTTATGGGGCAGTTCTACTCTGTCCTACAGGGTTGCTATGAGTCGGACTCAACGGCAATGGGTTTATTTTGCTAGAATGCAAATCATCCTCTTTTGACAAAAAAAGATTAAGATTGGTAAGTATTTACTAGCGGTTTGAGCACATTAAAGTGCTAACTTAATTTTGGGAAAATCAAAATTGAAAGAGTGCTTGAAGAGGACAATACGTACAGGGTTTTAGAGTGAGACCTGAGATCAAATCCTGGTTTTGCCATTTTCTTCTGTGTGTTCTTAGATAAGTTACTTAACTTCTCTGAGTGCCAGTTTCTTCATCTAGTGGTGGTGTTGGGTGCCACTGAGTTGATTCTGACCCATAGCGACCCCATGTGACACAGTATAACTACCCCATAGGGTTTTCTAGGCAGTAATCTTTACAGGAGATCGCCAGGTCTTTCTCCTGAGGAGCTGCTGGGTGGGTTCAAACTGCTTACCTTTAGGTTGGCAGCCAAGTGCTTAACTATTGTGTCACCAGGGCTCCTTTTTTGAATGTTGTAAAACCAGGAATAATAGCAACATAAAAGGTTTATAATGATTAACAAAAACAGCATTTGCAAAGAGCCTTGTAGAGGGCCTTGCCTAACACAGAAGCTCAAGGAATGTTAGTTCCTTTTCTATCCTATGTAGTTACATCTCCCAAAATGGTCCCTCTTTAGCATACCTGCACTCTACACCCTTTGCTGGCTACGAAAAGATACAGCACTTAAGAAGGTGTTCAAGACACTTCACCAAAGAAGACATTCAAATGGCCAACAGACACATGAGGAAATGCTCGCGATCACTAGCCATTAGAGAAATGTAAATTACCATCTCACCTTGGCATTACTGGCACGGATCAAAAACACTGGAAATAACAAATGTTG
>NW_004444122.1:2964907-3013519 GCF_000243295.1 Trichechus manatus latirostris | reverse complement strand
CCAATGTCATAAAACAATATGTGTACTACTGTTTCATGAGAAACTATTTGTTCTGTAAGCCTTCACCTGAAGTACAATAAAATAAAATAAAGTTCAATAAAAAAGAAGGTGTTCATACAAGATACACCCCAAACTCCAAGGGACAGGTTACACAAATTGTTCAATTACAAAGTCGGCCTGGACCATTCATTGTTCTGAGCAAAGTCATTTTTATTGTAATGAAATTTTAAAAGGCAGTTACATTAGTTAAACATATACGCAACCAACTTTATAACTGTTAGTCAGAGAGAACATTCAAGAAATACAAATTATGATTTATCCACAGCACAGTTCACATCCATAAGAAAGGCTAAAAGGGAAATGATTAAGTGCTTCAACTGCTGACCAAAGCCTGTCTGGGAAATCTTTGTTTTTGAAGGAGAATTAGATTGTTACATGAAGCAAGCTGCCCTGTCCCGCACGGCCTGTGAAACCTTTGTTTTGGCACTTTCACAGTTAGTGTCCCGCAGACTTTGGCCAGTGGCTTGACCACAACTCCAGCTTCAGCCACAACACCCAGACACACCTACAGGTGAAAATGGCCTGTGTGACTGCATGGGGCCTCAGGTTACCCCAGACTCCAGGTAGGCAAGGGGAAGTGGACAGCCGGGTAGCTCACAGCTCCTTGGTACACAAAATCCCACTGCCGTTGGGTTGATTCCAACTCATAGCAACCCTATAAGACAGAGTAGAACTGCCCCATAGGGTTTCCAAGGAGCAGCTGGTAGATTCGAACTGCCCACCTTTTGGTTAGCAGCCGAGCTCTTAACCACTGTATACAAGATGGGGACATAAGGGGGCCACACAGATCCCTGGCAAGTCAGGACGCAGCTACTTAATGACAAAACCCTACCTTCTGGTAATACAGAGCGTTTCTATTCTGACTTGTTACTGCCTAGAGCTGTTAGGTAACTAGCTTATTCCTGTTTATATGACAGGTAGTAACTGTGATGGAGCAGGTGGGCCTAGGGGCCGAGTGTTCACTGTTCCAGCCTAGCTCGTATGCTGGCAAAACATTAAGGGGGAGGGGAAGAGCTGTCATTCATTTCCTCAGGGCCTGTCTCATCTTTCAGCTATGGTGAGTAGGAGCACTGATATCTGCAAGTGTGGCTCTGGGTAACACACAGCCACTTTATTGACATGGAAGTCGTAAGCTCCCAGATATAAGTTCCATCAGTTATCGGAATCCTCCACTATTCGCAACAGACATTCAAGAAATAACAAAGGGGCTGAATTTAATACACTGGAAAGCAGAGAAGAATGTGGTTGGGGGTTTGTGATAGCTCTATCACTTCCTGAAACGAAAACTACAACAAAAACTAGTGAGGATTGGCATACAGGTAGAATGTTCTAGAACCATCCTTAGCTACTACCAGAATCACTAACTCAATCTTAGTTGAGCCTCAGTGTGGCTGCTTTTGCGTCCTAGCCAATGGCTCAGGCAGCCACCACATGGCCCTCTCTGTGGAAAACCATCTGCTTGTTTAGCCTAAGGAAAGTCTAGTAGTTCAGATGAGGTGTGAAACAGTCATAAAGCATGACCTCGGGTGAGAAAGTGCCTCTCATCTTTCCAATCCAGGCTTCAACTCCATCCCCTAGGTATGGGACAGGGATCTGGGCTGGGTCACTAGCTGAAGGACAAGCAGATAAGAAGGTCCATGAGCTTTCTGGCTGCCAAGGCTGGGCAGGACTGGTTTCAGAGGTTCTTTTGTGAACTGGGATAATCAAACCCTCTAGGTCTTTCTTACTCCAGGTTTGCTCAAAAAATACTTGGTGAGAGAATCCCTTGGGTGTAGGATTCTCCCAGTCCTGGGCTTCCTTCCTCCCTCTCTCCATCTATTTTCTTATTGGCCATATGACGGCTTCTTAGAATCACATCCAAAAAGTGGAATAGGGGAATGGAAGAGATACGGAACTCAAGCCAGCCAATCAAATTCACTGCCGGTACTCCCAGGACAAAGCTGGAAGGTGGAACACTTGGACTATTTGGTTTTGATGTTCCCCAGTATGTCTGGCTTTTGATCACCCATGAATCTTCACCTTCCAGGATCAAGAACTGAGCTGGCTACAACCTAGACCCCTGTTTAAGCAGGAGAAGCCAGTGAAAGGTCCTTGGGAACAGGGATCTTCTCTGATTTCTTCTGTATTC
Organism: Trichechus manatus latirostris; assembly: GCF_000243295.1. Taxonomy (NCBI): domain Eukaryota; kingdom Metazoa; phylum Chordata; class Mammalia; order Sirenia; family Trichechidae; genus Trichechus; species Trichechus manatus. The sequence goes on along the minus strand of NW_004444122.1, from coordinate 3,011,331 downwards.
CCTCGGTGCCTAGCACAGACCGGATACCAGGCAGGCTCACAGTAAATGTGTTAACAAATTTATTGCACCTAAGAAAAGCCCCCAACTTCCCAAAATCAGGAGGAAAAAACAAACATTAAACCCTCTTAAACTTCCTAGCTCACAGGCTAAAGGTCACAACAAGTCTGTTTTAATTTCACCGAGAAATCTTTCTTTGATCCAAAACCTATTTTTGTGCCTTTTTGGGATATAATTATGCCCACTGCCTGGGGCAAGCTCAAGGCTGCAGGTGGCAGAAGTGGCCCTGGGTGGGGCAGGGCACACGCAGGGAGGCCTGCTCTGGGTCTCCCACTGATGGGATGTGTGAAGGTGTGGAGTTTCGATCACCTGCCATTTCCCCAGAGAGAAAAGAGCAACACCAAGTGCATTTAAACTTAAGCCCCAATCATCACTACATACAAAAGGATCAAAAGCTGCTCTAAAACTGCAAAATTAATGTTAATTTAGAGTCTAGGAACTGAGATCACACAAAGCTGGCTACCAGCCAAAGGCAGACGACAGAACCATGTTGGACTTTGACATGTGAAGCCACACAGGCAGGACTGGGGTTTAATGCAGAGCTTTCAAAGGGTCATGGAAACACTCTCTCCAGCTCCTGCCTGCCATCATGCTGGGCTCGTTCCGCAGCCTAGAAGCAAATCTGCTTCCCATGGCCCTCTAGAACCTGTAAAGAGGGACACACTGGTTGTTTCCAAGCATTTTCACCACTAAGCCAGTGCCTGACAGGGTCTGCCTGGAGGGACTCTGGAAGGGGCACCACGGTTTCTGGGGGATGGATCCTTGGCCCGGTCCCAAGGCAGCCCAGTGAAGTTTCTCTCCCATGAGGGAGTCAATGGGCTGATGGGATGGTGATGTGAACAGGAGGCTGAATGTCACTAAAGGAGAAAACAGGAGAGGCAGAGAGAGCTTTTGCTAAAGGGCATAAGGGGAGGCAGAGGAAGTGAAAAATGGGAGATGGATTCTTAAAGTCATCTCCTCACAGCTTGGGAAAACCCAGTAAGCTCAGGGCCATGGGCAGAAGGTCCTAGAAGTCAGCTCTTTCTTCTGTCTTAAGACCACCTGAGGAAGTCACGGCCCTAGTGAGTGTGTGGCAGAAGCAGAGATGGAATCACACCTGGAACCCAAGTCTTCTGCTCCACAGACCTGCACTCTTGTCTTCCCAAGACCCCATTTGTTCCCCAGCTGGGCTGAAGAAAAAAGGCCCATGTGGCCCGGAGGAAGTGGTTCCAGGTGCCCATCTCCACACATGGGGTTGACCCCTTCAACCATCTTTAGTCACTGAGCAGAACGTGGCCACCGAGGCTGGTTCTGGGGAAGCACGGCCAGCATGGCCCAGAATGCATGATGAGGCCAGTCCTGCCCACTCCATTCACCCCTGTACAGAGAGGCCTTGGTCTCCGTGACCACTTAGGGCAAGACAGAGGTATGCCTTTCTGCAGGCACTAACAGGGACGAGGTTTGCCTCCCACCGACGGAGTAAGGATGAAACCTGCTTACATGTAACCAGGAACAGAAGCTGTTCAGGCCCAAGTGGGAGAGGGTGAGTGCTCCCATGGGGCCTCCTACAGGAGGAAGGGGCTGGTTTCTCTAGAGGAGTCCTTGAATCTGCATCAGAGGCTTGGAGCAAAGAACAGTACCCAGCCGTGACTCCCGGTAACACTGCTGACGTGCGGGCCTGCATCATGTCAGCCCGGCTCCCAGATCCTAGGCCAAGGCCAACGGGGCTGAAAACCAAGGAAGGGCCCAGGCACCCGCAGTCAGGGCGCTGCTGGGCCTGGGGACAGGGGCTCCACATCGGGGTTCTCACACTCACGATACACTCTGGATTCTATACACTCACCCTGGCTGCACATGACAGACATGAGGCACAACACATCCATCAGGACAGGAAGTCATGTCACACTGCACGAAGTACATACGTCCCACTGTGCAACCGATACACAAAGGAACCGGCACCCCTTGGCATCCCTGTGCTCTGTGCTCTTCACCGGCAGCGCACAGAACAAAGGCCGTGCATCCTGCTTCCTCTTTGTCCAGCACCCCCTGAGCCCCACCCATCCGGCAAAAGTTAAACATGAGAAGGAACCAGATTTCAGAGTCTTGGGCCAGCCTGCTGGTGCTGCCGATCACTCTGAGCCTTAAGTGGACTCTGTACAGGTGTAAGCTGTCTACTAAGAGGTTATTCACAATCACGTTTGAAGGTCTCGATATGCCCCCCTTCCAAGCAGACACAGATAAAATACAATAAATACAACCAATCCCCAAGCATCAACCAATACCCCCCGCTAGTGCAGAGCGGCCGGTCCACCTGTTCGAGCTGGGCAATGAGGGCCTATGGGGACAGGGGTGAGGTGCCTTCTGGTGGGGGCCCTGCCCAGGGCAGGCAGGGTGAGGGTGGGCTCATTCACATCGGAGCTGATGTCACAGCGCGGCTAGCACTGCACAGGAGCCTCGCGCTGCCCACGACTACTCAGAAAAAGGTGGGAACATGCCCAGGTCGGCAAAGTCTTCGATATTATAGTTGCCAGTCCCCTGGGTTGGATCTCCTGGCATGGGCAGCATGTCCTGCAGAAGAGAAAAATGCCACAGGGAAGTTGGGTCATTCTCCCATGCACTGGGCATGTCCCAGGAGCTCAGCCTGCTACTCACCCTCACTGTCCTCTCCCTGGGGCAGCCCAGAATATTCCCCAGCCCTCCGAGGGGTGTCCTGTGGGGCCTCAACTGTCTGAGGCCCTGGGAAATGGTCCCCCCCAGCCCCCCGAGAGCTGTCACTCTAGCAGCCAAACACAACTTCAGGACACAATCTTTGTCTATTTAAAGCCGGGCCCAGGACATTCGGGAGAACCCTACCTGGCCCCAGCATGCACACAAATGCCTCAGAAACAAAATTTTTCACTGTGCAGTAAGGATGGGGCCAAATCCTTGCATGCTTATTGTACTTAGGTTTTAGACAAGTCCTTCACATTCTCTGGGCCTGAGACAACTCATCCAAAAGTAGGAGTAGCAATATTCCAATTCCTTATGGCACATTTCCCAAGGTGTGTTCTGTGGAATTCTAGGCCCACGAGATATTCAGTGAAAAAAGAATTCTGTGGGAAAATAAGTTTGAGGAACAAGGCGTACATTGCCTACCTTCTAGAAATTCACAGTCCTCATTAGTACAGGCAGTCCCCGGGTTACGAATGTCCAACTTATATACAACCCATAGTTAAAAAGCAACCCCATAAAGCTTATTATATTAAAAATTCGACATACATACAATGGTTCGTAATTAACAAACATGTGCTACTTTGCCACACACATCAAAACATTATTATTACTGTATATTATGTTAAAGATGTTTTAATGTAGCTGGAAGTGTTTCTTTAATGTTTTTTATGCATAGAAAGGTACACTATATACTATACACTAAGACAAACATTTGACTAAATGACATTAGATACGTAACTGTTCTGACTTACGTACAAATTCGACTTAAAGACAGATTTAGGAAAGAAACTCATTTGTAATCTGGGGACTGACTGTATAATAAAAACTCCGAGAAGTCCTGCAATAAAGAACCTGAATAACTGTGTTTAACTAGTGTGTGACCAAGAATTCTTCTTAGCATTGTGACGATTAAGATACACTTTAGGGATTTCTGCCTTACAGGGCTGAGGTGATGTATAAGAACGGCTAAGTGCCAGGACTTACACAGGAGGCAGGGGGAACAAGGGGGCCATCAGCAGGTCAGTACAGGCTAGGCTAAGGCCCAGGTGAGGCACTTCCTGCATATTTAAAAGAAGACTGCCCTTTGGGAAACCTGGAATGATACCTGGGCTCTAGATTGTTGTGTGTGAAGATGCTGGCTGGCCTGGCTGGCAAGAAGTTTGTGATGAGAGTGGGGGTCAGTGAAGAATTGGCCCTTAGAAAGGGGATTTATAATCCTAGGAGTCTCTCAGGCAGCCATGATACGATTCCTGTCCACGATCTTGCTTTGGGGGCATGCGGAGGCTCTGGGTAAGACAGAGGGAGCCTGGGCTCGTTACAGGGCCTTTTCCCTCATGCAGACCTGGTGGGATAGGCTGAGCACTCGGCTGAGGGGGAGTCAATGGGCTCGTACCCCATTCAGAGCCTCCAATGAAAACATTTCTGGCTGACAGTGGAGTCCAAAGAAACCCCAAAGGGCAGAGTGCTGCTCTGCGGGGCTGTCGGGGGGGCCTGCTGCACCTGCGTTCAACCAGTAGGCTTAACTAGAAAGAAGAGCTGAACCAGAGTTGGGCTGGGCTGGGCCATCCTCCCCTCCTGGGTGGTGGCAGGGGTTAGGCAGTAGGTCGGGGCAGCCAGAGGCAGTCAGGTCTGAAGGAGCCTGCAGTTCCCAGGAGAGGATGCAGGTGCTGTATCCTGGGCAGGTTCCCCTCACTTGGCCTTGTGCTCTGTGTACCTCTCCCAGGCAGCTGTGGGGCTTGAGGCAGGGGAGAGTCTCCAGTCGCAGCATCCTCTTTGACCACCTCAGCTCAAAGGCGAAAGGCCTCCTCACCCTTCCCGAGTGCACCTGAGGTTTCTTGCTGGGCAGGACAGGGCTGGCTATGCCTAGACTCCCCTCTAGCTCAGGACTACCATTTGACCCAGGCCAGGCCAGAACTCACGAGCACTATCGGGTGGTCAGAGCTGTGGCAGAGACCCGAGGGGGAAAGGAAGCAGAGAGAAGGCGCCGGTACCTACGAGAAGGCGGTGCTCGCTCGATTTACCTGGAACACTTCAGTCTGACCGGGCTGCTGGTGGGAGTGCTGCTCACCGCTCTGCTGACCGTGGTGCTGGCTTTGCCACTGTGACCAGACCTCTGAGGGCCGCCCTGGAAACTGCCCGCTGCTTTGTCCACCTTCAGCTGAAAAAGCCGACGTACAGGACACTTCCTTTAAAAGCCATCTCGTGGTCCCATAAGCCCCAAGAACCACTGCAGCTCAGAGGGCCCCATACTTCTGAAAGGCTGGCTGGAGGTGCTCCCGGCCCCGCTCTCTCACTCCGTTCGACTCGGGTAGAAATGAGGCAGTCTAGCACTAGAGAGGCCAGTGGGTAACCCAGAAAGGAGAGCCCTCTGAGGAACAGCACAGGTACTTGGCCGGAGAGGGCAGTTCTCCCTGAAGTTCACCTGCCAGTGGACCGGGGCAGTTTAAGTCTTCAGTGCCCTTTGTGACCACTAACGGAGACTTCGGTTAGGTGGTTGGGGGCCAGAGGCATGTCTATGGGACCCAAGCATGGGTAGGGCCAGTGCTGGCAGGAGAAAGGAGCAGCAGACCTTGCCACTTTCTAGGCTCTCCCGCCAAGGGTGACTTCTCAGCTCCAGGCTGATGTTTGAAGGGAGTCTGGCCCTCAGCATTTCCCTGACAACTGTCAGTCTCACCGCCTGCTGAGTAACTCGGCTGAAGCTGTACATAACGTTCTACAGGGTCCTTCTTACAAGAAGCAAGAGCTGCGCTCTTTGACCGCTTACCCCTTCAGCTGAGCGTATCTTAGCATCAGTTTGTTTGGGAGGGAAGGAATTTGGCGGGAGGTGGGGATGATAAGTTTTTTCCGTGGGAATCAGCAAATTAATTTATAAATGAGAGCAACCGTGCTTTTGTCTACAGTTTAGAAGAATACCCAGTGGAGAAACAGAAGGTTAGAAAAATAAGCAGAATTTTATCTAAAACTTTCTTTTTTTTAACGATTTACCCAAGAAGAATTCGTTCATCTTAAGGCACATCATAAATCCAAGGATTTTTTTTTTTTCTTGTTTCAAACCATTCAATAACACTTTGGAGGTGATCGGCTGTCTGTAAAGCTCTGTGTGGTGGGACAGTCCCCATCAACAACCACAGTGACCGCAGGCAACCTGACCCCACCTGATGGGTGGATACTGAGTGAAATCAATTGAGGGATTTAAATGCCGGTGGGCACTGACTTAAACGTGTACATCTACACACACACACATACATACGTATACCCCATACATAGTGCCTGAGACTTAACAGGCTTTTAATAAAACAAATGTTGTTAGCTGCCAGCAAGTCATCCCCGACTCATGGTGACCCTATGCGTTATAGAGCAGAATTGCTCCACAGGGTTTTCTTGGCTGTAATCTTTATGGAAGCAGTTTGCCAGGCCTTTCTTCTGCAGAGCTGCCGGGTGGATTGAAACTGCCAACCTTTAGGTTCGAAGCCAGTCACAAACTGCTCAAGCCACTCAGGCTCCTCAATAAACTCCCGTTAATGCCTCATTATTGGTGCTTTTCAAACTCTGCATGATGACAACAGTTGGTGAAAATTTCTATGACATCGGGGAAGGGTACATTTCGTACTTCAGCAAAAGAAGGATTTAAATCTACCGTGCACGTGGAATTCGGTGGTAGAATACATGCATCTGGTAATCTGAAGTGTCTTTTCCTAATACCTGCATATGCGATTCCAAGGGCCAGGAAGAAATCTTTCTAGAATCATGCCTACTGGCCTGATTTGGAAATTAAAAAATCTCAAATTGGCTGAGAGTAAAAGACAGGTCTGGCTCATAAACTGTGGCAAAATTTGCAGCAGGCCCAGCTAGGGCAGTGAGGAAACTCCCACTGTAAGGCTGCCGGCCCCATCTGCAGCCTGGAGAGGCAGAGCACAGGCTCAGCTCATGGATGGATGAACACGGTCACCATAGGAGGCTGAAGGTCAGGGCAGGGCGGACACGGGACCAGTCCTAACATATTCTGGAGCGGGGTGGGTGAATGACTTTCAGGAACCCTCAGGCTTCCTCCAAGATCTTGTTTCAACAATGACTTCCTGCTGCGGTCTTGCCCATCATGAATCAGTTCTCTCAATCCTTCCTCCTCTAGAGCTACATTTCCACCTCTCCTTCCCTTTGCCATCAAAATTCTAAAGCCATCCATATACACAGCATTTTCTTCCTTATCTTTCCCGCCCTCCTCTTCTTAACTCCCTGCGGTCACTCCACAGCCAAGTCCGTACTGACGAGCCCAATCCAACAGGCATTCCAGGAGTCCTTGTCAGTCTCTCCTGGGTGTCCAGCACTCGTGATGACGCTCTCGTTGAAACCATTTTGTTGACTTCTAGGACTACATTTGCTTTCGAGTCCACTCTTGCTCAGGTGCAGCAAGGGTCTTACTTATTTCTCTGTCCCTCAACATACACGGAAAGCAAGGGTCTGAGCCAGGCCTTCCTTCTTATTAATGACACGATGGGGGACATTGCTTCTATTCCCACGAACTGACTGATTCATTCATTCACTTGGCAAAAAGTCACTGACCTCCTACTCTAACCCAGGCTCTGAGTTGATATTATACACACAGGACAACAAGACAGTCTCTTCTACAAGGAGCTAACAGTATATGGTTGGGGAGAGAGGAGTAAGCAGATAATTCTGTAATTCCATACAGCTGAGAGCTGCTACAATAGGGGCAGGAGTCTCTGGGTGGTGCAAATGGTTAATACACTCAGCTGCTAACCAAAAGGTTGGCAGTCTGAGTCCACCCAGAGGTGTCTTGGAAGAAAGGTCTGGTGATCTACTTTAGAAAAATCAGTTATTGAAAATCCTATGGAGCACAATTCCACTCTGACACACATGGGGTAACCATAAGTCGGAATCGACACCACAACAACTGTTTTTTATAATAGAGGTAAGCAGAGCTAAAGGAGCCCTGGTGGTGCAAATGGTTAAGCGCTTGGCTACTAACCGAAAGGTTAGCGGTTCAAACCCACCCAGCAGCTCCACAGGAGAAAGACCTGGAGATCTGCTTCTGTAAAGATCACAGCCAAAAAAACACTATGGAGCAGTTCTACTGTGTCACACAGGGTCACTACAGGTCAAAATCGACTGGACAGCGGCCAACAAGTGGAGCTAGAAAGAAAACTCTTAGGAGGGACATCTAATCTAGTCATGGCAAGTAGAAAAGGTTTTCCAGAAATCTCAACTGAGATGGGGTTGAGAAGCATTTCAGACAAAAGGATCAGTTTGTGTAGAGCCCCAGCAGTACAGGAGGGCTTGATTCATCCAGGGACCTACCAGTGGCTCAGGATGGAGGCAGTAGGGAATGTGACAGGGTGAACGGTAAGAGATAAGTCTGGAAGGTAAGCTGGGGGTAAGGTTGCACGCCATGGAGTATAACTGATTTTAGGGCAAAAACCACTGAAGGTTTCTAAGCAGGGGCGTGGCACACAGATTTGTTCCTTTGGAAAGGTCACTTTCCCAGTGGTGTGAGAAAAGAATGGAGTGTACAAGATGAGACGGAAGGAGACCAACTAGGAGGAGGCTGCTGTAGTAATCCCTGCAAGAGATGATGGTAGCTTGAACCATGGAACCAAAAGTAAGGTGGGGAGAAGTGGGTGGATCTGAGATATTACGGAGGAGGTGCCCAGACTTACTGATTGATTACTGGCTGTGCTGAGGGGTGTGAGTGGGAATTAGGGATGAGAAACTCAAGTTTCTTATGGTATTTACAATTCTGGCTTTTCTCCTAAGCTTTGGATCCACAGATTCAAGCCTAGGAGGTATGTCTATGTACTCCTCTGAAAGACACCTTAGACTCACCACATCTAAAACAACCATCTCACCTCTGAATATAGTTCAGTCTCAATGGATGGCAGTACCATTCCAGAGAAGAAAAACACGAGTGTTGACTCTTCCACTCACCCCTCACAACCAGTCACTGAGTTCTGTTGAGTTCCCACTCCCCTAAGTACCATCCCTCATATTCCATCTCCTTCCCTTCCATTCCCAATGCCACTACCAGTACTGAGTCACGCCCCCACCCAGTATTTCCTAGGTCCACACAGCTATTGGTGTTATCTTCCTAAAACAGTAGTCCACTGCTTAAAAACTAACAGAGCCCACTGTCTACGAAACAAGGTCCATGTTCCTTGGAGTTGGCATACAAGATCCCTCATAAACTGGATTCTGCCTAAGCTTCCAGGCTCGTCTCCCACTGCTGTTCTCTATAACCCCAGCCCCTTTAACCCCAGTCCCATGACAATCCTTAGATTTCCCCCCAAACGCCGCGCTCTATTACATCTCTGTGCTACTGCACATGTGTTCACTCTGCCATGCACACCTTCCCCTTCTCCTACCTGGAGAATTCTACTCATGTTCAAAGCCCTAATGAAATGTGACCTCATATGACAAAGCTCTGCTGACTCCCTCAGTCATTCTCTCCTCTTAGCTTTCCTGTGGCACATGCATCATCCCTTATGGAAGTACCCATTGCACTATATCCGCTACCCACAAAATTGTGAGTAACTTAAGGTCAAGGACCATCTATGTCTATCCTAGTTTTTACTAGGATGAGCTGGGCACATAGGGAGCTTCAATAAGTATTTGCTGAAGGAAAGAATGAAGGAAGGAAGGGAGGGAAAGAGAGGACTAAGAAGGAAGCAACAAGAACATCCCATAAACTTTTATTTCTATTCAAATTTGAGGCTTCCTGGGCGTAGCCAAGCTGTGATGAAACAAGTGCACATTTTTTTTTTTTCAGTCTTATCTCAGCGGCATTCAGAGATGGGGTAGGGTGGAAAGGATGCGGATTAGCAGAAGATTAGCTCTCTATTTATATCTGGGGAGGACTTGATGTAAAATTTCAGAATAAAAATTCTTGAGCTTCTGTGAAGTGCTTTTCTTACATGTTTCCAACAGACGTACAAGGCCTGGCAGTGATACTGTACACACAATGCAAATGCAGAAACAGGTACACAGTAAACAAATCAATTATCTGGACTGCTTTGGGAAGGGCATGAGCTACTTAACCACAAGGAGGGAAAGGACTTAGTATTTTTGGATCACTGGCTATGTGCTAGGCATCGTGCTAGGTATTTTATGTGCATTATTTCATTTCATTTCCTCTTCACTATGACTCTAGGAGATGGCTCTATTATCCACATTTTTCACATAAGGAAACTGAGGTTCAAAGATACCAAGAAACTTGCCCACCTCACTTAATCATACTGCCAGAGCCAGGGTTTAAACCCAGGTTTTCTGACTCTGAAGAACTTGTGCATCCATTTGGTAAGTACAGTATATATGCTAAACACCAACTGTGTACCAGGCGCTGAGCAGTGTGTTGAGTGAATGGTGTAATCAACCCTGGCCCAATCCCGCGAGAAAAACAGATGAGTCACTAGGCATTTGGAACGGTTAAGGGCTCTTCTGAAGGAAGTACAGGCAGTTGTGTAAGGATTTGAGCGTGGGACCTAATTCAGACTTGAGTCTTCCTAGAGAAAGTTATGTACGAAGTGATGACCTGATGGATGAGGTCACTGGCCATGGGATGGAAGAGTTAAGGGGAAAACCCTCATTTCAGCCTCTGTGACTGAAATTATCTTTCCTGAATTGTATTAGTGACCTCTCTGACTAAATAATAACCAACAACTACAATGTACCCTCTCCCGGAGCACTGTGGTTTCTCAGCCCAAACCTTGGCCCTGACTGACCTGCACTGCAGAGATGGTCAGCAGGGGCTGCACACGGCCTGTCCCCAAGATGAACCCACAAGCCTCTTTGTAGAATAAAACTCCAGTAGTCACCAACATTGTTGTGATTTGCCTTATTGTTCCAAAAGCCATGCATATGGGTATGGACTTCATGGATCTTGGTGGGCACTGTGGGCTGGGTTCGTCATGCTGTATTGCTTTTGATCTTCTGGATTCTTCAGCAAGGCTGGGTGCGTGGGACACCTACCAGCCAAGGTGTCCAAACAGACTGTGTTACTGGCTGCCACTACTTGGGCCAGTCAGGTGGGCTTTTGGACTAAAGGTCAGAATCCTGAGGAGTTTGTGGATTTCTAGGCTATAGAGGAAGGAGGATGACATCTTCCTTTTTTAAATTGGAGCTCAATGCTATAATTTCACTTCTGCTAACTAATATTTTTCCTTGTGAGATTCAGTTGATTTAGAAATTGCCCTAAGATTCAAAGCTCACTTGAAGTCCTGCTCAGTGGGCCCATGTGATTAGGTTTTAGCTCAATGGTTCTCTACTGATTTTGCCTCTCAGAGGCATCTAGAAAGGTCTGGAGACATTTCTGATGGTCATAAATGGAGTAGTGCTACCGGCATCTAGTGGGTAGAGGCCAAGGATGCTGCTAAACACCCTACAATGCACAGAGTAGCCTCCATCCCCCCAGCAACAAAGAATTATCTAGTCTAAAATGACAATAGTGCTGAAGTTGAGAAACCCTGCTGGATAAAGTCAACAAAGAACATTCAAGAGGTAGATCATTTTCTTAAAGATTGCCTTCAAGGCCAAAAGCACACTGTAGTTCTCAATTAAGAACTGCACTTCACAGCAAGGCTCATCAACTTCCCAAGATTTCTAGCTAAGATTTCCTATTTTCATCACTAACGAGTAGGGATGAGAAGGGCCTATGATTCCCTCAAATTTGCTGGTAAGCATACACAGGGCTTAGTTTGGGGTACAGGATCTGGTGTGTGAGAGGGGCCATGGTGTCTGCAAATATTTCAGGTTATTAAATGTTTTAAAATCCTGTCTCCTCCCTCACTGTGCTAATCCCATCTACTGCCCCATCTCCAATTTTTCATCCTATTTCTCACTGAAAGAATCTTCAGACATTTTTGGAATGACAGATTCTTTCAATCACTCTCTCCAAAATGAATCTGCTGGGGTGGGTGGGGCAGGCTGAGATGTACATGGCTCTCTTGAGAAAGGGCAGTTGTGTTACAGATGTGTTTCTGGAGCTTTGTAAGGATGTCTGGGCTCAAAGTTGTTAGTGTAATCTGCTGTGACCTTGATCTGACCTGCTTCGACTTACAGTGACCTATGTCCTGCATGAATGAAATGCTTTAGCTACCTCTTCCTAAACTGAAAAGATTTCCAGGAACAAGAAGCAATGGACATGCTTGTGCTTGCCAAGCCGATACATCTGGAAGCATACTGAGAAAAAAATTATGTATTTTAGACCCAACACTGAAACTACATATATGTCACACTCACAGCAAACCAAAGAATAAATGTCTGGCCTGCCACAGCATCTTTGAGACACTTCTCACTGAGCAGCCTGTATGCTTGGCTCTCTGCATTTCTCCAAGAGACACTGTAATGGCAATAAGCAGATGTCTAGTGGTGGCTGAGACAGAGAGAAAGTGACTAATTTGGGGATTCAGGTCACATATCCCTCTACCAGTTACCATTTATTGCCTCTTAGCTCTAAACTCACCCTTCTTTGCTTTGCTTTGTGATACTGAAGCTGGACCCTGTAAACATTTCTCCTTTGCCAGCTGGTGAAATGCTAGGCTTTGTCAATAGAGGCCGCTGGAGGGAAACCGCATGCCATAGCAGAGGCTCCGGCTTCCCTTCCTGGTTAGGTTTTTTTTTTTTCCCCCCCTCTTATAGTGTGTTTCTCAACAATGTGCAGGAGGCCCAGTTTCACCATCTCTCAGAGGGCTGCTTCCTGCAGACCAGCTCCAGCCTGCCAGCACTCTCCAGTGAAATTCTTGGCCACCTGGCGGGTGGTCCCTGTACGCAACTTCTGATCCACCTGCACCCTCTAGTGAGTTTCTCTGTCGCCTGGCAGGCTGCTTCTGTTGACCAACTGTAGCCCATACCATCTGGCAAGTTTGCTGACCATCAGCAGGTGTGCGTTCCTGCAGCAGCAACCCTCTCCACAAGGTCCGACTCAGCCTTTGTGGAGGTGGGGTCTCCTTTTCCAAGTTTTTAGTTCCTTTCTTGGCTACTTTCCCGCAGCCTTAGAGGTAGAAACTGCTTCCTGCATTTGCTATTTCTGTATTCCTTAGGTCTTCCTTCACCACCTTTTATTAGTTAAAAAAAAAAAAAAAAAACTTTATATTCAAAATTCCCTGTTCAAATTCCTGGCGTGGTTTCTGTCTTCTGAAGGTGACCTGACCAACACAACACCTTTCCCATTTCGTTTGTTAAGGAAATAAATGCGTGAATTTGTGAACGCTTACATAAATGGACTGTGTGATTTCTGTTTTTGGATGCCACACCTCTAAGAACTAGGTTCTTAGGTTTTTGAACTGTGACGTGAATCGAACTGAAACTGAAGGCAAGATTGGAAACACAAATGTAACAGTAGTATAACCCACCCATCCACTGCTGTGGAGTCGATTCTGACTCATAGCGACCCTGTAGGACAGAGCAGAACTGCCCCATAGCGTTTCCCTGGCTGTAATCTTTATGGAAGCAGATTGCCACATCTTTCTCCCGAGGAGCGGCTGGGGAGTTTGAACCACTGACCTTTCAGTTAGCAGCCGAGCACTTAACCACTGTGCTATCAGGGCTCCTTAACAGTATAGCATAGCTCAAGATAACTCAATAGGCCTGAAATGCAAAAAACGCTTTGAGAACAGTCTCCTGAAAGCTCAGGGAACAAAACCAGCATGTGGTTCATGGAAAGGGGCTGGAAGCCAGGCAGGCCCATTTTCTCATTAAATGCATGAACTCAATTCACAAAGCTATCCCGAGGAATCCAGCTGAAGTCGAGCTACTGCTCAAAAGTGACACGTTATGCTTGCCGCCCCTTGATGTCAGCCACCTGGATCATCACCAGATGACATCCAGCAAGTGAGCTCAGCAGGCACTCCAGAACCGCTGCCTGCCTCAGCCAGCAAGGGGGAGGTCAGGGTCACCCACACTACCTCTCTGGAGTCAGGTATTGGGCTGTAGATAACTAACTGAAGACAAGTACTGTGGGGTGCTGTCATGTTTATGACCCCCCGGTGTTCAACTAGCAGGCCCCAGGCTGCAGCTGTCTCATACGAGCCCTCGAGAGGCCACTGGGGAAGCCACTCAGACGTGCTGTATAACCCGCTGCAAATGTAGACACTGCCTGTTGTTTTAAGTGCTTTATGTTTATTTATCAATGAACTTGCCCATTAGTGGAGGCTGCTCTGATGCCTTCTCCACCCACCCATTCTCATCTGCTCTCTTCCCTCACCCCTATCCACTGTGCCCCAGTAGCAACCATTTCGTTAATAAACAGCCCCTCAGGTCCTCCTACTCACATACCTTCTCTTCTCGTACCTTGACCAGAGCTGGGCTCCCTCGGATGACTCTGCTTCCATGAAGCCCTCTGGGGTGGAGGCTGCTTGCTTCCCACCCCCACAGATCTCACGGTCAGGGGGCCTGGCACCACCCCACTCTCCAGGCCACCTCCAGGCCATGTTGTCCACCCTGATGTGACAGCCTGCACCATGAGCTGTCCTCAAGCAACCTCATCACTGATAATCCTGGCTCCCACTTGCCTCAAGGTCTTCTTCTCCATCCTCACACCCGGTCTCCCTTCTCTCTCTCCTCTGCTTTCTGTCGCTATTCACCACCTGCTCGCGCCACTACAGGCTGGCTTCAAACACTCCACCTGCATCCCAGTCCACTCAAATGCTTCATTTGGTCAAGGTTCACAAATGATTTACTGATGGTAAGGCCACGTGAAACTTCTCAACCTGTAATTTAGATATTTTATAGTATCTTCCATGGCCTCTTTGGAAGGGTTTCAGCCCATTTCTCATTAATATGAATCAAGGGACAGACGCTGAGACCTTCAGTATTGGCTTAATTCTAAGATCCCTGAACGACAGATGAGAAGACGATTGTAGGATGACAGAGTAGTGTGGACAGGAGGACACACTCGAATCACACTGCCTGGGTGCGCATCTTGGCTCTACAGGCATGACTCTACCACTCACCTGCTCTGAGGCCTTGGGTAAGTTATTTGGCCTCTCTGTGCCTTAGTTTATTCACCTATAAAATGGGAATAATGGTACCTACCTCAATAGGGCTGCTATGAGCACTAAACGAATTCAAATGCGTATTAATCATTATTATCATCTGAATGAGATACTTTGAAGGCAACTGTAAAAATAATGGCTGCTAAGCCTTCAGGCCCCCTTTGTGTGACCCTGTCTTGGCCATCAGAGTTGTGCAGTGGCCTCAGCCCAGGGCATTGTCCTGCCTGGGTCCCATCTCCATGTACACTGCAGGGCCTGGCATTTGCTTAGCGGAGACTGGACAGATGGACAGAGCTGCAGGCATCAGATCATTGTTGTTATGGCCACAGTGAAATGCTCCCAGGCCTTACCAAGGATGAGTGTTAGTCCTCCTTGGAGGCCTCTCCTGGCCTTGCTGGACACAAAGACCATCCTGGCCTTCAGCCACCAGTGTACTTCCCTGGAGACCCTGGTGCTACACCTATACCCTTGACTGCCCTCCTCCGTTTACCTGACTCCTCTGTCTCAGTCTCTGGACTGTCATCTTCTCCAGGGTGGGGGCCCTCTGGAGAAGATCTGGCACTCGAGAATGCATGCTGAGTAAGTCAGTCCAGATGGGTCTCTCCTGTTGCCTGGAATGATTAGGTACCCGTGGTGTCTCAAGTCGGCAAAGCCTGCCTTCAGGAGGCAGCCAGGGAGTCTTACCACACCCAGGTGATGAAACAAGAGGAAGAGAATGTTTTCACGTTTAAGGGAGGGGGAGGGTCTCCTGGGAATCAAAGACTCGGTGGTTCCTGCGTGGAGCACCTGGCTGACTTGGAAGGAACAGCCAGAGGGCTCCTCCTTCCTGAAGCAGCGGACTGTGCTTCTAAATTTCATTTCATTTAATAATCAGACAAGGATATTTAAAGGCTGAACATGAGGACATGCTGGAGAGACAAGGCTCAGGTAATGCTGGACCCCAAGGCCTCGGGCTGGTGAGGCACGAGTGCCGCTGTTAGTAGCGGAGGGAGGCGAGGAGGTGGGGTGCTGAGAACTCCACATCACTGGCTAGGACACGGCATGGGGTTTTTACTAGGGCTGACAGACAAATGGCTTCAATGGAAGCTTTTAACTTGCCCAGTGGAAATTCAGCTGTTTGGGCTCGGCTTCTGCACACCTGAGAATGATCAATTCCGCAGGGAAGCGCCCTGTGAGCACACTATGGGATGTCACCTACGGCAGCACCGTGAGAAACGGGCAGCAGCCTGGGCCTCTTATCAGTATCACAGGGCCGTGTTGGCCCCTCCTTATGGGAAATGGAACCTGGGCTGTGGGGATCTGCTGGGGGTTCATTAGACACACAAGGAGTGGGCAACAGTAAGGGCTCCAGAGAGATATGCAAGGGGGACAGCGCCACCTAATCTTTTACGGCTGACGTTTCACTAAGCGAAAAAAGTTGTTCTTACTCGGGACAGCAACTCTAAGTACTAAAAAGAGAGAGAGAACTTCACAATGTTCACTTCCACAATCGGTCAGCCCTGCAATTATTTTCCAGTTTCTTTGCAACAAGACTACTGGGTTTTTTGACTTGGGGGATCTGGAAGTCCTTTGTAAGCAGCCATAATGGGTTAAAAAAATCATTCAAAATCACAACAGAGCACAAGAATATAGTCCCCAGTGCCTTTAAAGACAAATCACAAAAGCAAGGGCTAAGCACCCAGTCTCGCAGGAATACCACTGGCCTCATCGAGGCCAGCAAGAACAGAGGATCTTGGGGACCTCCAGACCTCGTCCTGGGGTTCTGGGAGCTGGGGGCTAAGCCCCAGACTCAGGATGTTCAGGAAGTATTCTGCTCTGGCTGGCTCTCCTAGGACTTCTGTCCCCCATTCCCCACCTACCGAACCCTGGAGTCCTGTTGGCGAGACTGGAGTAGGCGTTCCCGCTTGGCGAGGAGGTAGCTGGGCTGGAGAGAGGACTGTAGGAAGATGGGTCAGTCGGGTAGGTGTGGCTTGTTCCAATCCCAAAGGGAGACGACTGAGTCTTGCTGGACTGAGATGGGATTTGCTGAAACCAGGAAAAACCAAACAGTCAGGAGCATCATCCAATGCCTCTGCCCTGATGCTCGAGGCCTGTCACTGCTTCCACAGGGAAAGAAGGCAGTGCAAATGACCACTTGGAGCCAACACCAACTCCCTGTGGCCCTCTTAGATGGCTGGTCACAGGCCTGGTATCAGCCCAATGTGTGCAGGCCCAAGAACTGCAGGACTTGTGCCGTGGATCTTTGGGGGCAGGTCTGGTTGAAGTAACCCAATGTGGGGACTCTGGTTTCCATGGTTATGGAGGCCTTGGCACTATAAATACAAAGAACTCCCTCAACCCAATCAGCACACATCCTCCCAGTGACTAGGAAGGAGCTGGATGGGTCAAAGAATTGGCATATTTTCATGCACTCCTGGGCCAGAGTGGTGTTGGGGGCTAATTCCAAACGGAGGGTCTCTTCGGGCCTGGCCTCTTCGTGTTAGTTTCCCCAGGTCAGGACTGTGAGGAGAGAAGGGTGCTGAAATCAGATGTGGTAAGACCGTTAGGGACCCAGCTTTAAAGTGCCTGTAGGACGGTCAGAGTTCCTGGGTGCTCAGCTGTGGTTGGGGGAGGTCAGCTCCAGCTCCGAGCACAAGCCATCCTTGGAGCTGAGACCCAGAGAAAACATGTCCCTGGCAGCTCTGCCGATTCAGAAGGGAGGCACCTCTTGGCACCTGGGGGCAGCACCCTCCCAGATGCCCATACCTGTCCGGGAAAGGGTGGACGGCTCCCTGTCCATGCCACCTGACTCTGGTTTAGCTGCCTGGAGATCTGGGACATGTTCTGGCCTGTTGACGAGGACGACTGAATATCATTCACCCCAGGCACGTGGACCACTGAGGAGCTGGAAGAGAAGAGAATGTGTTTACCCTGAGGAATGCCTTGCCTTGGATGGCCCACGAGCCCAGCCCACCAGGCTGGCCCCTCACTTGGGCCACCTTCCTGCCTTCTCTGTCCCCAGTGCAGCACCTTACTAAATAAAAAGTCTACCACCTGGTGAGCCACAAAGCCACATGAGCTTCCTTCTCTGCCTTCAGCGCTTCCTCTACCAGCCCAAGTGGTCCTGGAACCATCTCTTATTTACTCGGCCTCATTTCCCCCACAGGGGTCTCCCTGCACTCTCCCTGACTCAAGCCCCAATCCTACTCCTGGGCATCCTTTGCTCGCAACAGATGGTTTGGCTCTCATGAAGAGAGAAGCTTCCTAGAATAAAAATCAGGCTTGGCATTCACTTACCCCCTTGTGCTTCGTTAATCTGTCTCTCTGGGGGTGCTGTAAGGCTTAAGGGTTCCAGAATAGGATGCAAGCTCCCAGGTAGGTAGTTTGAACAGAAATCAAAGTTGCCATGGAAACCTGCTGGTGTGGCTAGTCCTGCTCCCCAAACCATGTTCCTGTTTACCTCCTCCACTTCCTATCAGTTCATCTTCAATTTAAATCAACCAGTCTTACTAGGCACCTGCTTTGTGCGTCACACTGTGCTCAGTGCTCCTGCATGTGGTTTCACAGGCTCAATTCCTGATCCCTCAACTCTGTCCTCGTGTTACCTTGTACTCCCTCCCTCTACCTTTCATCCAGATGGGGGCATAAGCAGCGGGTGTTACAAGGATTCAGTGAACATGTGAGCCTGGGCAGGGCGGGCACAGAGCCTGGCACCATCGGCCATCAGTGCATGAGAGTAATGCACAGCTCAGGTAAGTCTGTGAGCCTGGCCCGCTGCTCAACAGGTAGTGTGACGTGTAGTGATGGTGGCGCAGGGACAGCTCAGGGGAGGCTGCCATCTCATCCTGCATGTCTCCTTGCTGAGCCCCAGGGTTACCAGAGCCTAGGAGGACACCAACCAGAAAAGCCCAGCTACAGGGCTGGCCAGAGCCACTTCAAGATTTCAGAGTCTTGCTAACCTGGGGCACCACCTGCTTCTTCTCAAGGAGGCCTGCCCACAGATCAGTGTGTAAACGTGATCCTCACCGCAGTCCCCTGGCAGAGCCTCTCCCTGAAGTGACAGGCCCTGCCCGCCCCGCCCCAGTCCCTGCCTGTACCTGGAAGCTCGGCCTTGTCCCTGGTCAAGTTAGCCAGAGGCTGGGATATTTGAAGAGCCCTCCTTGCTAGGGCAGGAAGCTAGAAGCTTTCCCGTGGTGAGCCTGGGGGCATGTGGTGGGTGGGTGCAGTGAGTGCCCTCACACTCCTAAGGGCTGTGGTCTACCCTTCCAGCCAATCTTCCCAATTCATTCTGTCTCCCAGCAGGCACTGGAGCCAGGCCTTGTTTCTGGTGATTTTGTCGTGGCCTCAACTACCTACAAGATACCCTTGATGCCGAGAACCAAGCCTGGGAAGGCCAGACATGCCACCTGTACCCTGGAGTGGCCCTTGAGACGGAGACCCCAGTGTGACAGGCCGAGCTGTCCACTCTCCTTTGGACTTGGTTCTGGCCTCTTGGGAACCAGGGGACAGGGAACTTCTGCTACCTTGTCAGCTGTCCCTGGCTCTCCCCTATCCAGGTCATGGCTGGAGGCTAACTTCCTCCCTCGTCCCTGCAGACACTCTACAGAACACACTGGCTGGCACCTTTCACATCAGAGCAGTCAGTGACAACAAGCGCCTATGCAACTCATCAAAGTCTCACAGAACAAAGCAGCCACCAAAGCTAGCCTGGCCCAAGGCCCGTGGGACAGTCACCACTACCGCTGGCTGCATTTGCAGCACACAGAGCCGAGCTCTGAGACCAGGGCCTCCCTAGTCAGGAGGCCACTTCCCTGCTGGCCTTTGCCCACTTCCCCCTCGCCAGCACGTACCCGAAGGCCTTCCCTGAGTGTCCAGGGGGGAATGGGCTTCCTTGGGAGTAGATCTGCTGGGTGCCTGCTGCAGAAGCTGAGCTCATCATTTTCTTGTCCGCTAGGAAAACCAGAGCAGAGGGTTCACACACGAGAGTTCCCCGTTGTAAGAATGGGTGTAGGCCCCAGTACCCCACTCCCATACAGCTTGCTCTGCCCTCACCATGGCATACTCGTCTTTCCTGGGCCTTCCTGACGCCTGAGAGCATCAACTGCTGTGTTCTGACTCCAAGGCTAGGCCAATGCCACCTGAAGGCAAGACCTTTTTTTGTTTGTTTTAGAGGAAGTCACTGTATGAAAAATATGTTGTTAGACTGTGGTTAGCTGTCATGGAGTAGGCCTCTGACTCAGGGTGGTCCCATGCACGATGGAATGAAACGCTGCTGGTCCTGCACAATCCCCATGATTGGTTGTAGGTTGGGCCATTGTGATCCACAGGGTTTTCACTGGATGATTTTTGGAAGTAGATCACCAAGCCTTTCTTCTTAGTCTGTCTGAGTCTGGAAGCTCTGCTGAAACCTGTTCAGCATCATAGCAACATGCAAGCCTCCACTGACAGACAGGTAAGGTGGTGGCTGAGCTTGAGGTGCACTGGCTGGTATTGAACCTGGGTCTCTTGCATGGAAGGCGAGAATTCTACCACTGAACCACCACTGCCCCTTGAAAAATATACACCAAGCAAACTGATTCCTGAATAAGTGAAAGAATTCTAAAGCCTTGAAAGGTTAATAACTGGTATATGATGTTGAAAATCTAAAGTGAGGACCCCCACTGCCTCTTTTTTTTAAATTTTATTGTGGTAAAATACACATAGAACTTTCCATTTTAACTATTTCTATATGTACAATTCAATGGCATCAATTATGTTCATAATATTATGCAACCATCATCAACTACCTATTTCTAAAACTTTTTCATTACCTCAAACAGAAACTCTGTACCCCATTCCCTTCTGCCCTACCCCCAGGCCCTGGTAACCTCTAATCTACTTCCTTCTCTACTCATTTGCCTATTCTAGGTATTTCATGTAAGTGGGATCATACAATAGTCATCCTTTTGTGACTGACTCATTTCACTCAGCAGAATGTTTTCAAGGTTCATCTGTGTCACAGTATGTAACAGAACTTCTTTTCACTTTATGGCTGAATAACGTTCCACTGTATGTATATAAAAGCAGCCCCGGTGGCGCAGTGGTTACGTGCTCGGCTGCTAACTGAAAGGTCAGAGGTTCGAACCCACCAGCTGCTCCACAGTAGAAAGATGTGGCAGTCTGCTTCTGTAAAGATTACAGCCTAGGAAACCCTATGGGGCAGTTCCACTCTATCCTACAGGGTCGCTGTTAGTTGGAATCGACTCGACGGCAATGGGTTTGGTTTTGGTGTGGTATGTATACACCACATTTGACACTCGGGTTGTTTCCACCTTTTGGTTACTGTGGACAATGCTGCAGTGAACACTGGTGGACATGCATCTGTCTGAGTCCCTGCTTTGAAGTCTCTTGGGCATACACCCGGGAGTGGAATTTCTGGTCATTCCATGTCTCACTTTCTGAGGAACCACCAAACTCTTTTCTAGCGAGAGCCTTTGTGAGTCGGGAAGATTAAAAGAACCAATGAAAGTACTTCCTTAGATGCTACTTTAGTGACTCCTTCCCACCCCAGGGCTGGGTATGATGCATCCTCCTTTTGTGGGTGAGGCAGCACAGTGAAACGGTCCCGAGGACAGACTCTGAACCCCAGTTCTGCTGTACTTATCAGCTGTGCGGCCTTGGACATGTTATCTAACTCTGCCTTAGTTTCCTCACCTGAAAGCTGGAGATAATAGGATGTTGTGGGGATTAAATGAGCTAACCTAAGTAAAGTGCTTATGGCAGTGCCTGATAACAGAGCAAGCAGTACCCAAAGGTTTGCTATCTTTAGTATTGACACAGATGGGAACACTGAGGCACACCTTGTCTGAGGTCATCAGCCAGTAAGGGAGGACCCAGGACTGGAATCCAAGCCCAGTGCTCATTCCACTGCCCCAGAACTACCCTAGCCCTGCTTGCCCTCAGCCAGCAGGTGCTGACATGAGGCCACAGGCTGACTGAGCAGGGCCAACCCCTGACCTATGTTCCCGGGCTTTCCACGTGGGATGCTTTGAGAGACAGAGAGAGCCCCTCAGGCAGCAGAAGACACCCAGGCACAGGCTGGGATGCGAAATGATTAATGCTTTCTGCCCCACGAATGGTGAGCAGGAATCTTAGCTCAGCTGTCTAGCTCACAGAGGGAGGCTGAAGAAATGGGCTGAAATTCCAGCTGGGCTGTTAAGATTTTACAAGTGGAAGGAGGTGCTTTCTGTGGCGGTTTGAAAACAGGGATGGGAAAGCGATGGACCAGATTACTAGATAGGTGTGCTCCACTGCAAGCACTGGAAGCCCTCATGGCTTCTTGTAACTGAGGTGCCGAAGGCTATCTGAAGGGAGTCCTGGTGGTGCAGTGGTTAAGGTGCTTGGCTGCTAACCAAAGGTCGGCGGTTCAAACCCGGAGAAAGATGGGGCAGTCTACTTCTGTAAAGATTACAGCCTTGGAAATCCTATGGGGCAGTTCTACTCTGTCCTATAGGGTCGCTGTAAGTTGAAATTGATTCCATGGCAACAGGTTTGGTTTTTTTGGTTTTAAGGTTATCTGAAAGGAGCCCTGGTGACTCAATGGTTAAGTGTTCGGCTGTTAACCAGAAGGTCAGCAGTTCAAACCCACCAGCTGCTCTCTGGAACAGAAGACCTGATGATCTGTTCCCATAAAGATCACAGCCTTCGGAAACCTCTACTCTGTCCTACAAGGTCACGGAGTTGGAATCGACTCATGGACATACAGTCGACTCAAGGCTATCTGAAGCATCCCTCCCCCAACCTCTTATGGTGTCAAAATGCCAACATGTCTAGTTTCTACCAGTTGCCATCGAATCGACTCTGACTCGTGGCGACCCCATGTGTGTCAGAGTAGAACTGTGCTCCATAGGGTTTTCAATGGCTGATTTTTTGGAAGTAGATCACCAGGTCTTTCTTCTGAGGCACCTCTGGTTGGACTTGAACTACCAACCTTTTGGTTAGCAGCCAAGTGCGTTAACTGTTTGCAATACCCAGGGACTTCTGTCTTATTCCTACCCCTTGCCGTCAAGTAGATTCCAACTCATAGTGACCCTATAGGGCAAAACAGAACTACCCCATAGGGTTTCCAAGGCTGTAATCTTTATGGAAGCAGACTGCTACATCTTTCTACCCTGGAGTGGCTGATGGGTTCGAATGGCCAGTCTTTCAGTTAGCAGCTGAGTGCTTAACCACTGCACCATCAGGGATCCTTGGTCTTATTCCTATAATTTCCTAAATCCTTCACCCCTGATGAGACATGTGAATAAGATAAATAAAGGTTAGTTACACGGCAATTATTTTGTGCTGAGACAGACCCCACATCTGAACTCATCTCTGGCTTGGTGGTGGTTGTGGGGCTGGCAGGCAGGCAGAGCAGGTGGGTCAGCTAATGAGGAGACTTGGGCAGAGATGGATGCCCACGCTGGTGGGCGTGGGGCTGAGAGGCCAGGCTTCAGGGACTCCGTGCTGCATCTCCCATACTCACAAACAACCTCTGTGACGCTGTTATAAAACAGTCACTGAGCAGCTTTTCTGGTCCATTTCCTTTTGCTGCAGTGACTAGGGAGCCAGGCAATGGGAAATCCTTACAGGAAGCGGCACCTTGGGTGGATGGAGTAGTGAAGGAGCTAGGGCTCTCTGGGTGTGTCTTTGCAACCCAATTCACACGCCTTGAATCTGGAGATAAAGAGCAAGCCTGGAGGAGAGGGGAGATGAGGCTAAAAGCCTTAGGAATAAGGTAGATTTAGGGAATTCTCTTGACTATAACTGGTCCCTGGGTAGCATAAATGGTTTGTGCTCAGCTGCTAGGTGGCAATTAGAACCCACCCTGTGATGCTGCAGAAGAAAGGCCTGGTGATCTGCTTCCATAAAGATTACAGCCAAGAAAATCCTATGTAACTCCGTTCTAGTCTGTAACACATGAGGTCACCATGAGTTGGAATCAACTTAATGGCAATGGATTTGTTTTTTGTTTTTTTTTTCCCCTTGGCTAGCCATTTTTTTCTCATGTATTTAAATTTTTTGTAATTGGGTGAATAACAATTTTTAAAAAACTGCTCCAGGACATTTGAAAGGTATAAAACTCAATATACATGTATCAATATCCTTAATTATATTATTCAATCTTCTATATCTTCATTTTATTTTATGTTTTTGATCTATTTCATCTGGTAGAGATGAGGAAAGGCATACTGAAATCTTCCACTACAATTTGGCTTATCAGCATTTTCTTGTACTTCTAATAATCCTGGCATCCATATGTTTCAATGTCTGTGACATTAATATCTTCATGTCAGGTTATATCTTTTATTTGTATAAAATAAACCTCTTTGCCCCACTGAACACCTTGGATTTTACTTTGTCTGGCAATACTAGTGTAGTGGTTAAGAGCTACGTCTGCTAACCAAAAGGTCGGGAATTTGAATCCACCAGGCGCTGCTTGGAAACCCTGTGGGGCAGTTCTACTCTGTCCTATAGGGGCGCTATGAGTCGAAATCGACTGGATGGCAATGGGTTTGGTTTTGGGTTTTTTTTTGGGGCAATACTGGACTCTTCTTTCCTTCTTGGATTTGCAGAGCACCTGCCACCCAGTGTTTCAGGTTAAATAGTGCCATTTCACTTTGTTTTGTTGTATTAACATCATTTTTTGGCAGCATATTATTCATGGGAGGAGCCCCGTTGGCACAACTATTAAGGGCCCAGCTGCTAACCAAAAGGTTGGTGGTTTGAACCCACCCAGCGGCTCTGCAGGAGAAAGCCGGGCTATCTGCTCCTGTAAAGATTACAGCCTAGAAAACCCTACGGGGCAGTTCTACTCTGTCACATGGGATCACTATGAGTTGAAAATCGGCTTGATGGGACCTAACAACAACATTATTCAGGGGTTATCAATCAGGAGCTTTTGCATTTCAATTTATCTTATTATTCTTGATTTTCATGCTTCCTTGCTATCTCAATTTATGTATTTTTTTCCTGAGTATTCTGGGATTTTGCGAAAAATTGTCTTGTCTTTTACTTGGCGGTGAGCCTTCCTTCCTTCCTTTTTTTCTTCTACTAGTGGTTGTCTTTAAACATATTTGAAACTATATTCTCTATAGTGTCAGGATAAAGTAGTATATTCTGAAAAGAAATCTCTATCTGTTTACTACCCCACCCCCCAACTCCAAAATATGTCTGGATGTTCGCTGAACTGATTTCAGATTCTGGTTTCTATTTACTTTTTGTATCTTCTAATAATTTTTCATATTAATTCTAGATGTTAGTGGTTTCATTTTTCACCACCACTGCTTTTCCAACCTATCATCTCCATTCTTGTGTTCTGTATTTTGATTCATTTTGCAGACAAGCGCAATCTTTCTGCAAGTGGTTTCTTCAGACATGTAAGTGGACAGCATACTTTCAGACTCCTTGCATTTCTGAGGTCTTTCTGTTGTCCACACATACGAGAGACAGCTTGGCTGGTGGAAAAGTTTTGGATCACACTCTGAATTCCCGAGTCATTCCTCTACTCACTTCTGACATTTAGTATTGTGGAGGAGTGTAGCTAAAGATTTTCCTTTGTAGTTAATGTATTTTTTTAATCTCTAGATGTTTGCAGGTTTTTTCTTTTATTCTTGAAATTTTTTTAAAAAAGCAAATATAACAGACCATGTCTAGGTGTGAATTTCTTTAAAAATTTTGGCTTGGTATTCATTGAACTCTTTCACAGTTGGAAGACCCAAGCTTTGCATTTTGGGAAAATCCATGCAATTGGCCTTTCTAAGTCACTGACTTGGAATTTTGCAACATTAAATCTGCTTCGTACTGACTCCACTTGGTTAGCACTCTACCTTTCTCCACCTCAGCATACTCGTTCTCAGAAATGCAATGATGCCCTCTGGAATCACCTAGAGAATAAACACCGGAGATTTTCAAAACTTTCTCCTCTTCATTATAAAAACGCATTTTCAAAGGAGGACATTGGTTCTGATTCCTCCCGTTGGAGCCAGCCCTCTTCTTTTTTCTTTTCTGTTAACTATTTTTTCTGATTTCTCATCTTTATGGGAAGGTATTTATGTTTGTACAGTATTAAAAGTTCAAATGGATTTCTCAGAGACGTTGTGGGTCTCTGGTCAACCACTTCCAGCTTATCCGAGAGGAGGAGAAACCTTTTAGGTGTGCCATTGTTCTCCTTTAATGGATGAACTCCATTACTCAATAAAAGAGCAAGATTGACATAGGCTTGCTGTCTGATAATGAGGCACACCGAGCTAGCCAGTGGGAACCAAGAGCAGGGAGCTTCCCTTATTGCTAAAAGGTCTAGTTTCTGTTTTCTGTTGGCAGCTGGACACTGGGTTGGGTTGGCGACTACTGCTCTCAGTGGGGGGTGGCTCTAGCAGCACCCCCCTTGATTCTCAGCATTCTGTCCACAGCCAAGTGGGGATGCAGGCTACGGTCTCCCACTACATACACTGGTATTAGAAGATTGAGGTTTTCTCCCCTCTAACTGCCCAAAGGCCTGTCTTCACTTCAGTCAACACTGTCCACAACTTGTTCTTCTAGAGGATTCTACAGTGTTTCCCACACTTGTTTTCATGAGTCAACTGGTTTCTTCCTTCAACGGATCCTGCCTATCTTGGACCTTGCAGGAATTCTTTTAACCACACGGAAATGAAATCTTTTTCTGAATTGTGAAACAGAAATGTTTCCAAATTTTATGTTTTGATCATCTCATTGGTAATCTGTGTGGGAGAGTGAGACAGTTAAACACGTGGGGTCCATTAAAAAAAACAAAAAAAACCCGTTGCTGTCGAGTGGATTCCAACTCACATGTGGCATCTTAAATTAGAACTGCACCAATCTCTCTAACAGCAACACTGGCGTCAGTGGACAACCTCGTGACTACCATAAAGGACTGACTGAATGAATTATGAAACATCCATATACTGGAACACTATGCAGGCCATAAACATGATTTAGATTGTTTAATGATCTGGAAAGATGTTCATAATAAACTGTTGAGTAAAAAACATAAGCTACCAAATAGTGTCAGTTCAATTTTATATGGAAAAAGAATACAGTTAAAAGTTAAACAAAAAGTTAAAAATGATTATATCAGGTGGTGGGACAGTGGATCATTTTAATTTTTCTTTATACTTCATATTTTTATTTTAAAATGTGCTATGTTCGGGCTTGAGATTTTTTTTTTTTTAAACAGGGACATGTCTTTAATAAAATGCAAAATTATAGATTAATAGAGGTAATTTATTCTAGCCCCTTAAATTTTGAGGATGAGATGTCAGAGGCCCAGGAAGGATTCGTGGTTGCTCCAGGTAACCAGGCCAGCAGTAGAGAGAATCCATCTTACTCCTATACTTAGTGATCTTTTTACACCTTGCAACAGTCACTCAAGACATCCCTCCCACGGCTCTCTGCCTTTACATGTGGCCATCTTGAAAAAGCCTGAAAGCCACTGTAATTCCCACATCCTCACAACCTCAGTGCCCGACCGAGGAAACTTACACGCACTTATTCCTGCAAACATCTCAGCAAACCGAGGATCCCTTTCCTGGGAAAAGATTGTGTCTGCCTTTTCCACAGACTTCCCGGCCTCGTGAACACCGGCTGGTAGGTTGGGGACAGGAACCTGTTTGTATATTAAAATACAACAGCAAACCATTTGTGAAGCCCAGATAATATGTCTCCACCAGTCCCCAGTCCTTCTGCAGGGCAGGGAGCTTTTCTATAAAGAAAAGCCAAAAACAGCCAGGGTAGGAGGTATGAATTGAGGTCACAGAAAGGACAGGATTATACTGATTACTTTCTTAGAGACAGAGAAATGAAAAAATAATCAATTTACTCTAAATATCAAGAAAAGAGAACATCAAGTTCAATTTAGGAAAGAGGCCAAACACCAACACAGGCTTCAGTTTCTTTATGTGGCCAACTATCAGAAGCAGTGAGAGGAGAAAGTGGGGAGAGGGGAAGAAAAGAGATAAGAGAAGGAAAGGAGATAGACCGTGCAGGTAAAATGGGGAGACAGAGCATGATAGAAAGAGATGCACTGAGGAAGAGAGGGACACAGACGAAAAAGGCGGGAGAAACAGCTAGAAAGCTAGAGGATTGAAAAGGTTCAGACTTGCTTTTATTGGCCTCTGAGTATGTTAGTGCTAGAGTTCATAGCCTTTTGAAATTTCCGTCACCCCTCTGGAATTCTCACTACTGGTTGATTACGGTTCATAGCTCTTCACATGTTTTATACTCTTCCTGGCTCAGTACTGTATGGAAGAGTCACAGTCAACCACTAGAGGTTCAAAGTGCTCTTTGTCCTACAGTGAACAGATGGAGGCTGAGTACCCTTTGGGCTGAGGAGCTTAAGCTAAGTGTTGAATTTAGTCCCCATTCCAGAAGTCCCCCATTTGGGCTGGAGACAGCTGTAACTGGGAAACAGTTGCCCAAAAATTCACCTGAGATAAGTCATACGATGACAACCCATCTCTCTGGTGCACTTCCAGCTCTGCCTGCTGCTGCTGAAGTTGCCTGTGAAATGAAAGTCAACAGACAGTCATGAAGAACAAAAGAGGTGCCAACATGGTGGAACAAAAGCTTGCCCCGTTTCCCAAAGGCATGGTGGGCGCTACCTGATGGATCTCTAAATTATTTTCAATTTTTACTTTATATCCCAAATCAAGAGGAGCCCTGATGGCACAGTGGTTAAGTGCTCGGCTGCTAACCAAAAGGTCAGTGGTTTGAACCCACCAGCTCGCTCCGTGGGAGAAGACGTGGCAGCCTGCTTGCATAAAGATTTACAGCCTTGGAAACCCTATGGGGCAGTTCTACTCTGTCCTTTAGGGTCTCTATGTGTCAGCCTCAACTCGACAGCAATGGGTTTGGTTTGATTTATACCAAATCAAAACTCTAAGCCCTGTATTTCAAGTGTAAGTTTATTTAAGAAATAAATTTTGAATTATGACATAATTTTATGCAAGGTAGAAAGATAACAAACCACCTGTTTTTTTAGGCAAAATTCAGAGAAGCAGTTGGGCTTACTGCTGAGGAAGCTCCTTTCACTGGGATGCAAAGGCCGCCAAATGCCCAGGATCCTAACCTCACTGCTCTGTGGTCTGGGCATCAGCATCTCCACCCAGTCCTAGGTTTCCACTTCCACAGCTGAGTGTGTATGGAGGAGGTGCTGACCTGCAGGCCGCCCATCCCAAGAAAAGGCCTGAGGAGGTTTCTCAGACATTTCACAGCAAAGGTGTAAAAATAAACCTCGGTGTGCTTGCAAATTCCAGAGAGGGAGGAAGTACTGTTCGGGAGAAAGCTGACCGGGTGCTCATGCGAAGGACCAGGTCTCCACTGCAGGGAAGTGATGACCTCCATTAGCTGGTGGACAGGCTAGTTATGAGAAACCAGACGCATCAAGCCCGGGCCCTGGCTTCCTGTTGGCTGCCCTCCCTGCATCGGGGAGGTGCAGGATGCTGGGTAGATGCTGTCCATTATCTCTTACACTCCCCGGACAGGGGTTCTTACTAAGCCTGATTAACTGAGCATGGAGCCATTAGTGGGGCATTTGGAGACAGCAGGAAATAGCACCGCTGGGAGTAACTGGAATCTGGCTGGGAGGCACCTGGGGGCTCAATGAGCTCAGCTGACCAGAGTCAGGCTAATAATACTCACCACTGATTCAGCGCTGGCTGCAGTCCTATGTGCACGGGCACGGATCATATGGGCTCTTGATGAATCCTTACTTCAACCCAGCGAGAAAGTGATTGTAAACCCATTTACATCTAAGGGGAGCTGGTTAAATGACCTGCCCAAAGTCACACAGCCAATAAATGCCCGAGCCTGGATTTAGACCCAGGTATATCTGACTCCAAAGCCCATTCCCTTAGCCAAGATGGCGTTCTGCCTAGTTCCTGGCTCCTTGAGGCTGAAGACTTGGGTGTTTCATGTCCTCTGAGGGTTCCTGATCCTGCTGCTCAGACCTGAGCATCAACAGGCAGCACAACACTCTCCCTGCAGCTCCAGGGATGTCCCCTGACTTTTCCATCCACAGATTTGGAAGGTATTGTTATCGCTTCTCCACACTGTGCCCCTCCTGAGGTGTCATCCTTTCCCAGCTCAGAATGCCTGGCTTTCAGGGCGACTGGTCCAGTGCTCTAGTCACACGGGGCCTCACTGCCACCAGATAGGCATGGGAATCCCCTCCTTCTCTCCCTCCCATTCTCCTCACCTTCCTTCCTTCCTTTCTGGGTTCTCAGCTAGACACTGGGGGCACAGAGATGAACAAGACACACTTGCTGGTTCACAGTCTGGTGAGGGGACAGGGAAACAAGGTGACAGGGGATGAGATGGTGTAAAAATGGCATGGCAGGGGCGCCTTCTGACCTCCTCTAACTTCTCAAGAAAAGAAAAGATCAACAGCTCAAGGCTGATTCCTATGAGGCGGAGGTCGGACATGCCTCCTCCCTCTCCCCTTTTTACCAACTCTGACACCAACCGTCCCTCCCACTGCACTCTCTACTTCTCTGCTAAGTTTGGTAATTTGTTGCAATGGTCACACGGAACTCATAGACAATACTCACAGTTATGGGGTTTATTAGGGAAGTCACAGGTTACAATTCAGGTTCAGGAATGCTCTGGATACATTTCTTCCATCAGGACAGGCTCTTCCCAGCTGTGCCTGCAGGCACACCTCTCTCTGGCCCCTCGGCCTATGCCCTGCTCGGGCAAGTGTTACAAAGCTCCTTTAGCTCTGCGATAAGTGCCCTGAGGCACCCCACTCTTGCCAGTAAGCCTCCGCCCAAAGGTGCTCAGCTCTAGCACCATGGGTTGGCAAACCTAGTTCCACTAAGTGCTGGAGGCATCCTACTTCACCAGCAAGCCTCCTGCCTGAAGGCACTCAGCTTTCTTGCTCCGTGGGCCAGGAAGCCTACTTGGTTGTCTCCTACTGGTTGCCGGTCTCCTGCCTCTGCTGCTGCCTTTCTCTTCCTCCTCTCCTCACCATCTTTGGTGTTACAGCTCTCTTTCTTAGTCTCCTGGTTCCAGCAGCTTCTCAGCACAGGGACCCCGAGTCCAAAGAATGTGCTCCCCACTCCTGTCTTCTTTCTTGGTGGTGGTAAGATCCTCTCTTCCTGCCTCTAGGATAGCTCATTTTAAGCCTAGTGGGATGGCAAAACTGACCAATCTCTTCATTATGTTTCCATATACCTTATTTACATGGTCCAACCCTCACAAGGGTGTCATGCACCTTATTTACATTATTAGCAAGCTAGCCAATCCCCTTGGTGGCCACAAGCATTTCATCTGCATAGTCCCACCCATTTTGTGGGAGTTACAAAGACTATGGCTAGAAGGGCCGTATTAAGTAATTCACCGCACTGCAGGTGTTACAGAGATTGCTCTGAGATTACAGAGGAGCAAGGGATGAATTCTGGGGCTGTATTCCGGCATTTGTTGTTGGTGGGGAGTTATTGGACAATGCTTCCCAGAGGAAATAAGATTTAAGCTGAGTCTTGAAAGAGAAACAGTTCTCTAGGCTCAACCTGTTGCCACTGAGTTGACTCCAACTCATAGAGACCTACAGGACAGAGTAGAACTGCCCCATAGGATTTCCAAGACTGTAAGCTTTATGGAAGCAGATTCTTCCTGCAGATCGGATGGTGGGTTTGAACCACCGACCTTTAAGTTAGCAGCTGAACGCTTAACTACTAGGTCACCAGGGCTCCTTCTAGGTTCAAAGATGGAAGGAATTCCACAAAGATGGAACAGCATGTGCAAAGGTATAGGGGAGTGAAGGAAAGAACCAAGTATGATTCCATGTGTTTTGAGTGTCAGACTCATGGAGGGAAGTGGCTGGCGATGATAGTGGCAAGGCAGGCTAGAGCCATATGGTGAAGAACTCTGAATGCCATGTTAATGTTGTTGTTGTGTGCTGGCAAGTCGATTTTGAGTTATAGCGACCCTATAGAAAAGCAGAACTGCCCCATAGGGTTTCTTAGGCTGTAATCTTTATAGAACCTATACATAGACCAAGAGGCAGTCATTTGAATAGAACAAGGGGATACTGTGTGGTTTAAAATCACGAAAGGTATGCGTCAGGGTTATATCCTTTCACCATACTTATTCAATCTGTGTGCTCAGCAAATAATGTGAGAAGCTGGAGTATATGAAGAAGAATACAGCATCAGGATTGGAGGAAGACTCATGAACAACCTGTGATATGCAGATGACACAGCCTTGCTTGCTGAAAATGAAAAGGACTTGAAGCACTTTCTGATGAAGATTGAAGACAACAGCCTTCAGTATGAATTACACCTCAACATAAAGAAAACAAAAATCCTCACAACTGAACCAACAAGCAACATCATGATAAATGGAGAAAAGATTGAAGTTTTTAAGGATTTCATTTTACTTGGATCCCCAATCAATGCTCATGGTAGCAGCAGTCAAGAAATCAAACAATGCATTGCATTGGGCAAATCTGCTGCAAAGACCTCTTTAAAGTGTTAAAAAGCAAAGACGTCACTTTGAGGACTAAGGTACGCTTGACCCAAACCATAGTATTTTCAATTGCCTCAGATGCCTGCAAAAGCTGGACAATGAATAAGGACGACTGAAGAACAACTGATGCCTCTGAATTATGGTGTTGGTGAAGAATACTGAATATACCAGGGACTGCCAGAAGAATGAACAAAACTGTCTTGGAAGAACACAGCCAGAATGCACCTTGGAGACAAGGATGGTGAGACTTCATCTCACGTACTTTGGACATGTTATCAGGAGGGACCAGTCTTTGGAGAAGGACATCAGGCTTGGTAAAGCAGAGGGTCAGCGAAAAAGAAGAAGACCCTCAAGGAGATGGACTGACACAGTGGCTGCAGCCATGGGCTCAAATACAGCAATGACTGTGAGGATGACGCAGGACCAGGCAGTGTTTCGTTCTATTGTATATAGGGTCACTATGACTCGGTGCTGACTCAATGGCACCTAACAACAACAATCTTTATGGGAGCAGATGGCCAGGTCTTTTCTCCTGCAGAGCTGCTGGCGGGTTTAAACTGTTGACCTTTCAGTTAGCAGCCAAGCACTTAACCACTGAGCCACCAGAGCTCCTGTTACGGGGTTTGGAATTTACATACATGAGCAGCATGACCCTGTATGTGTTTTACAGAGATTGCTCCTTGGGCCATGTAGGTTGGGTCAACTGGGGCCAGACTGAAGGCAGGGGAATCTGGTTAGGAGGAGGGTCTAGTGATCATGAGAGATGGTGAAGGCCTCAACTGGGGAATGGTGGAAGGAGCAGAGAGGAGATGGACTAGAGAAAATCACAGATAGGCTTCAGGTACTGTGACTGGCTGTCTGTAGCAGGTGAATGAGAGGAAGGAACTCAGGACAACTCTCAGGTTTGGGGCTTGGCCAGCTGGTGTTTCAGCCCCTTCTGGGTTCTAAGCTCTGAAGAGACCAGGAAGGCAGCTTCCTTGAACTTCTTTTGTACCCATTTCCACTCCTGCCCACTGCCCAACCAGCTGGGCATGCAGCAGGCATCACTGAACACCTGGGGATAGACAACTGGTTTTGAAAGACGTCAAATGTGACTCTAGGCACAGTGGAGCTGGAAAAAAACACTGACACAGGCAACAGCTCAACAAGCAGCTGTGGTTATAAAAACCCACAAAGGGTTTGAAACAAGTGCTGTCACAGGAAAGCTGGCTCGGCCCAAGCAGATGCAAAGGGGACAACTTCAGATCACCCCCATAAAAAGGTTTTGGAAATGAAGAAAGCACAGTAGCTAGGTTGTGTGAATATAAAATCACTGAAATGATTCAGGTTCAGAAAGACCCCAGGACTTGTGTCCATAAAAGAGTGTCGATCCCAACCCCAAGACGGGCAGAGTTCAAAGCTGCGCGACCAGCAGGTTAACAGAAGTGTGCATTTTCCTGAACTTTGTTCTGTATCCACAAGACAGGAAAAAACGCAGGGGTGATAAACAGGCCTTCTTCTCAGCTGCTTCACACAAATGCTCAACGTTAAATACTCAATTTCTCCAGGAAGTTTCTTTTGGATGCTCTTGACTGAAATGATGTCGCATTTTCCCCCCAAGCACAGAGCATTCCAGGATCTTTCCATAGCAGCCTGCCTACTGCTGGCAAAGGTCAGTCTCACAAATTCAAAACGGGGGTGGACCGTCCACCTCCTCGGTTACCACTGCCCTCTGCTGTCCACAGCGAGCTTTCCCAGCCTCTTTTCAGAGGACACGCTAGTCCGGCTTCTTGGTGTAAGTCTGTGTCTGAGGAGGACTCTGATTCCACAGAACCTCATTGAGCTGCCAAGAGTGACTGACCTGGGACGATATGTATGTATACCTCACACACAGTGTTTCTTCTGTTTTGCTAGTGCTGCCTGAGTTTCAGAAAAAAGAAATCAAAACCTCTGCCGGGGAATGGGTTTTAAGAGAATCTTCTACTCCGTAACACATGGGGTCATCATAAGTCGGAATCCACTTGATGGCAACAGGTTTTGGGTTTACTTTCCTCCCAGGCCCTGCTGCAATGCTCCCTCCTGGGCATGTTGTCTCTGAGACCCAGGGGAAGTGTTTATTCTCTGCCTCCTCTGTGTCCTCCCAGCATTTTATACGTCCCCGCTTCTGGCCCTTCACACGCTTGCCATGCTGTTGAAGCCCACGTCTCAGTCTCCTCCCTGATGGCAGGGCCCATACAAAGTCGTCTTGAACT
This sequence comes from Trichechus manatus latirostris, assembly GCF_000243295.1. NCBI lineage: Eukaryota > Metazoa > Chordata > Mammalia > Sirenia > Trichechidae > Trichechus > Trichechus manatus. The sequence continues at coordinate 2,976,869 of NW_004444122.1, read as the reverse complement.
TGCTTGACACCTGACACAGGCCTGTGTGCTGCCAGGTGCCGGGCAGTGCCTGTTGCATTGAATTTAGTCTCAACATAAACGTGGATTTTGACATCTGAGCTTGTATAAAGGTTGGAAGTGAATGAAGAATGACAGAAAATGTAAAAATACCAAAAAACTCAAAAGACGGGAGCCCTGGTCTGCTCTTCTGACCCAAATCTAAAGGATGCTACCAAGTATAGAAGAATCCTGATCAAAAGAGAGAAAATGCAGAACAGAATTTCAAATTCTCATGGACTCCAGACTTTCTGGAGCCATGAGGGATGGATAAACCCCTGAAACTATTGCCCTGAGATAATCTTTAAAACTTAAACCAAAAATATCCCCTGAAGTCTTCTTAAAACCAAACAGCACTTTAGCTTAACTAGTAAAAAATGTCTGCCTTGAGCAGTATGCTCTTTGAAGAACTGCCTATACGAGATCAAAGAAAGTGACCACAGCAACTTGAAAGATTAGACAGGAACCTTAGGGGGCAGTGAGTTTATGTTAATGGGGGAGGAACGACTCAGAAAAGGCAGGTGAGAATGGCTGCACAACTCGCAGAATGTAATCAATGTCACTGAATTGTACATGCAGTAACAGTTTAATTGGTGTATGTTTTGCTATGTGTATTCTCAGTGACAACAAAATAAAATCAAAAATAAAGAAAGAAAGGACTCTGCACGTCCCCAGCCTGGGATCATGCTCTTCACTGCAGGGGGGACAGCCCAGACTAGCTGCAGAAGCAGCTTCACTGGCAGGTGGGACTCGGCTTGTGAACACGTGCTCACACGCAGGGCACGGGTTGACCTCATGACTCTGAAACATTTCTCTCTCATCACCAGGCAGCAGACAGACTCAGCGCCCTGGTGAATGCCAGGTACCACAACCAGGGCTGTGAAAGTGAATGGGCTAGTAAAAAGGAGAAAAGGAAGTACAAAGGGATAAAGGGAAGAGAAGGGGAGACAGGAACATGACAGGAGGTGGTTCTCCCAGAGGATCATCAATATGTTGGCATAAAAAAGGTGAAAGTTCTAGAACACTGCCCATGACTCTAGATAGGTGGTGTGCTTGCCCGTTTTCTGGATTCCAGCACAGGTGGCCTGTGACAGGAGGCATGAGCTTGGGGACAAAGCTGCAGGTTTAACAGACGTTAAGCAGATCGGGGCTGGTATTTTCCTCCTCCTCTTACTCTAGCCTCCTCCTCCTGTGCCCCTAGTGCCCATACCTGTCTCCATCAGGTCAATGAGCACACCCTGTTACCTTAGTCCCCTTGATACTAAGAGTTCTGGAAAGAGAGGTCTGCGCTCACCTCCCTCCAGGCCCCACCTGTTGAACAAAGACTAAGCAATGGTTACTGAGCTTGGTCTGTCTACTCTTACTGATGTCTCAAGCTTCACTATTATCTTCAAGGCCAGGGCTCTGCTCCCTGAGTGAAGACACCGCCTTCGCCAAGTGGGAGAAATAAAAAACCCTTAATTTGACTGAGGCTACCCAGTAGTGACTAGATAAACCCAGTAGTGACTAGATAAATGTGGGCCCCTCCCCAGCCACATCAGCCTCATCTCACACCCCTGCATGTCCCAGCCTCCCTGACATGCTGGGCATGGTTTGGACATGCTTACATACACTTGGACATCATTTTGTCTTCATTTGTGCTGATTTTTTGGCCTTGAATTTCCTTGAGACTAAATCCAGAGGGAAGGTGTGACCTGCCCAAGGTCATACACACTGTGCAGGGATTTGAACCCAGCATCTGGCCTGTATTCCGGAGTGTGACCTCATTTACCCCTCACAGCAACCCTGTGAGGTAGGCATTATCACCCCATTTCACAGATGAGAAGGTGAAGGCTAAGAAAAGAAGCAACTTGTTCAAGGTTACACGGCTAGGAAGTGGTGGGGCCAAGAACAGAGTGCAGGTCTGTATGCTAGCACCCATGGGGGCAGGGGGGTGAAGCGAGCAGAGGGTCTGGGCACCCCCAGGCCCAGAGCAGGAAGGACTGCTACAAAGACTGGGCTGCAGAGAAACCATGTGTCCTCAGTGAGGTGCCCAGCCCAGGCCACCCACCCCCGTGCCCTAGAGGGTCAGCCTCACTTCCTCCACCCCCGGTGTCAGCAGGACCCAGAAGCCAGGCACATGCAGCTGCCACACCAGGAGGCGGCGAGGGAGCGCCAGGCACAGCCCCACTCAGCCTGGCTCCGTGCTCAGGAGGGAGAAAGAGAGGAATGGAAATCAGAGTACCTTGGACTGACTATGGCGAGTGGAAGGGGGTTCTGTGGGGGTCATCCCTAGGCCCTTTGGGTTCTTTTAAATCAGGAGGGAAACAAGAAGTGGAAGCATGGGAGGGAAGCAGTGTTGGGGACTCACAGTCTCCCCTAGTCTTGCTTCTTACTCCCTACGGGGATTTCCTGCTGTCGCTAAAGCCTGCTTGAGAAACGAGCCCCAAAGTAAAATTACCAGCCCTAGACCCAAGAAAGGGAGTCTTGAGCCCAGCAAAGGGAAGAGCCGCACACGTACTTGACGTTGGTGTTGGTGCAGATGATGTATTCAATCTCATCTGAATAGGGGTTCTGAAATGTGAAGCTGCTGGTGCGGATCAACATCCACTCCCGGTTCTTGGTGCGGAATCGATACATGACCGACAGTACTTGGCCTTTCAGCTTGACCACCTGAGAAAACATTTGGAGAGGGAAGTCAGCAGGAGGAAGGATGGTGCCAGACAGAAGGAGGGAGAGGCAGAGGCAGTGTGGTCGCTGTGAGGGCTGTGGACCTCAGAATAGGGGCATTGTAGCTGAAAGGGAGAGGAAGAGAGGGAAAACGAAAGACAGACAGTGTGTGAGGGAGAGAGAGCCAGGAAGACAGAGAGAGAGTGAGAGAGCCAGAAAGACAGAGAGAGATAGAGACAGAGGGAGAGTGAGTGAGTAGAGCGAGACAGAGGACACAGAGAGAGAGAGAGCGAGAAACACAGAGACAGAGACAGAGTGAGAGACAGAAAGAGAGAGAGAGAGAAAGGCGGAGAGAGAGAAAGACAGAGTGAGGGAGAGACCAAGGGAGAGTGAGTGAGTGAGTGCAAGACAGAGAGAGAGAGAGAGAAAGAGAGAGGAAGACGGAGAGAATGCAAGCACACGGTCGCTCTACTTCTCCTTTGAAAGAGGGCACTGTATTTGGGCCATTCTGTCACCACCATGTGACAAACCAACTAGTTGGTGTCCATTTTATGTCACGACTTTTTGGCTTTCACAAATCTGATCATGAAAACTCTACAAGCTGGAGTGTTTCTCTTTTTGCCTTGGCTGCTAAGTTACTCTGAGTTTAGTGCTCCCTCCTCCCCCAAGTTAATGTCTCAAGTAGGTACCTAGTCACACTGTATTCACGGATTGATTTCTTCATACGTCACGTTAAAAATTTTAACCTCTGTGTACTATGTAAATTGGATCAAAAATACTCCGAGAGGAGAGGTAATAAAATGATAAATCTGTATGTATTTTGTATTTGTATGTATGTATCTATGTACCTACTACTACTCTTATGCTGCAATATATTTTCCAAAATACTTTCAAAGTATTATCACCTCAGGTATATCCTCACAAGAGTTTGGAGAGAGCGGCCTTACTATTTACACATGATAATACTGAGACTCAGAGAAATTAAGTGACCTAAGATCAGACGACCTTGGCGGAAAAGCCAGGACAGGAACCACGGTCTTACTTCCAAATCACAAGATTGTCTCTCTGGACACAGCTCTCTCTTACGCTCAATGCAGACACACACAGACACTAAGACACACACACTCTGTGTACCTGCAGAAATGCAAAGACATGTAAATAGGCACGCACACGTCCACGAGGAGGCATTCAGAGCTGACTCACGAACAGGAGGAGAAAGGATGTGAGTGACTGTGGGCCTAGGCCTGGGGTGTGATTACAGCCTCAGGGCACACGGCAGCAAGCAGGGTTCTCCCCTCCACAGGCACCTGCACACCTGCCTGACCCAGAGATCACAGTGTGACCACAGGTAAGAACAGGGACCTGGTCCCAGGGGCCACAGAAGGCTTGACTCCCAGTTCCTAAGATCCACTGCACTTGTAGCTCATATCCTGTTTGACATCTGTCGTCTCTCCCAGACTACATGCAGCATGGGGGCAGGCACCTCTGGCACCCTGCCAGCCCACCCCTGGACCATGCCTGGCCCCGAGTGGGCACTCAGTGCACTTCCCCAACCACCCTGGTGGGCCTGTTGGCCCCGTGCGCTGGGCGATGCAGCAGACCATCATTCTCTTTCTGGACCACTCCGGGGAAGCCAGATGAGTTCCAAGCCCGAGGGTGTCAGACAAGGCTCCCTGGTAGAAAAGCCTGGAGTGACAGAGCAATCTAACCAAAAGGTCAAGGAGGGAGGGAGGCCTTGCCTGGAGCCACAGATGTGGGTAAAGCAAGGCTGGGGCGCTCAGGGTTGTTGCCTGATGGCAAGTCTGCAACCCCAAAACTAAATATGCCAGAGACCTGTCACTGTCCCCAGAGGAGTCAGACGACAAGGCCATGTGCCCCCCGGGTCAGCGTTCCGAGGGGCACTGCCAGGGGGACTCCCCTGTGTCTGCACAGAACACAGGACTAGACGGCCACCCCCGTGTGCTCAGATACACACTTGCTCTCTGAAGATGTGGCTGCAGGGAGCCTTTATGTTTTTCTTTTAGCTGGAATGCCTGAGATGTGTGAAATTTTTCAGCTCCATGTAACAAACACTTGCAAGGCACCGCCTGTGTACAAAGCACGCCTCTTGAAGCTGTGGACAAAGAAAGAAGGAAGGGAGCCGGCAGTCTTGCACGCTCTGAGGGGCCAAGTTACATGCTAAGTACCTTATACATCTAATCCCACGAGGACACTGTGTGGATCTGGAATGTGAGCCTCAAGGAAGTACATATCCTGCCCAAGGCCTCCTGACTAAGGAGTGGCAAAGCCAGGATCTGATCCCAGCTCTCCCTGACCCAGGGCCCACTGTCTTTTCATGCATCCCTACTGACAAGGCAAACGCCCTGTCCCCAGGGAGTTCCTCATCTGCCAGTGGGCAGGAGAGACATGTAGATAACTGCATCCCAGTGAGAGTGCACTGGACACCCCCAAAAAAGATAGTGTAAGTGTCATGGGGTTACCAGCAGGGAAAGGGGACAGCCTGTTGCCAGGGTCCAGAAAGGGGTCCTGGATGGAGATGGGGTTTGGAATTCACATGGGGGGTGGGGGGATAAAATGTTGGCAAGTGAACATGTGCAGGGAGGCCCTCCTGGAGGAGGCACAGCATGAGCCAGTGTTTGGAGGCTGGGAGAGCTGGCGTGTGATTGGGGATTAGCCATGTAACACAGACTAGGCCACGTGACTGGGGTGACGCATTCGACTGCACTTAACTCAGGACCCAGCATAAAACCTAGCCCAGAATGTTGTTGTCAGATGCTGTTGAGTCATCTCCTGATTCATGGCCACCTCATGCACAATGGGATCCAACCGTTGTGACCAAAGGTTTTTATTGGCTGAGTTTCGGAAGTAGATTGCCAGGCCTTTCTTCCTAGTCTACCTTAGTCTAGAAGCTCTGCTGAAACCTGTTCAGCGTCAGTGCAACACGCAACCCTCCACTGACAGATGGGTGGTGGCTGCACGTAAGGTGCATCAGCCAGGAACTGAACCCAGGCCTTCTGCATAGAAGGCAAGAATTCTACCACTGAACCACCACTGGCCTCCAGCCCGACACAGCTCTTCATAAGAAAGTATCCGTCATTATCAACATCACTATCGAAGAGATCTGAACAGAGAGGAGAGGGATGTGATGAGGACCTACCTTAAATCTCACTGGCTTCAAATCTTCCATGTGGCTTCCACATAAACCAAGGTGCAGAGAGGGAACCCATGAGCAGAGCCAAGTGCAGGATGCGGGTTTCCTAGCCCCCAGGCCAGCATACCGTCACCTCAACAACTCAAATTCCTTCCAAGCTGAACATGCGCTAAGGTCTCATGTCTAGGCCATTGAGATGCTTTTGTTTAAATCCAGAGTTCACGGGATGACTTTTAGCTGACAGGGCCCTCTCCACGCTTTTGCATGAATAAGCCACTTCCCTTTATCAACATTTGTCCCCAGCCCTCCTGCCAGTGGCCAGAGCCCAAAGAACACAGATGTGGGGCCGAGGCCCGATGCGCTCCAGGATGCCCCTGCGGCTGCTTGGCTGCTGCCCGCTGAGCCCTGGGACAGGTGGGGCTGCCAGCTCTCGGGCACTGCTGCCTGGGCTTCCCCTCCCCCCTGAGGAATGAGGCTGCTGCTCACAGAGCAAGAGTCGCTGAAGCTGGGTACCGGGGCAGGGTCAGATGTGAAATTTCTTCTCTTACTTTTCAAAATCAACCAGCTTCTGAGACTGCCAGCATTTTAAAGCCTCAGACATTCTGTCAGATGGAGTGGAAGCTTTGGAGGGAGGCAGGCCTGGGCCTCCACCTTAGTCTGTTACCAGGGCAGGATAACGAACCTGAGTCCCGGTGTCCACTGTGAACAAGTGGGGATGACCACGTTTACCATGGGGGCCGAGAATTATGTAAGATAATGTACACCAAAGGGTCTGGTCCGTGATCAGGCATGTGGTGGAGGCCCAATCACTGTTAGAGCTTCCTTCCAGAAAAATGAAGCCAACTGAGCCAAACCTGATTGCTATGGATTGAACTGTGCTGGAATCCTAATCCCTATACCTATGAATGTAATCCTGTTTGAAACTAGGGTTTTCTCTGTTATGTTAAGGAGCCCACAGGAATGCAGGGTGTGCCCTAAACCTAATCACTTCTGAATTATAAAAAGAGCAGATTAGACTCAGAAGTGAGCACAAATGCGGAAAGATAAGATGCCATGTGAAAATGCCAAGGAATTGAGAAACGCTGGGGCCACAGAAGCTGAAGGAGATAGGGATATTCCCCCAAAGATGACAGAGAGTCTTCCCCTACAGCCAGTGCCCTGAATTTAGACTTCTAGCCTCCTGAACTGTGAGAAAATAAATTTCTGTTCTTTAAAGCCACCCACTTCTGGTATTCTGTTACAGCAGAACTAGGTAACTAAGACATCTAAGTTAAACCGATACAAAGTTCATAACAAACTGCACACATTTAGGAAAGACAGGGCAGACAAGGACATAACCTTGCACTGGTTAGCCATTCTAATTTCACCTTTTTCCAAAATGCAAGCCATCTGCTGGGGGTTATGATCAACGGAGACTGCTTTATTAAATCCCACTCAAGTGCCAGACTCCACGCTACATGGTGGAGATAATGGTGGAAAAGCTCAGTGACCCGTGCTCACAAGCAGCTTATGTTTTAAGAGAGAAGACAGAAGAAAAAAAAGCCAACAGACAAATAAAACAATTAAAAACTGGACAACTGGACTAGTTGTTATGCAGGAAAAGTAAGGGCTGAAAAAGAGGTTGGGGGATCTTAGCTAGGGTTGTCTTAGATGGTATCTGTGAGATGACATGAGTTGAAACCTAAAGGATAAGAAGGCACCAGTCATGAAGAGTGAAGAGTGAGGGGAAAGCATCCCAGTCAGAGGGAACAACATGTGCAAAGGTCCTGAGGTGGGAAAAGGCGTGATGTGCTGAAGGAACTAGCAGGTGGCCAGCGTGACTGCAATGTGGTGAACGATGAAGACAAGACTGACAGGGCAGGGCCAGGCAGAGAATTCAGCATGGAAAGGAGCTTGGGTTTTATTGTAGATGCACAGGAAAGCCACTGGCAGGTTTTAAGTGAACGTGTGGCTAAACGTAGTTTATGTTTTAACAATGGCTTGGAGTGGGACAAGGGTAAAAGCAGAGGCGGTCAAGAAAGAGGCTACTGCAATTTCAAAATTAGAGATCCGGATGGCCTGCGCAAAGTTGGTAGGAACGAAGAGGGGAAGGGGATGGGTTGCAGATGTATGCGGAGATATGATAGGAGTTGCCGATGGGCTGGATGTGGGGAGTGAAATTAAGGGAAGCATGAAAGATGTCTCTTGATTTCTTGCCTGAGGAACCAGGTGGATGGTGGGGTGAAGGAGGCTAGGGACTGTAAGAAGTGGAGGTGTGACATAGGTGCCTGGATACGGGCAGGTGTGAAGCTAAGAGGACAGTCTGGACTACAGTCATCTGACCAATGGATAAGATCAGGAGGGACATAGTACAGAGAGGAAAGAAGGCAGCCAAGGCCAGACTCCTGGTGCACCATAGCTTGTCCGAGGGAGGCAGAAGAGGACGAACCAGCAAAGGAGTCTGAGAAGGAGCGTCCAGAGAGGTGGGAAGTAAACCAGGAGTGAAAGTTTTGGCAGAAGAGAGAAGCACTGTGTAGGGATGAGGAGGGGGCAAGAGATGTGCCCACACATGTGGCGGTCAGCTGGAGCACTATGGCCATTCCTGCAGAGCCAGCATTGCCTCTGCTCCAGAGCTCGGCTGTGGGGCAGGCCCGTTCCAAAACGTGGGCAAAGCAGGATGTCAAGCACGGTTCTCTCAGATGAATGACTAAATAGGATTCATCCTTGAAAAGGAACTCAAAGGCCCCTTTTTTGTAATGTTGTCCATCCCGTGTCTTTCCTAGGGCCGCAGCGAGACATCAGGGTCCTTTGAAGAAGTGTGCTCTGTGTCTCACGACAGCTCAGCTTGGACTCCCAGTCAAAACTAGCTGCCATCGAGTCAATTTCAACTCATGGGGACTCCATGTGTGTCAGAATAGAACTGTGCTCCACAGGGTTTTCAATGGCTGTGATCTTTTAGAAGTAGATCACCAGGCCTTTCTTCTGAGGCACCTCTGGGTGGACTCGAACCACCAACATTTCAGTTAGCAGCTAAGCCCGTTTACTGTTTGTACCATCCAGAGGCTTGGGCTTAGGCGGTGGCAAGCCCACAGTGTGAATCCTGGTTCTGTCATTCATTAACTGTGAAACCTTAAAGCACTGTTACTTCAAGGAGCCTTACTTTCTTCACCTGTAAAATGTGACGGTTGTGAAGATTCAATAGGTAGTAAACATAAACGGGTTCTCCACAGTGCCTGACACCTAGTGGGTGCTCAGTAAAGAGCTAACAGTAGTGACATTTGTGATGCAGTTACCAGGGCAACCGTCCTCTCAGACTCCCAAGAATCATCCCAAATTCCAATCTCACCCTCACCATCTCTATCCAAAGCATCATTAACCCAATAAGTATCTCCTCAAGTTGCCTCCTATTTTTAATTCCCACTATCTCTGCCCAATTTCCAACCTTATCACCTCTGATCTGGACAATTTAAACAGCCTCCCTACCTGCCTTTGTTTCCAGTAATTTCCCACATCTGTCTATTCAGTATACTGGGGCTGCCAAAGCTGTTTTCCAAAAACACTGCTCTGCTTGAAATCCTTAAAGAAATCCTCACGTACCCTTAAATGACTCAGGAAAGAATTCCAATTCCTTGGCATGGCGTCCATGGCCCTTCACAATCTGGCCTCCCTTTTTGCCACTGCCCACCTCCTCCCTGTAAGTTAGCCAGTGTCAGACCAAGCCACAAGGAACTGCTTATAATTCCCCCAATAGGCCATGACCCTTTGGATCTCTGGATGCTGCCCCTCAGTCTAGAATATTCTTTCAGATCCTGTATTGAGAAGCCCATGTTTCTGACCTCTCTGCCCACTGTGGCATTTTCCTCATGACCCATTAGAGCTTTTGTCCCATTAGTCAGTAATTACCTTCCTGATGTGTCTGTCTTCCCCACAAGCTCCTTCACGGCAGAGGCCATGACTAACGCCTTAGGTAGGGCCTTGCAACTGCCTGGCACAGAGTAGGCCCTGATGTCCTGCCAGCCACACTCACATGTACTCAAGCCTCTACCTCAGTTACGAAAGTCGGCAGTACCTGCTGGAAGCTCTCGCGCAGATGGCTCTGATCCTCAGGGTGGCAGAATTCCAAAATGTCCTTCCCCAGAAGGTCCTAGATAAAACAGACAAGGTTTAATAATTCCAAAGTCCACTTTTCAATATTTATTTACTCACTATTAGAAAACAGTGTTCATCTGCATCTCCTTCAATTCACCCCACCATAGGGTAACACGAAGGTAGATGCAAATTTCCCCTTGGAGTGCTCGTGGAGCTGGCATCCTGGTATCCACTCTAAGTTCCCTTGGCATGCTCAATATCAATTTCTAATTTTGCTGAGGCACCAGATCAGCACCTTCAGAATGCAATTTTATCCTTGTTTGCCTTGGAGAGGTAAACTGTAATAAACATATTTTAATAAACATAAACAGAAAGCAAAATGACTGCATAAGGACTGATGAGTGGAACTTTTTAAATATGGAAACTGTAGCTCTCTTGTGGCTGAAGAAATGCTTTTATCATAAAATAACTGTACTTGTTAAAAGCCTGTTTACTCTCTACCTTCACTAGTCTATGTTTTATTCAAAGGACCTAGCATTAACCCAAAACAAAGTACATTTCATAACGAAACAGACTAGAATAAGATAAACCATCAAAAGGCAACTCCAAATGTGTTACAGGAAATGCTCCAATTTGAAGCGTCTTAAATAGCAAAAGATTTAAACCAATTCATTCACCAGGACCCAAGTCACCAATGGCCTAGGTGTGAGCTGATGCTGACAGTGGAGGGGAAGCCTTATCTGCGTGCCAATGACTGTCCAGATGCTGCGTGAGGTGCCAGTGGAAAAATGGATCTGGCTGGAATATTTGCCATTGGAGCTTATGGTGAGTTTGGAAACAGATCAAATTTCCCCTTTTATTCTGCCCAAGAATCTCAAGATTTACATGAATCTAGAGACAGAGAGAAGGAGCCCTGGTGGTGCAATGGTTAAGTTCTTGGCTGCTAACCAAAAGGTTTATGGTTTGAACCCACCAGCTGCTCCATGGGAGAAAGACCTGGTGATCTGCTCCCATAAAGATTACAGCCTGGGAAACCCTACAGGGCAGTTCTACTCTGTCACATGGGGTCACTATGAGTGGAAAATTGACTTGATGGTACCTAACAACCTAACAGAGAGGCAGAATTACATGAAGGGTTCCAATATTTCTGGTTTGGACTGTTTTTAGCTGTAAAATATACACATAAATAAAATGTTCATATCAACGTTGCCAAACTTTGTTCCCCAGCCTTTTTAAAAAGCTTTTTTATTTTGAAAGAAATGTAAATCCATAAAAAAGTTGCAAAAGTAGTACAATAAACACCTTTACCTAGATTCAACAATTGTCAATATTTTGTCACATCTGCGTTCTTCAGATATATACATGCAAATATATATATACATACATAAATATGCACATATGTACATATATATGTGTGTATATATTTTAAACATTTTTTGCTGAACCATTTGAAAGTAAGTTACAGACATCATGACACTTTTTCACTAAGTACTTTCGTATATATCTCACAAAAATGACATTATCTTACAAAACCACAATATACCATTATTATACCTAAACCAAAAAATACCAAACTTGTGGCTGTCGAGTCGATTCCAACTCATAGCGATAGGATAGGGTAGAACTGCCCCATAGGGTTTCAAAGGAGCAGCTGGTGGATTCAAACTGCTGATCTTTTGGTTAGCAGCCAAGCTCTTAACCACCACAGCACCAGGGCTCCATTACACCTAAGGTAGTTGATAATTATTCCATGAAATCACCCAAAATTCCATCCATGTTAACACTTCCTCAACTGTCTCCCAAGTGTCTTTTACAGCTGTACGTTTTCAGGCCCAGGACCCAATTAAGATTCTCATGTTACAGATTGTTGTTTTATCTCCTTGATCTCCCTTAATTTGGAAGAATCCCTCCTGCCTTATGGTGTTGCTCATGACACAAAACTTTTTTTTTTTTATTAATTTATTTTTTTTAATTGGACTTCAGGTGAAGGCTTACAGAACAAATAGTTTCTCATGAAACAGAAGTACACATGTTATTTTATGACATTGGTTAACAACC
>NW_004444122.1:2925063-2957855 GCF_000243295.1 Trichechus manatus latirostris | reverse complement strand
AAATGCTCTCAGGGATCCCTCTGCGTGTCTGTGGAAGCCGAAGGGGAGTCTCCCTGCCATGCAGCTCAGCCTGGCCAGAAAGGGCTCCCAACTCAAGAAAAGGAAAAGAAAACAAACGAACAAAAGCCCCGGGATCCCACCAGCACAGTAGCCCAAACCTGGAAGCAGCTCCACACTCAAACGGAGCTCTGCAGTCCCTCAGGAAGAAGCAAAGATGGCGCACGGAGCCAGGTACTTGAGCGAAGGGAGGCTGAGGTGGCGAGAGGCAAGTAAGTAATCAAAAGAAGCAGAAGAAAAAAAAAGCAACACTAGCAGCCAACAAATGGCACTCAGAGAGCCAGCTAGTGCAGGCTGGTGAAAACTGTTTTTTTTTTTTTTAGAAAGAATCTAGAACAAAGATTTGAAAAAGTGCCCCTATAAAACGGGTTTCCAAATACAGTCATGCATTGCTTAACATCCACGATACATTCTGTGAAATAAAATGTTATATGATTTGGATGTTGTGAGAACACCATGTTATATACAACATTGCCTCCTAACAACACTGTCACTCTGTCTTTAAAAGCCTTAAAGCCTGGCATTGACTTGGCCTCTTTATGGATGAAGGTCCTTTCAGGCATTCACTTCCAGAATAAGGAAGTTTCATCCACATTAAAAATTTGCTGGCGAAAATAACCTCCCTCTACAATTAGTTTATCTAAGGTTTCAACAAATTCTTCTGCTGCCTTCACATCAGCACTTGCAGACTTACCACTCACTTTCACATTATGCAGTGAAAAATATTTGAAGCACCTGAACTACCCCAGCTAGCACTAAACTCCATATCGTAGCCCGGTCCTGCTTTTTCTTTAAGCATCTCGAACAAACTTTGTGCCTTAGCAGTGACTGTCAACATTCTGGGAGAGATTCGCTTTTGTGTTTGGGCCACAATCCACGTCGTTAGCAATTTCTCCATATCTGATACAAGTCCCTCTCAAATTTTCATTACCTTTTAGTTTTCAGTGGAGCCGATCCTTTAACAGCTTGGAGAACTTTTTCTCTGTTTCTGAGGATCATCGTGAATAGTCAAGTGTGACACGCCTAAATCACGAGCAATAGCGTTCACTGATTTTCCACCTTCGTGTTGTTTAATAACCTTTTGTTTCACTTTCAAATCACTTTACCTTTGCTACTACTATCACTAGCACTGGTTTTGCTGCGTTTGGGAGCCGTGATGCACGGTAATGAGCCACTTCACAGTAATATTTTTGAAAGAAAATTAAACAGAAGGATAACGCTACAACATTTAAGAGACACGTGATACATGAGATTGGATGCTGCTGCCTACAAGTTGAAGCATACAGTTATACAGTGAACTTTTTATTTGTAAGTAGAGAAGATCACATTAAAATAACAATAGACAGTACAGTACATACATAAGCCAGTAACTTAGGTGCTTATTATGACTATCAAGATACATGTGTTATAAGTTATAACTATAACCTATATCATTATACGGCTGGTAGTGCAGCGCTTCATATACAAGAGACATGGGATACACGTGTTGCGTGCAGGAAGCTGTTGCCTTCACTACGTTCAGTTACATCTGCTACATCCTGTTCTCTGATTGGGATTTCCGAACTCTATTATAACCTTATGGGGCCATGGACATATATGTGATCAGACGTTGCCCTAATGGACATTATGTGGCACATGACTGTACATTTGAGAAACACAGGGTTAGGCAAAGTTAAGTCGGCATCTTTACTGGAAGACTTTTCAGAGGCTTTCACATTTATGTGCTTGGTAAGAAGACTTGGTATTTATCAAAATTGATCAGAAGACCCCTTTTTAGTGAAAAATCAGCTAGAGAACTAGAGCAGTTAGGGCAAAGAATGAAGATCTAATTTTAAGTGGTACAGTTGCCTACAATGTCCTTTCTTGTTTGGAAGGGCATCACTTTCTCCAGGCAGGGAACATGGATTTTATGCTCTATTGTCATAGTGTTGTATCCAGAACAAATGAGATAAGTACGTTTAAAGGGAAGTTAAATCTCTAGCCAACTGTTATGAGCTCAAAACTCTCTACCCACCTGAGGTTGGTAGCCAATTACACTGATGCATCTTGGATCCACAAACGTGATGATCCCATCAGAGTTATGGCGGGATAAGAACTCCGTGGGCACCGACATCCCGTTCATGTCCATGCACACAGGAGAGCTGGTCACCTGGAATGGGGAAAATCCACAGTTGGGGTGATGCTGACAGAGACAGGGAGGGAGTTGGTGGCAGAGGCAGAGAATGGGAATAATCTATGTGGATTTAATCTCACAGATCTTCTGTGTCATTAGTACAATGAGTCTAAAGGGTTCAAATAGCTCTGGTCATACCTCTGACTAAGTGTGTAACAGTGGGCCTCTTCCTTTACATTTCGAGCTTCAGTTTCCTTATCAGTCAACGGGAATAATGAAACATGTAATCTCGTAGGATGGTTGTGAAGTTCAAAAGAGATACTGGATGTTAAACCCTGGTACAATGTCTGGCATATAGCTGATGCTGAATAAATATTAATACCCTTCCTTTCTCTTGCCTTCCCTTTATTAATTATAGCTAATGAGTCTAAGGAACTGTTCAAAATATTTGGAAAGTATACATCGGCAGGCTGAATTTATTCAAGTACCTGTAAGAGAGGAATACCCATTGTTTGTTAAGCATGAATGAAACTGCTTATTCATTTGCCTGAAAATGGCAAGACCCAGGAAACCAGGGACATGAAGATTAGTGTCCTCAGAATTATGTCTATCATGTTTCCACTCATCAGTATGGAGAAGGCTCTCAATGCCACAAGGAAAATGAACAGACCAGTTGATCGAGTGGCTACTGTGTGTGTCATTCACTGTGCCAGGGCCTTAATTTACATTCTCTCTTCAACATACTCAGTTTTAACAATATAAGCAAGACATATTCCCTGCTCTTAAGGAGCTTGCAGTTCATTGGGGGACTGGGCATGCCTTCAACTAACCATACTAACACAGACAGTGAAAGAATGGTAACTAGGGTGTGAACTCAATGCTGTAAGTATAGGGACAAGAGAATGATCAATTTTGGAAGGGAATAGGGAAGACATTTTAGCTGGGTCTTGAAGGATGAGTAGATAGGAAGTAAAGAGGAGAAGAAAGAATGTTGAAAGGAGAAGGGGAAAAAGGAAATGCCGGGCAGAAGAAACAACCTGTGGATGCCCACAGAGGTAGGGAAGTCAATGGTGGGTTTATGGAAAAGGGAATGGTGTGATTTGAGCAGTAGGGTGTGGAGAGAGAGGGAGGGAGAAAGGAAGGAGATGAGGTTGGATGACCTTATGATGAGTTTGGACTTTATCCTGCAGACCATGGGGAAACATTCAAGGTTATTAAACAGAGGCATGATGAAAACAGAACTCAACTTTGCAATAATTGGCACAAGCATGGAGGACAGACTCATATAACCCCTCAATGCAGCAAGAACCTTGCTGCTTACAACTCATGGTCCTCTTCTGTTCTCCTAGATTCAGCCTCATCCTTGTCCCATTGCATGAGACACGAAGCCCAACAAATACTGAGTACACAGAGATTAGAATAGGCATTCAAACCTACAGTCTCTTGCTCTTTGTAATCATAAACCCTCTTTTGAGATTAAAAAGGCTATGAGTTGATTCTTACCTGGAGTCTCCCAATTGCCACAAGGCAATATTTACTGCCTTGTCCTACATCAGCATCTTCTTCAGGTATAGTCATTCCTGAAATGAGGAATGCCACTGTCATCACCAACTTGAGTAGAAAAGGGGCAAAAGTACCCATGATTTTCTTTATGCAATTGAAAATACAGATTCTCTATTGACTACTCAGGATTGGAAAGCTAACCAATGAATTAACTGCCCTGCCCTCATTTTCTGCTCCTCTTCTGCATGTAGTTATTTGATAATTTCATGGTACACTATTATCTGTATTAGTGGACGATGAAGAAGAAATTAAGGAAAATGAAATGCAAATTACTCATCTTTGTATTTATGCAATTTGGCTCAAACATTTAGTTATGAAGAAAATTTCAGTAAGACACCCATATGGGCATTTCAAGTTATATATTTTCAATCACCTCATATGCATGCGAAAGCTGGACAATGAATAAGGAAGGCTGAAGAAGAACTGATGTCCCTGAATTTTGGTGTTGGCAAAGAATATTGAATATACCATGGACTACTAGAAGAATGAACAGATCTGTCTTGGAAGAAGTACGGCCAGAATGCTCCTTAGAAGGGAGAATGGCAAGACTTCATCTCACATACTTTGGACATGCTATCAGGGGTCCAGTCCCTGGAGGAAGACATTGTGTTTGGTAAGGTAGAGGGTCAGCAAAAAAGAGGAAGACCCTCAATGAGATGGACTGACACAGTGGCTGCAACAATAGGCTCAAACATAACAACGATTGTGAGGATGGCACAGGACAGGGCAGTGTTTTGTTCTGTTGTACACAGGGTCACTATGAGTCGGAGCTGACTCGACAGCACCTAACAACAACAACAACAAAACATTTCACGTATATGTTGTCAAAGAATAAAACAAAGACCATCAGAGGCAAAAGAAAAAAGCAAAATCAAAAACAAACAAATAAAAACCACCAAGGGAAAAGTTGTTAATTTGCCAGATGAGAGAACAAAACCAGTGCTTCCCCTCGGGGGGTGGGATTTAGGGTTTTTTTAATGGCTAGAAAGGAGAAATTGGTGATGGTTATTCTAATTAAGACCTGAAAACTAATGCTCCGGATAGGAAGAAATTGATCACAACAATCCTTATTGTTCACTGGTCAGAAAGAGCCTGCAGTTAGGCTCAGTGAGGGTCTGCAGCCAAGGTCCCTCATAGTGCATGGCTCTTGAGCAGCTGTAGCTGCTTAGAGACACTCTGGTGAAACAAGCGTTTCATTTCGTTACCTCCTAGGCAAGTGCTGCTGTGAAGATTTCCCTTTTACACTGCATAACACTTAACATAAATATTTCCACACTAGGTCAGACCAAAAGGCCCACAGTGACACAGTCACAAAAGTACGTGAGAGCCCATCACTACAGACCCTGAACTCACTGCCATCGAGTTGATTCCAACTCATAGCGACCCTATAGGACAGAGCAGAACTGCCCCATAGGATTTCCAAGGCTGTATTCTTTATGGAAGCTGACTGCCACATCTTTCTCCTGCGGAGTGGCTGGTGGATTCAAACTGCTGACCTTTCAGTTAACAGCCAAGTGCTTTAACCACTGTGCCACCAGGGCTCCTTATATAGACCCTGTAGGGCATGTAAAACATGCCTCTGGTTCTAAGAGTCAGAGAAATGTCACTCCTTCCTCATCCTGGGGATCTTAATCATCTAGTGCTGCTATAACAGAACTACCACAAGTAGATAGCTTTAACAAAGAGAAATTTATTCTCTCACAGTCTAGTAGGCTACAAGTCCAAATTTAGGGCATCAGCTCCAGGGGAAGGCTTTCTTTCTCTGTTGGCTCTGTAGGAAGGTCCCTGTCATCAATTTTCCCTTGCTCTAGGATCTTCTCCACACAGGAACCCCGGGTCCAAAGGATGCGCTCTGCTCCCAGCACTGCTTTCTTGGTGGTATGAGGTACCCTCCCCACCTCTGCTCGCTTCCCTTTAATCTCTTGTAAAATAAAAGGTGGTGCAGGCCACACCCCAGGGAGACCCCTTTTACACTGGATCAGGGATGTGACCTTAGTAAGGGTGTTATAATCCCACCCTAATCCTCTTTAACATAAAATTATAATCACAAAATGGAGGACAACCACACAATACTGGGAATCATGGCCTAACCAAGTTGACACATTATTTTTTGGGGGACACAATTCAATCCATGACACTGGGTATCCCTTCACATTCCCCCTTCTTTCCATCCTTTTCCCACCTACCTACCGTAGGTAACCAATCTCTAGTTTCTTACTGATCCTTTGCACATATGAGCAGATTCATGTGTATTATATCCCATTCTTTCTTATATGAAGGGAAGCAAACTGTAGATACTCTTGGATTTCACATATTTCACTTAACAGCATGTCCTGGAAATCACTCCTTATCCATTCATAGAGATCTTCCTCATTCTTTTTAAGAATTGCAGAGTATTGCATTGTATGGCTGTACCATGGTTTACTGAACCATTCTCCTATGTGTGAGCAATTAGATGTTTCCAATATTTTGCAATTACAAACAATGCTGCAATGAATAACCTTGCAGACATGTATTTTCATACTGTGGGAGGTGTATCTTCAGGGTAGATCCTTAGAAGTGGGATTGTTGGGTTGAAAGTAAGTGCATATATAGTTTTGTTAGCTAGTACCAATTTCCCTCCAGAAGGGTTGTACCAATTTGCATTCCCACCAGCCATGCAGGAGAGGGCCTGTTTCCCTACCCCCTCACCAACAGAATGTGCCGTCACTTTTTTTAAATAATTGCTAGTCTGACAGGTGAGAAATGACATTTCAGTGTTGTCTTAATTTGCATTTGTTTAATGATGAGAGAGTCTGATGCTATTTCATATGTTTGAGGACCATTTTAATT
Source organism: Trichechus manatus latirostris (assembly GCF_000243295.1). NCBI lineage: Eukaryota > Metazoa > Chordata > Mammalia > Sirenia > Trichechidae > Trichechus > Trichechus manatus. Next base: position 2,951,290 of record NW_004444122.1, on the reverse strand, counting down.
ATCTTTTTTTTTTTCAGTGAATTGTCTGTTCTTCTCATTTCCCCATTTCTCTATTGGGTTTTTGGTCCATTGTGCCTCAATTTTTAGGAGTTCTTTATATATCAGAGATATTATGCCTTTGTGGCCTATGTTGTAAATATATCCTCCCAGTTGGTTGGTAGTCTTTTGACTTTGCTTATGGTTATTATTTTTTCTGTCATGCAAAATTTAAAATTTTTTATGCAGTCAGATTTATCAGTCTTTTCTTTTATTGCCTCTGGATTTTGAGTCAAAGCTAGAAAGCCTTATCCCATAGCAATGTTAAAGGAGTATCACCCATGATTTCCTCTGGTACTTCTATAGTTTCATTTTTTACATTCAGGTCCCTAATTCATTTGTAGTTATTCTTGTGGGGGGTGTAAGATATGGGTCTAATTTTATCCACTGGGGGGTTAAAAGTTGCACCATCAACTTTTATTAAGAAGTCTGCAGTGATTTAAGATGCCACCTTTATCATACAGAAAATTTCCATATGTATTTGAGTCTAATCCTGGACTTTCCCTTCTAGTCCACTGGTTTATTTGTCTACTCAAGCACCAGTACCATACTGTTTTAATTATAAAAGCCTTATTGAATGTTCTAGTGTCTGATAGGGTTATCCTCCCCTTGCTGTTTTTCTTTTTCAGTGTTTTCTTAGCTACTCTGCATATTTGTTTTTCCACACAAACTTTATTGTAAAACTTATCTAAATCCAAAAAATAGCTTGTTGGTATTTTTATTAGGATTGCACTGAATTTATAAATTAACTTTGGGAGAAGAGACATCTTTATAATGTTGAGTTGGCCTATCAAAGAACAGAGGATGTTTTTCCATTTGTTCAAGGTAGTTTTTATGTCTTTTAGAAGTATGTTAAAATTTCCTTGTATAGTTTTTGTACACTTGTTAAAATTATTCCTAAGTGTTTAGTCTTCTTTGTTGCTATTGCAAATTGTAGTTTCTCTACCATTATGTTCTCTATTTATTGTGTATGCCGATGAAGGCTATTGATTTCTATACATTTATGCTATACTATGCTACTTCACTGAGTTATTTTGTTTTCTCAGTTAGTTTTATCATTGATTCTCTGGGTTTATCCAGGTATACTATCATATCATATGAAAACAGAGATAGTCTTCCTTCTTCTTCACACTTTTTTTTGTGTGCCTCTAACTGATTTCTCGTTTAATTGCATTGCTAATATTTCTACTATGATGCTGAATAATAACAAAGATAGTGGGCATCTTTCCCTTGTTCCTGATCTTAATAGAAATGCCATAAAGCTTTCTCCAGTGATTAAAATACCACCTTTTGGATTAGAGTCCCTGGGTGGCACAACTGGTTTCCAGTTTGCACTCCACTACTAACCTAAAGGTTTTTGTTCAACATTTTTGCAAATTTCTTTAATATTTTGCTTAATAATAGATAGCTCGATTCTGATATCTCCGTCTGCATGCAATCTGTTACAGCACATTGCTTTGGTTGAAGCATATGAAGAAAATCTGGCCTCACATAGACAGGTACCAGGAAAAGGAAGAAGCTTTTTTAGATAACTGTAGATATTCTTCTTTGGTATTACTCCAAAACTTGACAAGTGGTAGTCTCTTAAAGAGTAATTGCAATGTGAAATCTGAAACTATATGTTACGGGTTGTTTTTTGTGTCCCACTGAAAGATCTGTTTAAATCCTAACCTGTAGTGCCTATGAATGTGACCTTATTTGGAAATGGAGTCCTTGCAGATGTAATTAGTTAACATGGGGTCAAACTGGAGTAGGGTGGTCCCCAATCCAATATGACTGGTGTCCTTAGAAAAAGAAGAGAAGAAACACAGACACAGATGGAAGATGGAGGCAGAGATTGGAGTTGTGCTGCCTCAAGCTAGGGAACACCAAGGACTGTGGGCTGTCACTGGAAGCTAGGAGAGAAGCATGGAAGAGATTCTCCCTCAGAACCCTCAGAAGAAACCAGTAGAGCTGACATCCTGATTTTAAACTTCTAGCCTCCAGAACTGAGGGACAATAAATTTCTATTGTTTAAGCCATGTACTTTGTGGTATTTTCTAACGGCAGCCCTAGGAAACTATTCGTTTCAATGAATTTTATACTCTGTTACATTAAATAGATTGATCTATCCAACACTTTCAATGGATTTCTTATCCATGTGTGCTTTTGAGCATCATGCATTGGTCATTTGGAAAATACTGGCTCACCAAATTATGCAGATCTTTTAAATGTTGACATATTACATTATACCATATCAAAAAGTCAAACTTGTTAATATCACTATGTCTCATCAAAAATGTCTCTAGATATTGGTCAAGCTCAGGGTGGTGGATACAAGTTTTCCAAAATTCTAACTTTCACTAGGAAGCTTGAACTTCATCACTGGCAACAAGGACTGTCAACTGTTTTCCTTGGAGTGATTAAAAACAAAAAAAAACAAACCCCTTGCTGTTGAGTCAATTCCAACTCATAGCAACCCTATAGGGCAGAGTAGAACTGCCCCATATGGTTTCCAAGAAGCAGCTGGTGGATTCGAACTGCCGACCTTTTGGTTAGCAGCCGTAGCTCTTGATCACTACACCACCAGGGTTTCCCCTTGAAATGATAGGCTCACTTTATTCATTTTTGTGAAAATGTCTGCCAAATACACAAGTTTTAATGACCATAGTTTGTCTGTTAATCATTCTTTCAAGTAAAAATGGTAGTTTGTGAAAAAAGTGGCTAGTTTAGCTCACAACTCAGTCACACAAGAAGTGCTCTTCCTTGAGATGACCACCTTGCTTTGGTATGCAGAAGTGCTCTATAAATACATCCCAATTCAGAGTTTAATTAATACCTTACTGTTCGTCAAAGGACATTCTTAAGTGAAACCAGCCTTTAAAAATTTAAATTTTTATTTTTATTTTTTTTACTGCAAGTATGTAGCGATGAAGAAATACAATGACTTCTAATACAGTTTCGTGCCCCTGCCTTGCATCGTGCTAAGGTGCCAGCAGTTCTTACCCACCAATAATCCTGCACCACCAGTACATATGTAGGCATGGCATACTGTTATTATGTAAACAGTTTTGACTTTGTGAGCCCTGGAAACTGTCTCAGGGATCCAAGGTCCATGGGCCACACTTTGAGAACTGTGGCTTTCCGTGTTGCTGTTCCTCAGACTTTCACCCTTGCCTCTCTTCTGATCCTCTCCCCACTTCTAACTATACACTCACGAGACCCAAAACTACGTCTCCAGTCTAGATCTTCCTCTGGAGTTCCAGATCCTGACCCCGTTTGCCTACTAAAAATATCTACACCTCAGCCTCAAAGGCCGTCCAATTTCAATATCATCCAAATCTTTCCTCCAAACCACTTCCTCTTTCTATTCTCTCGTGCAAAGCCTGTTAGTGATCAACCCAGTACACATTGTCTCCTTCTTCCATGCTATTTATTCCAAGTGGCAATGTGCTCAGCTTGTCATTATTGTCTTAATAATGAATGAGTCTGAACATTATTTCATGTTCATTATTAAAAAAAAAAAGTTTGCATTTCCATTGGAGTTAGAGGTGGTCAGGTGACACAGGTCTGGTCTGTGAGATGAAGGGGAAGTCCCTAAATGGGGCTTTCAGGAAGGCTCCTTCTCTCTGTGCGAAACACAAACCAACAATGGAACTCTAGCAGTCATCTTGAACACAGGAAAGCCAGAAGCACACAATAAGGATTGTGAAGTAAAAAAAGCTAGGAGAATGTGTCCTTAATTTTATCATAGAGCCACTGTACTAACTCTGGACTGCCTACCTCTGGATTTCCTGAAAAAAAGAAAAGTAGGAAGATATGCCAGCTTGATATGGGAAGCCATCAGCTTGAGGTGAAGTTGAGCTTGCATGAAACTGTCCACTGCAGCTGTGACTGAAATCAGAGTTGGGCCAACAGGATATGATGAGGGCACCAGAGGTATGTTACAGTGACTGAACCACTCTGACCCTCTGTTTCCTTATCTATAACATGGGTATGAGAATGGCCATCTCCTGGGTATGTTGTGAGGATTGAATGAGGTGATAACATGTGGAGCACTCAGCCCAAGGCCAGAATGTTAGTTTCCTTCTCACTTCCCAACCTCATTCCCCAAGTGCTGATAAAGAGGTATATTTGTTGATAAAGAAGGCAGTGAGCACAAGTTACTTTTGCCCTAGTTATGAATCAGGATGCAATGCCAGAACTGGAAGCAGAGAGGATTGCACGAAGAACCCTGTAATCTAGCTGGAATGAAGAAAAATATGTTTTTCTAAGTACTATCCTTCGGAGGGACTCTTAGGTTTTAGACTTTCGCTTGTTAATACTCGAGAACAATTATCTAAGGCTATCACAATCCAGTTCATTAATTCATTCTTCATTCAACAAGTATTTATTGGGAACTGTTGGAGATTTTTAAAAATAGTCACACATCTTTTTTATCCTCCTTCATTGAAGAGTTGAAGTTAGATTCCCTTGTAACTACTCTGACCAATGAAGTACAGTGGAAATGACACAATGTGATTTCTAGGCATTGTGGAGCAGAAACACGCCATCCTCACTGTGCCCTGACCAAATTCCTAACCCACAGAATCTGCAGACACAATAAATTGGTGGTTGTTTAATGCCAGTGAATGAATGAAGTCCATCCCAAATGAAAGATAACACCAGCCTAGAAATATAGAAGAGACTTGATGGGGGCCGTAAGATACCAGTCCTTTAAACATATCAACAAGCTCATTTATAAGACAGTATTTTAATCCATCGAGTGCAATAATGTTAATATAGCTATTTGGCTTTTCAGTAATGAAGGATAAAGTTGTAATTTATTTAAACTAATAGCTTTGGCCTTAATGTGGACAAGTAATCTTCAGTTGTGAATGAGATCTAAGGGTATGTTTACAATATTTCAGAAAATTTTCAGTAAACCCAAACTTCCTTAAAGGAATAAGTTCTCTACGTGCTCCAGCTTGAAGAGTCTCCTCAGGACACCGGGCTCAGCTTCCCTATGGAAGGGATGGCATCCAAGCTAGCAGGGTCAAACATTTGTAAAGGTGGCCTTGCCACCAACCCCCATAAGCAGCTGCAGAGATCAAACTACCAGTGAACCTGTCACCATCATCACTCAGATTACCAACGTCTTGAGGTTGCAGTGGATAATCGACCACAGGGAGGGCAGGGGCACGGTTCTGGCTTTAGCAGGCAGAAAGGATTTAGGATCAAGCTCTCATACGCTATGTGTAACAAAATGCTTCTGGGACAGGGCGTACTCTGCAATCTCTACTATCATCCACAGATTTGAATTTTTCTCTATTTTCCAAGCATTGCTTATGTAACATTTTCAAATGCCCTATTTCTATGCAAATAACACATGCCTTGTACATTTGTTTGCCAACCACGCCCTCCCCCCACGAGGTATTTTCATAAGCAACGCTATGCCAATTTTTTTCAAATGTTGCTGTAAAAAAATTAGCATAGAGCCCTTACAAAAATACCTTGACTGGGGAAGGGCATGGTTAGCAAACAGCAGAAGAAGGTGCGCATTATTTGCATAAAAATACAGTAATATACGCTCTTTCAAAATGAATTTGACTCTTACAACTCAACAACAAAAAGATACATAACCCAAATAAAAAATGGGCAAAGGATCTGAACAGATAGTTTTAGGTCTTTTAAATTTGTTTAGTAATTTAATTTGTAAATTCCTTTATCATATTTTAATTATTTAGGCTTTAAAATATATTTTCATATCTGGTAAGGCATTTACTCCCCACTACTCTGTTCATCAAAATTTTATTAGCTACTCTTATATTTGTTTTTACATATGAATTTCAGAATTTATCATTTTAAAAGGAAATCCCATTGGAACAATCACTGGAATTGTATTAAATTCCAATGGGACAGATTAGTTTGGAAGGAATGAAACTCTTTATACTACTAAACCTTCATCTAAAGGAATATGCATGACTCTTCATTCAGTCAAGTCATTCATCTCCCTGAATGACATTCTGTAGTTTTAGGTAAAGGAATCTTATATATTTCATGCTAATAATATCAATATGTATTTTACATTGTTATTATTTTTATAAATGGGCATTTATTATATTTTCTAGCTAGTTACTAATTTTTTTAGTATTTTCTAAGTTCCCTCATACTTACTCTTTTATTAGATTTTTAGTAGATTAGATTTTTCTTTCCAAGTAGATAATCATCTCATCTGCAAGTAGATATTAATTCTCTGTTCCTTTTCTTTCTTTTCTTCAAGTAATTTGCTTTTTTTAAAAAATTTACTGCATTGGCGAGATATTCCAAAACAATACCGAGTAATAGTGGTGACAGTGAGCATTCTGGGTATATTCCTCATGTTAATGAAAATCCTTCTCATATTTCATCATTCTGTAAGATACTGATTATTGGCTTCAGATATTTGTTTTTTCTATCTTAAGAAATTGTGTTTCTACTCTTACTTTACAAAGGTTTTTTTTAATTAAAAAAAAGAATACCTAAAATTAATTTTATTTGGTCATATAACTTTTCTCCTTTGATTAATTACATTAATAGAGTTCTTAATGTTAAACCACCCAAATATTCTTATAATTAATATGTATATGTGCAACTGTTAACTTGGTTTTCTAATATTTTATTTAGTATCTTTATATTCATAAGTGAAATTGGGTCAACAGTTTTCTTTTATTGAAATACCCTTGTCATTTTTTGTATCAAAGTTGTGTTAACTTCAGAAAACAAACCAGTACACTTCCTATGTTTTCCTATGTGATGGCAGTCTTTAAATAATTTGCCCATAAAATAATCTAGGCTTGGCACCATTTAGGGAGCAGTTCTTTGTCAACTTTTTCAAAATCTTGCCTACCTTTTCACATTTTTTTTTAATTGTGCATTTAGTGAAAGTTCATAGTTCAAGTCAGTTTCTCATACAAAATTTTGTATGTACATTGTTATGTGACCCTACTTGCTCTCCCTATAATGTGACAGCACACTCCTCCTTTCCACCCTGGATTTCCCACGTCCATTCAAGCAGCTCCTGTCCCTTTCTGACTTTTCATCTCGCCTCTGGACAGGAGCTGCCCATTTAGTCTCATGTATCCACTTGAGCTAAGAAGCACTCTCTTCACGAGTATCATTTTATGTCTCATAGTCCAGTATAATCTTTGCCTGAAGAGTTGGCTTCGGGAATGGTTTCAGGTCTGGGCTAACAGAGTCCGAGGGCCACGTCTTCTGGGGTCCCTCTAGTCTCAGTCAGACCATTAGGTCTGGTCTTTTTACTAAAATTTGAGTTCTGTACCCTGCTTTTCTCCTCCTTCATCAGGGACTTTCTATTGTGTTCCCTGTCAGGGTAGTCATTGGTGGTAGCCAGGCACCATCTAGTTCTTCTGGTATCAGGCTGATGGTGTCTCTGGTTTATGTTGCCCTTTCTTATCTCTTGGGCTAATACTTCCCTTGTGTCTTTAATGTTCTTCATTCACCTTTGCTCCAGGTGGGCTGGGACCAATTGATGCATCTTAGATGGCCACTAGCTAGCTTTTGAGACCCCAGATGCCACTCACCAAAATGGGATGCAGAACATTTTCTTAATAAACTTTGTTATGCCAGTTGACCTAGATGTCCCCTGAAACCATGGTCCCCAGATCCCTGGCTCTGCTACTCTGTACCTGGAAGTGTTTGGTTATATTCAGGAAACCCTTTAGCTTTTGGTTTAGTACAGTTGTGCTGACTTCCTCTGTATTGCCTTTTCACATGTTTTTAAAAAAACTTTTTTTGATTCAAATTTGGTTATTCATTTTCCCAGAAATTAGCATTCTTCCCAAAGATTTTAACAAGTATAAATCTAAATTATACACACAACTAGTTTATAATTTTTTAAACTTTTTCTGTTAAATCTCTTCATTCTTAATATATATTTTTTACTCATTCTTTTTTTTTTTTAATCAGATTAACCTTGCCAGAGGTTTTGCTTTATTAGTCTTGACGAAGAACCAGTAATTGGATAATTCTTTTGTTTTCTGATTTAATTTTGCTCATTTTTTTCATTAAGTCCTTCTTCATTGTTTACCCATGTGATTTTATTATTCTTTTTCTAGTTTTGTAAGTTAAATTCATAGTTCATTTATTTTAATTCTCCACATTGAATCATAAAAGCATTTAGAGCCACAGCTTTCCTCTAAACACATCTTTAGCCATCTCTCTTCAGTTTTGATATGGAGTGAGGCCATGGTTGTTAATTACAAAATAGTCTGTAATTAGAGTTTTGATTTCCATCCTTTACCCAAAAGTTACCCAGGATAGGTTCCTTTATAGTTGATTTTTAAAAGACAACTGGGAGATGCAAAGGAAAATTTAGTCTCCAAATATTCACCAGGACTCTGGCTATGTTCTAAGCTCCGTGCTCAGTAGTTTAAATACAGAAATGCGTATGATACGGTCCTTGCCATCCAGAAGCACAGGGGTAGCAGTAGAGACAAATAAATGTAAATACAGCTGTAATACAAAGTGACAACAAAAATCCCACTGCCATACAGTCTATTCCAACTCATGGGACCCCGCATATGTTACAGAGTAGAACTGCTCCCTCCATAGGGTTTTCTTGGCTGTAATTCCCCCCCCCCCCCATTTATCATGCAACCAGGTAGATTTTCTTGTTGTTGCTGTTGGGTGCCATCGAGTTGATTCCAACTCACAGGAACTCCATGTGACAGAGTAGAACTGCCCCATAGGGTTTACTTGGCTATAATCTTTACGGAAGCAGATCACCAAGTCTTTCTCCTGTGGAGCCACTGTGGGTTCAAACCACTAACCTTTCAGTTAGCAGCTGAACGCTTAACTGTGTGTCACCAGGGCTATCATTTTGGTTGTAATCTTTATGGAAGCAGATTGACAGGACTTTCTTCTGCGGCACTGCTGGGTAGGTTCGAACCGCCAACCTTTAGGTTAGTAGCCAAGAGCAAACCGTTTGCACACCTAGGAACCTTTTACAAAGTGACAAAGTCCACACAAGTAAAGTGGCTGGGGAAACTGTTGGCAGAATACTGGAGAAGACTTTATGGTGAGGATTCACCAAACTGAGCTTTCTACGTTTGGTAGGAGCAGAAGAGACTGAGGAAAGAGTGCTTCTGGCTAAGGAATGACACTGGGGGAAGGCAGCGCAGTGTGGTGGAAAGATGGGTCTATCCCAGATACAACATCACCCTCTGGGCAGCCAGACCAAGGCTCTGAGCCCCCACCAATCAGACGGGAGGCTTCAATGAATCACTTCTCAGTGATTCTCAAGGCTACGAAAGCACTTCCTTCCTCTGGAAATTATCCATTTATCAATCTCAGTTATCTAGAACCCAGTCTCTACGCAGGGCAAACAGATGTCCAAAGACCATTCACAAAAGCCCAGGTACGTTACGCTCAGAAAAGGCCGTCAGTTCCCAACTCATAGCCTAGTTTATTCCCTCTCATCCACGTTACTGACAAGTTGTACTCTTTGGCTTTCTAAACCACGAAGGATGAGAAGCAACAACCTCTGACTGGATGGGGCCCGAAAGAAACAAGAAGTGTCAGACACCACCAGGGGAGAGGACAGAGAATTCTTAAACAGCATGAAAGGAACCGAAAAAGAAACAAAACAACACCCGCCGGCAGCAGTGGGCTGAAAGGCTCCCTATACTTCAAGAAGCCCTGAGGGTATCTTTGACTTGATGCCTGCCCAGCCCTGGACTTTGCAATGAGAGCTCTGAGTCAGCAGGAAAAGATTAAATTGTGTTTTGCATCCTTTATTTAAAAAGACAAGAACTTTCCAAGTGATGAAAGGCAATATAAACAAAATTAAAAGGACAACTAACAAGCTACAAGGAAATTACTTGCAACATAACTAATAAATCAGGGATTAACAGAACTGCCCCATAGGGTTTCCTAGCCTGTAAACTTTACGTAGCAGATCGCCAGGTCTTTTCTCCCTTGGGGCTGCTGGTGGGTTCAAACTGCAGACCTTTCGGTTAGCAGCTGAGTGTTTAACCACTGCACCACGAGGGCTCCTTTCAGCATGTTACAGAGACCTCCTATAAGTAAATAAGAAAAGCACAAATCCCCCCAGCAGGAAATTGGGCACACACCATGAACAAGCAATTCCCAGGAGAAATACAAATAGTCAACTACCCTGGAAAGGTACTCAACTTCACTGAAGAACATCGAGTTTAAAACACGTCATTTCCCCCCAAACTATCAGACTGGTAAAACTTACAAAAGAATGAAAACATTCAGAGTGGGTAGGACAAGGAGCCCTGGTGGCGCAGTGGTAAAGCACTCCGCTGCTAATCGAAAGGTCAGCGGCTTGAACTCACCAGCTACTCCACGGGAGAAAGATATGGCAGTCTGCTTCTGTAAAGATTACAGCCTTGGAAACCCTAAAGGGCAGTTTTATTCTGTCCTATAGGGTCGCTATGAGTTGGAATTGACTCGACGGCAACGGGAGTGGGAGGACTGTGGGAAAATGGACCCGCTCCTCTCCCTTTTTGCAGGGTAGTTTGGTAGCTGTCTGTGAAAACTTAGGAGTCCCTGGCTGATGCAAATGGTTAATGCACTTGGCTGCTAACCAAGAGGTTGGAGGTTTGAGTCCATCCAGAGGCTTTTGTAATCAGAATTATTTAAAAAAAAAAAAAAAAGGGTAGAAAAAAGAAGGCTGGTGCGTGATGTTTTGGTACTTACAAAGACATGCTTCATGTACCAAAATTTTCTCACGTTGCACCTCATTCTCGAATAACGTCAGCAACTGACCTCGGCAGACATAAGTTCAGCCTTTAGGATCCTGCCCCGGGATGGCCACTACCAAACTGAGGGAAAATGTGCCTGGCGATGGTAGAAGTTTAATTCTAAAATATATGGCAAAGAGTTGCAACATTTCTTTGCAAATTTATTGCCACAAAACCATGAGAATTAACACATGTCTTCTTCTGCCTGAAGGGAAAGTTGCAAATAAGTATTTTCTACATAAACTTGGACTTAGAAAACAGAACTTCATTTCCAATAAATTGGAATCTGTAAACAAAGTGTTAGCTAAGAGGCTGCAACAACGAAGGCATGCTGAGGTGTAGTGGAGATGCCACGAGAAAGGAACAAGGAGGCATGAAGACCACTGGTAGAGAGAGAAGGGGGCCCTGAGGTCTTCCAGGCCCTGCCACTCTGAGACCTGAGTCCCTGTGATCATCACTTCCAGAGGACGGGTGGGCTTTCAATGGGAAGGCAGTGGGCTCTTTTCCAAGGGAAGTGAAAGAATGCTGAACCTCTAAACCTCCCCATGCCTCAGCTGTGGGATCCCATGGATCATTTTCAACTGTGCAGTTGTACAAAGCTCAGAGATACAATGACATGATTCGTTGGCTGGGGTCTCCCTATTCCCCACTTCTAGAAGCTAAAAGCACCGCCCCCCCCCCCAAGTGCAGGACAGGCATCTAGAAAGTAGGGCTGTGTTGGCAGTCCATCGGTCACCCAATCCTGCTGTGGGGCTATACCATGACTCCAAGTTTCCATCAATAATTCTTCCTTGAGGAACGTGGGGGCTGGCAGGTACCAACAGCTCCTCCATGACTTAGATCTTGCTCACTCAGCACTCACCGTCGCGTGCCCCTTCTGTAGCCCCTGCATCACTCTGCTGCTATCACCTGTCACCACCATCAGTGTCTGTTCAGTTCTCCTCCCCCCGTGAAGATCCGCCTCCACCTGCCCTTGCTCACCTTTCCCAAACTAACCAGTTCCCAAACAAGTTCTTTCTACTCAGCCCTCCTCTTAGGAAGTGTATTCTGCGTAACCAAAGGCCCACGGCCCGGCTGTCTACCTCTTGCAGGCTGTGATCTGGCCTACCTCCATGGCCCCTCCCTGACAGGGATCACCTCCGCATCAGAAGCTGCTCCTTCTCCAAGGGCTGGCAGTTACAGACCCCCACCCGCAGTGCTGCCTCCACACAACTCGCCTGTTACTGGCTCTAAACAGGCACCCCCCAACATCCACTCCCACCACTCACTCCTCTCTACTCTGTCTCTGCCTTTCATCTTCCCAAAGCACAGCCTTGACCATAGTTGAGCCCCTTCTCAAAAAATCTCCTAGGCACCCCACTGGTCACCAATTTCAGGGCTATTCATTCCATCTGTAAAATATGATTCTAGTGAATATTACCCCGGAAGCACATCTCTGATTCTGTTTTGGTGGTCAGCTCAGCCAAGTAAAAATCCTGATAGTGAGGAGGGGATAACTGATTGAAGAATAAAGCAACTTTCTACTACAGGCTGGCTGTGCTCTTTTTCCTATAGCATACTGACCACTCACAGGGGACTTTTAGAAAGTGGCAGAACTGGTCTCAGGAAAGGGTCCTTTAAAGGGAAGTCAGTCACTGTGCCTGGTGTTAATACTGATGTCCAGAAGGCAAGTCTCTGAGAGGCAGTGTGGCCTCATGGTTATTATGGGCTCTGGCTCTGGAATGACTTGGGCATTGGACTGGATTGGAACCCTGACTCTACCATTTATACTAACTACAAAGCTTCAGTCTCTCTAGGCTTCAATTTTCTTATCTGTAAAGTCGAAATAATAATAATAGACCCTATTTTATAGGGCTGCTGTGGGCACTGGAGGAGAAAATATATAGCAAGCATATAATGCAGTGCCTGGCGTGGAGGGCTCAATGCGTTCTGGCTCTTGTTTTCACTGTGATGCTGATAATGCTGTCCTTGCCAGTGGTCCAGAGGTGGAGTCATCCCACCACTGGCTGCCTTCTGTAGGTGGCAGAGCTGTGCCTGGTACAGCTTCCTACGTAGGGTTTGGTACAGCTTCCTACGTAGGGTTTGGGCTGTAGACAGGGGCAGGGACACGCTGTGGAGTTGAGACGGTGGGTCAGCTGTGACTCAGAACCTTACAAGACTTCAGGCTCTCCCTCTGTGAGATAGCAGAGGCTGGCCCAAGATAGTCCCCAATGTTCCCTTTGGGTCTGATATTCTGTGGGTCCAAACAACAGGTCAAAGTTCAGCCCTGAGATCAGTCAAGTATGACACACATTCTGAGCACCTAGTAAAGGTTGGCAGTTTGAACCCACCCAGTGGTTCTGTGGAAGAAAACCCCTGGTGATCTGCTTCCATAAAGATTATAGCCTAGAAAATCCTAGGGAGCAATTCTACTTTATAACACATCGGGTCACTACGAGTCAGAATACAACTCAACAGCAACTAAAAACAACAATAAGAACAACGGTATGTGCCAGGTAGCACTCTGCTACCGACAAAGGGGTTAGCAGTGAATGAGACCTGATTCCTACTCTCAAGAAGCTCACTGGCTGGTGGGGAAACGAATGCAGACCCAGATCATCACAAGGCCGTGTGGTTAGCGTTTCAGCAGAGAAAATAACATGCTGCTCTGAGGACGGGCAGGGTTAGCGTTTCAGCAGAGAAAATAACGTGCTGCTTTGAGGACGGGCAGGCAGCCAAGGCTGGACACCAGGGCCAGGAGGAACGGTGTCAGGAGGGAGGGCTTCCTGGCAGGGATCACAATACTTATCAAAGTAGTTTTTAATATGAGCAAGATAATTCCAGCAATTTTAACGGATTTCGGTGATTCCCTAATCGGTTTCACAAGCTCATTTTGCTCTACATTAAATCACCTTCTCTTTGGAAACGCTGTTCACTAATGCCAGGCCTAAATAAACCCTGAGTAATATAAACAACCCCCAAATGAAATGTAACTGGAAACTGTTGTTTGTTACGGAGCTCTGCATTGGCCAGAAACGCTTCTTCATTTCTCACCAAGGACTGCATTAACCCTGTGAAAACACTGATGGAAAGTTGTGTAGTAACCCTGGGTGGGATCTGTCCTGAGACCTACATCCTCAGATGTGAATCAGGATGTGCTTGTGAATTCCACAGAACACAGGGGGAGAAACCACCTTCTGCTATGGGTGATTCAGGGCACTTGTTCCCAGCATGCTTCCGAAGTGTTCTCAGGGGAGTATTAACAAGTTTTAGGCAAAAAATAGTACTTGGGCCAAATACGTTTGAGAAGCATAGTTTTAACAAAGATAAAGAGGTTTCAAGACTACAGAACTCTGAGAATTTAATATGCAAAGGGAATGTGGCTAAAAGGGGGATACAGAAAGCAAAGTTTCCCAAATTTACTGACCATGGAACTCCTCTTTCATGCTGTATCTCTGGACTTGTGATCTTGAAATATACTTTGGGAAATGCTAAACTATAGATATTTTGCATCTCAGGGTTCCTGCTGGTGCCTCCAAAGGAAGGCGTTCCCCACTTTACAAAGCAAAGTTTTAAAGAAGAACTGGCGCTCTGGGCTCAAAAGAGAAAACTGAGACTACATGAGTAACTACTTACCCCTTCTAAATTACCGTGAAAATGACCAGAGTCTGAAATGGGGAGAAGTACACATCAGGATGGAGCCCTGGTGGCACAGTCGTTAACTGTTCAACTGCTAACCCAAAGGTCGGCAGTTCAAATCTACCAGCCGCTCCTCGGAAACCCTATGGGGCAGTTCTACTCTGTCTTACAGGGTCATTATGAGTCAGAATCAACTTGATGGCAAAGTTTTTTTTTTTAATATATCAGTACGGAGCCCTGGTGGCGCAGTGGTTAAGGGTTCAGCTGCTAACCAAAAGGTTGGCAGTTCAAATTCACCAGCTGCTCCTTGGAAATCCTATGGGGCAGGTCTACTCTGTCCTATACGGTCGCTATGAGTCGGAATCGGCCAGATGGCAATGGATTTTTGGTTGGTATATATCAGTACCGGGACCCACGTGGGAAAAATCACAAGCATATGAAAAAGAGGAGACTGAGTTAAGGAATCAGAGCAAATGTCCCCATTAGAAAAATGGCTTTCATTATAAAAAGAGGAGGTGTCTTAGTCATCTAGTGCTGCCATAACAGAAATACCACAAGTGGATGGTTTTAACGAAGAGAAGTTTATTGCCTCACAGTCAAAGTAGGCTAAAAGTCCAAATTCAGGGCGTCAGCTCCAGGGGAAGGCTTTTTCTCTCTCGGCCTTCTCATCAGTGTTCCCCCAGACTAGGAGCTTCTCAGCGCAGGGACCCCAGTCCAAAGGATGTGCTCTGCTCCCGGCACTGCTTTCTTGATGGTGTGAGGTCCCCCTGTCTCACTGCTCACTTCTGTCTTTTATATCTTAAGAGATTGCCTCAGGACACAGTCCAGTCTTGTAGATCAGGTCCTGCCTTACTAACACAACTGCCACCCATCCTCCCTCATTAACATCATAGAGGCAGGTTTACAACATACAGGAAAATCACACAGTACCAGGAACCATGGCCTAGCCAAATGGATACACACATTTTTGGGGGGACATAATTCAAACCATGACAGGAGGGGAAAAACCTAAATTGAACTTTCAGCGCTACATAAGAGGACACTGTTGTTGTTGTTAATTGCCATCGAATTGGCTCCGACTCACGGCAACACTGTGTGTAACAGAGATGAAATGCTGCCTGGGCCTGTACCATCTTCATGATCGCTGTATGTCTGAGTCCACTGCTGTGGGTACTGCACTGAGGGTTTTGCTTGTTTTCGATGACTCTCTACTTTACCAACCATGATGTCCTTTTCTAGTGACTGGTCTTTCCCGATGATGTGTCCAAAGTAAGCGAGCTGAAGTCTTGCCATCCTTGCTTCTAAGGAGCATTCTGGTTGTATTTTTTACGTGACTGATTTGCTCATTCTTTTGGCAGTCCATGGTATATTCAATATTCTTTGCCAGCATCACAGTCTGAATGCATCAATTCTTCTTCTGTCTTCCTTTCTGGTCATCCAGCTCTCGCATGCGTATGAGGTGACTGAAAAGAGTGTAGCTTTGAAAAAAGCACAACCTTAATTCAGAAAGGATTGAGTTCAGATGAAAAACATTAATTGCCAAATTAAACAAACATTAAATGCGAACCACGAATAGAAGATTTGTATCGAGAAATTCTCCAAGAATTTGGAAGAAAAGAATAAAGAAATTAGTACGATGAGCAAAAATCCAGATGGTAGGGGCAGCACATCCAAGAAACCAATGTGAAAGGTCCAGGAGTGAGCAGAGAGGCAACTTGGAAAAAGTAGAATTTCCCCTTGGTGAAGAAAGACTCGAGTCTGCAAACTGAAAGAGCCCACCCAGCACCAATTAAAATAATGAAAACAGACCTTCACTAGACATATCTGAGCAAAAGTCTTAAATTCCAGGGATAAAGAATAAAACAACCTATGAGCGTCACAGTGGAACAAAGAAAAACAGGCTACCTAGAAAAGAGAAATAAAGTTGGTCTCAGATTTCTCTACAACAGTAACTGCTAAAGATGATTGGGTGATATCCCCAGATTTCTGAGGAAGAACCCCGAAACCCAACGCTTCTACACAACGCTGTATCTGCGCAACAAGAAGACCATCTCAAACTTGCAAGAAATCATAAAATGTAGCACCCACTCAACCTTCTTCAAAAAAAGCATTTAAAGAATCATCCTAGTACTGAGCAATGAAATAAACTAATGGGGAGAGAATGGTACAGAAATGCGGGGTGAGCAATGGTACCAGGGAGACCGGCTTAGAGTCTAAATAGCGGTAGGTATCACAGTCATAGAATGTGGTGCAAATGGCAAACATGTTTCTTGAAAATGAAGATCGATAATATAAAATAATAAAGACCAACTATCTGAAATTTAAATTCTAGATCTAAAGATTATTTTAACATTAATTGGCAGGGATCCAGGGGAGGCAACCGAGTGGAATGCTTACGCAGGCTGATTCTGGGTCAGACTCCCTGCGTCACCATCCACCAGCTGCGGTCCTTGCTCAGCGCCAGCCCGGCCCGTGGCCTGCTTTATCACACCCATCTCATATCTCCCCCTCTCTCCACACTCCTCTCCATCTGCACAGCCACTGCTCTAATTCAGGCTTCACAACTTCTCCCTGGGTTATTGCAAAAGCTCTACTCCTCTCTGGTCCCCTTGCCTCTGGGCCTATTCCTGCCCCTCCTCCCGCTTCAATCCACCTTCCAGAACCATCTTTAAAAACCTTCAGTGACTTTCAATGACCTCCATAGGCTGCAGAATCAGTTGCCGTTGAGTTGACTCTGAGTCATGGTGACCCCACGTGTTTCAGAGTAGAACTACTTGTCATATGGTTTCAGTGGCTGATTTTTCAGAAGCAGATTACCAGGCCTTTCTTCTGAGATGCCTCTAGGTGGACTCGAATTTCATATCTTTCAGTTAGCAGTCAAATGCACTGACTGTTTATAACACCCAGGGACTCCACTATCTGTAGGGAAGGGTCCAAACACCCGGGCTTAGGTCTCCCAGAGAGATCTAGGCCATCTCCCCTCTAGCCACAGTGAATTACATGCTGTTCCCAATACAGCATCTCTCTCCCACTGGAGAAAGCAGAGTATTATTGTAAGAGCATCAAGAAGACCTGGGTTTGTAACCCAACGCTATTACTCACTAGCTGTGAATTGGGCGAATAATTTAACTATTCTAAACCTCAGGTGTCTCATCTGTAAAATGGAGCTAATAATAGTGTCTGCACCTCATGAGGCTGTTGTGAGGATTGGAAAGGGCTTTTCACGGTGCCTGGCACGTAGCAAGCATTAACAAATGAAAACTATAATTATTATTACACCTCTCGTGCCCACACTATTTTCTATATCTGTGACACATTTTTTTTCAACTAGCAAATTCCTACTTCTCCTTTATGTTGCAGCTCAAATGTTACTCTCTCTTTGCCTCCTAGCCTCTGAGTAAGCCTTGGCCACAGTGCATGGGAGGGAGAAGGTAACCTTGTCGCTCCAGCAAATGGTATCACCCTGCTACGTGCTTCCCCTGGGCATGCCTGTTACGACCCTTGACCCAAGGCTTTGCAATCACCTGCGTATCTACCTGTCCCCACCACCATACTGTCAGCTCCTTAGGGGCAAGAACCACGTCAGACTCACCTTAGGATCCCCAGGATCTAACAGAGTGCCGAGCCCATAGCAGCACCTCAGGTATTTACTGAAGGCACGGAGGAGTGACTTGGCCCTGCCGGAGAACAAGGAGGCTCGAACACTTGCTGCTATGAATTGAATTGTGTCCCTCAGAAATATGTATTAGAATCCTAACCTCTGTACTGGGGGAATGGAGCCCTGGTGGAGCATTGGCTAAGAGCTCAGCTGCTAACCAACAGGTCAGCAGTTTGAATCCACCAGCCGCTCCTTGGAAACCCTATGAGGCAGTTCTACTCTGTCCCATAGGGTCGCTATGAGTTGGAATGGATGGCAACAGGTTTCGTTTGTTTTTCTTATACTGTGGGAATAGGGTGTTCCTTGTTATGTTAATGAGTCCATATCAACGTAGGGTGTGTCTTAAACCAACCACCTCTGAGATATAAAAAGAGCAGATTAGGCACAGAAGCAAGCAAGCACTAACGGGGGAAAGACAGATGCCATGTCAAGATCTCCAAGAAACACTGAGAAGAATGCTAGAGAAGCTGAGACAAGGATTTTCCCCCAGAGCAGACAGAGGGCTTTCCTCTAGAGCTGGTGCCCTGAATTTGAACTTTTAACCTTCTAAACTGTAAGAAAATAAAATTCTGTTCATTAAAGCCATCTGCTTGTGGTATTTTTGTGACAGCAGCACTAGGTAGCTAAGACACTTGCCAGCTGTCATTCTCCATCTTACAAGCTAAGGGCATGGCTTTGCTGTCTGGTGAGGTCCCGAGCAGGAGCCCGAAGCCTGATGCACGATGCAACATGGGCAGCAGAGAGCAGTACTGAAGTGGCCTCAGTACAGACCAGCAGCTTTTGGAGATTTTCTAAGCAAGGAAGAACAAACACACTATCCTAAACAAGCAAACTGCAAGAACTGCAGGGCGGTTGTAGATGAGCTCATGGCAGGAGTGAGCCGCCTGCTGAAGCGAAAGGCCTGGCCTGACCACTGCAGATTCTAGCCAAAACCCTAAAATAACCTCAGGCCTCTGGCATGTGGTGGCCAAGACTTATTGAAAGTCTAGCAGCAGAAGAAAGAGAAGCGTCAGTCTCACACATGAAGACGCCAGCACTGAACCCCTTCCTGACCCAGATAGTCCTGGTGTGAGGTCACCAGCTCTTGGTCAAGTGCCCCCTCCCTTGGGCCAGCTCTTGGCACTCCTGTGCAGACTCACTGCCAGTTAATCAGACATTTTCCGTGGATTGTTGTGTGATGAACCAAGAGGATCAGACGTTACTGGAAAAGGAGGTCTCTATTATAGAAATGGCTTCCCGCCCAAAGCTGTCAGTCTGAAATGCAATGAATTAATGAATTAACGTCTTCAGAATTTCAAAGTTTCCTTTGGACTTTGAGCATACCTCACAAAGTGCAGAACACAATCTGTCATGGGTGATTTCTGTCAGACTAAAACAATGGTAGGATCAGACCAGGGGATCTGTGTACAATGGAACAAAACACTGCCCAGCTCTAAGCCATCTTCATGACTGGTTATAGATTGGACCATTGTGATCCACAGGGTTTTTACTGGCTTATTTTTGGAAGCAGATCACCAGGACTTTCTTCCTAGTCTATCTTAGTCTGGACACTCCGCTGAAACCTGTTCAGCATCATAGAAACAGACAAGCCTCCAATGACAGGTGGTGGCTGTGCATGAGGTGCACTGGCTGGGAATCAAACCTAGGTCTTCCACACAGATGGTGAGAAATCTACCACGGAACCACCAAATTTACATACTATAAAATTCTGTGAGGCAGAGAAAAGCATGGCTAATTGGGAAGGCTACTGTGAAACAGAAAGGGCTTCTGGAATTCATCAGAACACACTGTGTCATTTACCTTTCACATGGAAGCAGCAGGCACCAGGAGAAGCATGAGTGTCCAACTCACTGTCTCAGGGATAAGCACATGTGTTGCAAGTGGGTTGCCAAAGGAATCAGCTTAAAAAGCCCTTGTGTGTTCTACAAAGTATACCTCTTCTGCTCACCTTTAGATATTTTCAAGGTCAGCTGTTGACATTTTTAGCAACTCTGGTACTCAGAAATCTTCATACTTCCTAACCAAGTCATTGTTTATAATTGAGGGGCTTGAGTTCATGAGCAAGCAAGCACAGCATTCTTTGTGAGCATTTACAAGGCATCATCCAATCATTAAGTGGGTTACTCCTTCAATTCCATGATTCTAGGGTAAGGGTGCCAATAACATTATTTCAGCCACTTCATCTAGGCCAAATGACTGTCTCTACCATCTTAAAAGATTTCTGGGAAAACGGATTCTATAAACTCCTTCAGGAATTCTGGAAAGAAATTTTGTTAGGTACCCATCTTCCTAGGTCAAGTACTCCTTTTGTCTAGGCAAGAGGCCCTTCCCTCATCCATCCATCCATCCATCCACCCAACCGTCCATCTGTCCATCCGTCCAACCGTCCATCTGTCCATCCATCCATCCATCCATCCACCCATCCATCCACCCAATACTCACTAAGTACATACTATGGTGCCAGACCTGAGCTAAGCACTGGGTTGAGAAGATGAACAAACTACAACCCACGGTTTTGAGGGATCTACTGGCTGAACTATAAACACTAAGCACAAAATAGTGTTACATATGCTAAGCATGTAGTCATTTATCAAGAAGCAGAGCATTAACTGCCACAGAACAAGCAACATCAGCTAAGTATCCTGTAGGCATGCTGGAACCATCATATGCTGGCAGACAGACTTGTTTTTCAGAACCTCAATCTTCATAAAAAACACAACCAAAAAAATATAAAAACAAAAAAGTACCACTTCGAAATTCACTGCAAACCACTTAATCCAATGGTCTGGAATGCCTCTTTAGAAAAATCATATTGATTTCTTAAAAATGTCATTTTTCTCTGATTATTAAAGTCATGTAAAAATGTGGAAAATGTGGAAATGAATAGAGAGGGAAAAAAATGACCAATAATCTACTACACAGACAAAACAATGATTAATACTGAATGTAAAACTTTTCAATGTATAAAGACACTTTAGTAATTAATAATTTAAAAATAAAGTTGGGATCACGATACACATGCTTTATAACCTGCTACTTTTCTTTACACTTTTTAGCATTTTGCCTCATTTGTACATATCTTTTGAAAGCATGCCTGTTTAATGTAGATGTACCATGCTATTGTTAACCGATTCTCCATCATTGAAATTTGGATTAATTCGAGTTTTTCACAATTACAGGCAGTCCTTGGTTACAGATATCAGACTTACAGACAACTGGTCCTTGCCCTTTAATGTTATGGAAATTTGCCCTCACTTTGAAATGACTAAACCAACCCCTGCTGGAAACAAAGTCTTCATCACAATCACCCTGCTGCACATGCAGCTTTTAAATTATTGACAAGGTTTTGAGCCTACTCTTGCACTAAACAAAGACTAAATAAGAACTGCATGCACCTGTTCCAGCTCACCAACAAGTTCGACTTAAAGATACAGTTAGGAACAGATCTTGTTCGTAACCCGGGGACTGCCTGTATAGTGATGCTTAAATGTACAACACATACACATTTCTAATTAATTCATTAGAATAAATTCCTAGCAATGCAATTCCTGTATCTTAAGGAATGCACAGTTGAAGCCGTTTAATACACACTGCCAAATTATTCTTCAGAAGATTTGTACTAATTTATATTCCTACTAGCAGTACATAAAAGTGCCCATTTATTTGAACCTTACCAATACTGGCATTTTATTTTTTGTCATTGGTAGGTAATAAGAGATGATATCAAATTGTTTTCATTTGCAATTGTGATTAATAGTAAGGCTCAACTTTCTCCCATAAACTTAGTGTATATATACCCACACATATATATGCAAGCGTCATGGATTGAATTGTGTCCCCCAAAAATATCTGCCAACTTGGCTAGGTCATGATTCCCAGTATTATATGACTGTCTACCATTTTATCATCTGATGTGATTTCCCTATGTGTTGTATATTCTAACACTATGATGTAAAAAAATGGATTAGCAGCAGCAGTTATATTGACGAGATCTATAAGATTAGATAATGTCTTGAGCCAATCTATTTTGAGATATAAAAGAGAGAAGCGAGCAGAAAGACATGGGGACCTCATACCACCAAGAAAGCAGCACCGGGAGCAGAGCATGTCCTTTGGACCTGAGGTTCCTGCACTGAGATGCTCCCAGACCAAGGGAAGACTGATGACAAGGACCTTCCTTCAGAGCCAACACAAAGTCTTCCCCTGGAGCCAGTGCCCTGAATTCGGACTACTAGCCTACTGGACTGTGAGAGAATAAACTTCTCTTTGTTAAAGGCATCCACTCATGGTATTTCTGTTACAGCAGCACTAGATAACCTAGAAAGCATGTGTGTGTGTGTATTTATTTAAACATCCTGTTCATATCTTTTGTCCATTTCTCTCTACTGAGTAAAAAGTAGCCTTTTGTTAACTTTCTCCCTTTGGTCCAAGTTATGCCTTCTAAAGCTATCCTAAATAAGTTTAATTTCTCCTTCAAATGACACCCCCTCAAATACTTGAAGACAAAAATCATGTCTCGCTTTCTCCAACACCCCCGGCTCCTTCAACCGTTTCTCCTGTGGCAGAGTTCCAAGTGCGGTTGATGAAGACTCACTGCCTCCATTACCCTGTACACGCCAACGTTCAAGTGGCACAAAACTACATATGCTCCCAAATTTTGACACCGAGATGAGTAAGCCCAATTCCCACCTTCAAGGATCTCAGAGTGTAGTGGAAGTAATATGTAAAATAATAGATTATGCTCTGGATACAGTGGAGGCCCCCAAGGAGAAACTGATTTAATCTGTTGGGAGTGGGGGTGAAGGCTGGGGGAGGACGCAGGCCATTACCATGGGCCTCACCCTACAGGAAGGCCAACTGTCAATGTCTATTGTAGCCTCTTTACAGACATATAACGTGTTTAAGAGTCAGAAAACAGAGAGCGCCATGTGGTACTTTCCCCCATTTTTTCCAGCTAAATGAAGGAAAAGTATGCTTGTTTGACTGTGGGGGTGGTGGGAAGAGTTACACATAAAAAGTAATGTGCTTCATATATCTGGAACTTTGGTTTTTCACAAGTTGAAGGAAAAATTAAAACGAGCAAAATAACTATAAAAACAAATCAAAAAACTACATGTGACTCCAGAAAAGCTTGCCCTGGGTCATTTTTTGCAGACTGTCAGGATACAGTCGCCTGCATGCACCTGGGGCCTCAGCCTCCTTCCTCCATCTGATCCACAGGATACCAAGTTTGTCTTACTATAATAATCGCATTCTCTTGTAGTAACAGGCCGGAACTCAAACAAAGTAGTGACAAACACAGCATTTTGAAGCCAGAAACAGGAAGAGCAATTTGTCTGGTAGAATGAGAATGATTAACTAGTTAAAATAAGGAAAGCATCAGGAAGAACGAGATGGTCAGCTTGGAATGGGGTTCCTCGCAACAGAATTCGGCAGTGCCAATCCAGCACTATCACAAGCCTCCTCAGGAAGCCTCTCTTGATACCCCAAGTAGGGTAGGGTCCATCAACAAGGAACCTCACAGTATGAGTAAACTGCACTTGGTTTAAACATCAGCTTCTGGAAATTTCAAAATTGGAGAACTCTTTTGTTTGTACTCATGGAGGTACCTTTGTGCACGTCTGAGAGTTTCTTTTGTAGGGTATAAACCTACACGTGGAATTGCCAGGTCATCAGAACTATGCATCTTCAATTTCTCTAAATAATGTCAAGCTACTCTCCCATGTGTCTGTATGTCTGGAGACAGACCAGCATTGAATGAGATCTCCTGCTTCTCCATAACCTCTATCAGATTTTTAATGTTTTGACCCATATGATAAAAATGAGATAGCATCTCACTGCTGTTTTAATTAGCATGAATCTTAGTAGTAGTGAAGTTGAGCATAATATCATATGGGTTTTCTTTTCTTGCCTGTTTATAGCTTTTGCCCATCTTTCCATTTGATTGTTCTTTAACTTATTAATTTGTGGAAGTTCTTTAAATCCTCCTAAACTAATGCTAATCCCTTTTCAGTTACATGCATTGGAAATATCTTTTCCTAGTCTGTGATTTACAGTTTATTTTTATGAATGATGTCTTATTATATAGAAATTCTAAACTTTGATGTAGTAAAATGCATTGATTTTTTAATTTTAGAATTTGTACCTTTTACGTCTTAAGAAATCTCTCCCTGATGTTAAAAAAATATAGTTCTCTATTTTTTCTGTTGTTGTTGGTGTGTGTCATCGAGTCAATTCTGACTCTTATCCACCCTATATGACAGAGTAGAGCTGCCCCATAGGGTTTCCTAGGCTGAAACCGTTATGAGAGCAGATTGCCAGGTCTTTTCTCCCGAGGAGCACCTGGTAGGTTCAACCCACTAACCTTTTGGATAGCAGCTGAGCACTTAACCATTGTGCCACTAGGGCTACCCTCCATTTCTTCAAATATCTGAAATTTTTGGTTTTCACAAACCCAAAATTTGTTTTTGGATATGGTATAAAGGAATAATCTAATTTTATCCAAGCCCTTGCCTCACTGAATTAGCTTAAAGCTACTTCTGTCAGACATGCGGATTTCTGAGATTTTATTTTGGTCCATTGGTTTATGAGCCTTTTATTGTCATTACTAATAGTTCATAAATAACTTTTGTAATTTGTAAGGTAACTCATCCTCTTCCTCTTCCTCCTTCTTCAAATTCATCTTGAATAATCTAGGCTCTTTACCATTAAATATAAATTTGAGGATCAACTGGTCAAGTTCTGGAAAAATTAATTTATTTAAAAATATATTTTGATTGGAAACGAAACGAATTTTCAAAGAATGTAGGGTAACTCTTCCCATACATCAACATGGTAAACCTAGTCATTTGCTTAGATCTTCTTTCATGTCTTTTCATATAGCTTTATATTTTACCTACCAAGTTCTTATATTACTTTCATTAGACTTATTCCTAAGAAATGGATACAATTTGTTATTAATAGAAATTGGATCTTTAAAAAAGTATATGCTCTAAATTTTTGTGACTAATTCCTGTATATTTTTCTCATATTCAGCAACACTGTCAATTCTTATTATTTCCAATTGTTTATAGACTCTCTTGAACTTTTTTACATAAACATTATATCATGTGCAAATAATAACAATTTAGTATCTCTCATTCTAACTCTCAATTATTTTCAGATATTTTTCTTCTCTTATTGAACTAGATTGGGATCTCCAGTACTATGTCGAATGAAAGTGGTAACAGAAGGCATTCTTTACTCATTTCCACTTTTGGAGGGAGTGCTTCTAATATTTAACCAGTAAGCATGATAGTTGCAACCAGTTTCTGATAGACACCCTTTATCAGATTAAGAAAGTACTCTTGTATTCTTAGTTTAAAAAAATTTTTTTTTTTTTTGTTTCTGGTTTTGTTTTGTATTTTTTTACCACAAAGGAACTGACTTCAAGGAATAGGTTAAGACTCACTGAGGTTGGGGAAAGGGTAAAAGATAAAAATCCTCTACCCCTGGGGGAGGGGCAGAGAACTTTCCTGGGCTCAAACCAAACTATAGCTGAGGGAGAGGCAGGAAACTTTCTTCCACAGAAGACCTGTCAAAGATGTGAGGCAGTGTTTGACTGCCAAGGGGAAAGGAACAGGGTCACTGAGAAAACCCCGTACTTGAGATCCAGGTACAAGGCCTTCCTAAGATTGAGGATAGATCAGACCACCCAATACCAGGCTAGCAAGCACTATTAGTGCTGTTGGTGAAGGGGCCAGAGTATGGAGAGATACCCTTTCAGAGACACAGGTAAACAGGGAAGGCTGAAAGATGAGGGTGGAGTAGGAACTTTGATAAGAACTCTCAGGCAACCGAACCTCCATCCTAAGCACAATGTAATCCTAGAGCAGTGGTTCTCAGCCAGGGGTGATTTTGCCCCCTACCCCACAGGGGACATTTGGCAATGTATGGAGGTATTTTTGTCACAACTGGGGAGGTGTGCTACTGGAAACTAGTGGGTAGAGGCCAGGATACTCCTAAATACCCTACAATGCATAAAACAGCCCTTACAACAAAGATTATTCAGCCAAAAATTCAGTAACACAGGATCACAACAGAGGGTTCTGGACAGAGCTGGAGAAGGATGTAGAGCATAATTCTAATTCACAAAATAAAAGACCAGATTTACTGGCCTAAAGGAGACTGGAGAAACCCCGAGAGTATG